>NC_143231.1:2685000-3002142 GCF_030267445.1 Bombyx mandarina | reverse complement strand
ACACAACTCCACTTTATGCATAGATACAACCTATTGACGATCTCGCCGGGTATTCTCAGTAGGTCGCGATTCCGATCCATCGGTAGATTCAGCGAAGCACTGCTCTTTCTAGCTAGGGCATATGTTAGTAATTCTTTCCGGCTGAGCCCCATTAGCTCGACCCCCAGAACAAATTCTCGAAGTTACCGCTTAATAGGTAGAAAGAAATGACTAGTTTTCGGTACATAGGTTAGATCGCATTTGTGCAATCTCAGAACACACTCTTCCGTCAATATTCTGTTGGTTGGACCGTTACTAGTTACTGATTCTGATTTTCAAATTTCCCACGCGAATTCTCCAATTACTACCGCCGCCATTAGCTCAGTGCCGAAGAAATTAAGCCAATCAAATATTATTCAAAAATGTAAAGACGCTGCCACGGAGAATGATATCATTAGGAAAACGTAAGGCTATGCGTAAGTCTAATTACGAAAGAGAAATGAGAAGACCCCGAATAAATGGTAATGATGATGGGTAGTATGAGGAAGTTAAATAGAACTGCACGGATCGTGGAGCAATGGCTGTAGTGTTACTGGATGAGACATTTTGATTGTGTAATGTTGTAACTATTTGTAAATATGTGGTATGCTTATTGAGTTTTTTTTGGAACTTCTATCAACAGTTTGTATCCGATATCCCGTGTGGTTTTAATTGCCTTTGGAAGCAAAGTAAGTTGATTTAATTTGATTTGAAACGAGCATATGGCCCATCTTGTGAGTCACTGCCCACCGTTGTGGTCATTAGCAATGCCAGTCAAGTCGCTGTCTATCTTGAAGAAGACCATATCGTATAGAGGCGTTCTTTCCAGAATCAGATGACATCTGACAAAAATTTATGTCACATAACGCAGTGGTTCTAGATTGTATGAATGAACTCTGCTTCGATGGCGGGAGGTGCGATGGTTAAAAGATGGACAGATCATATGCATCAATTGCTTAGAGGAATTCCTCATTCCGATTCCTTTATTGTGTGTGGATAAGTAAAAGTCCTAAAGACCTATTCGATGTAAGATGAGAGCCATAATAAAGTGAGTACCGCCAGTAATATCGATGCAATAAGATCGAAGGCTCAATTCTATGATAAAGCAAGCATCCTAGACTTCAGACCGGAAAATCTAACTGCTTCGCGATAATAAGATTTAAATATTACTTCAACATTACAACCATAAAATCGGATATCCATTTTTTTTATATTTCAAAACCAATCACTTTACCAAAATACGTAATCTGTGTCGTAATATTTTCTAGTCATGTCTCTATATCAAAGCTATTTTCGGAGAGAAGGAATGGCAAAGAAATAATATTCTTTTTTTCCCAAAGCATTGGACGCAGATTCGGCTCACGTAATTCAGACAATAAGCTTTTTCATGACACAATGGAGCTTTTTCAGACTGAATTTACCTTTGTGCGAATTGAAATATTGACTGTTAAATTTCATAACGTGATTCAATGTTTACGTTACAGTCCTCCTTCTCGCTTCAACGTTCTACGCAATGCTAAGTCTCGTGCCCTGCTGCTACGCGGATAACCTCGAAGACTGGGGTTCCGAATTTGGGCCGACACTGGATGTAGTCAAGCGTCAGCCTCTGAATCTATTTTCTTTTACTCTCCCATAATTTTAAAGAATGTTTCGGAGACAGAGACTGTTCTTAACTCCTGAAACCACTGCGCTCAATTGCAGCGCATTTCAATAGAAAACCGCGCAAATGAAGCAACTACCTTCCTTGGTATTTTTTGAGCGCAGTGACATTTTCTTTAAGCAAATGTTGAAAAGGACGTTAATTGATAGGTTCAGACACTGTGGCCGTTCAGAAGTATGTACACTCGTCTGCCGTTGCAACCATTTAGTACTTCTTACCATTAAGTCCGGCCCTGATCCGGTGGTAGATTCTGTGAAGCACTGCTTTTGACAGGGCCAGTGTTAGCAACACTCCGGTTTCAGCCCCGTGAGCTCACTTATGAAGGCTATCAGCATAGGTAGGAACTTAAATAGCAAACAGAACTAGGTAGCTAGTAACCGCATGCTAAATAGGTGTATGTGTCGAATACTTCGTAATTCTATAATACTCTCACCCATAACTTGCAAATTCGTATTTAGCTAGTGACATTTGAGTAACTTTCGCCTGTCATCGAGACACAATAAAATTATATTTATCCAAGTCACATTTCATTTCAACTACAAAAATCCAAGAATAGATCCCACGATTAATCTCGAGACGGATTCTTATTTAAAAAAAAAAAAAAAAACGAACTGCGCCTCTGAAACTAGTCGCATTTTCCGAAAACAGAAGTTGAAGTCAAAACAATGTTGTTAACATGAGCATCGTATGCACACGGGACCGGACAAATTGTGGCAGCTGTACGCCGGCGAGTGACGACGAAAATACGATCTTATAGGGCGGGGAATAGCTCGATGCGATATTAGAATATCATTAAGATATCGATATATATTTTTTGTGATATTCGACAAATGTGTTGATTATTACTCATCCGAGATGAAACAGTTACTGGAATCCTACTTCTGCCTATTTCTGCCGTGAAGCAGTAATGCGTTTCGGTTTGAAAGGTAGGGGGGGCGTTGTAACTATACTGAGACCTTAGAACTCATGTCTCAAGGACTCCAGTAACCACTTAACACTAGGTGGGCTGTGAGCTCATCCACCCATCTAAGCAATAAAAAATATAAAAGTCAGATATGCAAATGAAGATCATGCGACCATGAGTACAAGATACTCCGCTGTTACCCACAATACGTGTCATAGAGACGGATCACCATTAACGTTGTGCTATCTGGTTTTCTTAAGCTGCACTTAACCAGAAAGCTCACACTATCCTACCGACTTCAAGATCTCCATTGAAGAGTCAGTTCAGAAAATGGTGCTTCTTCGGTCATGCATTCGCTCAGCTTTGAGTTAAAAGAGTTAAATAGGCTTTAATGTACCATTAAGACGTTAACAACTGTGGCAGCGTTGTAATAAAACATTGAGATAATGATTTAATACAAGATGAGCCTTAAGATAGCCACTTACTTCAGAAAATCAACTTTAGCGTTCCATACCACTACCCACGCCGTCCTATCACTGAAATTTTCCATATTCCCGCAAGTAGAACAAACCTCCTTAGATATTCCCCCCTATTAAAAATTTGTAGTGAATATAACCAAATATGTGCATTAATTGACGGCATTGACATTTTTAACGAAACGTGTCCTGGTCTCAAAAACAACCTAGTATCCAAGTTCCTTTGTTTATAATTGATGAGAGAATGTTAAGTAGTTAACTCTTGTTTTCATGTTATTTTGAAATATACTTTTTTTTGTCATACTGTTAACATATAAATTTAGCCTATTTTTCCGCTGTTTGTAAAATTGCTGTAACATGTCATAGTTTGTTATAAGAGATTGCTGTACATGCCTGTAACTGGCTTACATACCAGTACTTAATTATATACATGTTAATTTTAAGCTTGAATGTTTTGTGTGTATTGCTGTTGGTGTGTCTAAATAAATTAATAAAGATTATCTTAGATTGTTAATTAATATAAACTCTATAATTGAATAACAAAACAACCTTTTTAAGTAGTCTAAAAAACTCATATATCGATAAAATAAATACGTCTAAACAAAAACACTGGTGCATCCCTACAAAAAATGACATAAAGTCATTAAACTGAAGATTATAAGCATCGCAATAATCGTAACTCAATTAAATCTTTGTATTTATGAGTTGTCGTTAACTCAACGCTTTCTAGTGCTAAATTAAACACTGAGTGATGACGATAATAAAAATATTAAACGTAGGTATTTTTGTAGCGCTCAGAGCGCTTCGTTTTGCGCCATCTAAGAGATGACTAAATGATGAGAAGAGATGAATAAATAAATAATGTTTAATTTTTAAAAAAATTAAAAAACACACATATTTTCTTTTTCAAAATTTAATTTGTTATAAAAAAAAAGAACATATTATTCCTAACCTAAAAGTATATGTTATTATCCGCAACATGCTTCGTCAGATTACAGAAATGGAGTTATCAACAACATGCTTCGTCAAAAAGTACAATACTTACTTTCAGCTACAAGCTTGTTGTCTTAAGTAGCATATAGGTCCACGCTAACAGCAATGCGCGCGTAGGCATCGGCTAGATATAAATTAACAGTACCTCGCCTCGACCTTGAGGTCTCTCAAGCTACGACTTACAGTGTGCGGTGGCCACAGCTGCCGTATGCTCTACGACCGATGTGCCCTGCCAATTGCCACTTCAACCGCACAATCCTTTGGACTGCTTACTGGTGGTAGGACCTCTTGTGAGTCTGCACGGGTAGGTACCACCACCCTGCCTATTTATGTCTGTATAGCAGCAATGAGTTTCGGTTTGAAGGGCAGGGCAGCCGTTGTAACTATACTGAGACCTTAGAACTCGTATCTCAAGGTGGGTGGCGGCATTTACGCTGTAGATTTCTATGGGCTCCGGTAACCACTTAACACCAGGTGGGCCGTGAGCTCGTCCACCCACCTAAGTAATAAAAAAAGAAGAAAAAAAAGTTATTATGGTTCTCCTGTGAATCTTTTAGAATATACTGGAGGCCAACCGTTGAGGCGTGTCTTAGGGGAGACCTAAGTCCAGCAGTCAAGGTCTGTAGGCTAAAAGACAGAACAATTCATGTATATAAGCGCTAACCGCCATTACTGGCAATAATTAATCATGATTTATAGTCTAGTTTACCCTACATTGATATTTATTTATTGTTATTGTATCATATTTAATGCTTAGTACACATTGTTTTTAAGAGAAAAGAAGAAGAGAAGAATTTATCTTTTAAAATCACAAATAACTTTCTAAATAATGAAACATTAATAAGCATAGCAATTAAGAATAATACCTGTTACAATTAATATTAATACTTTGAATAAATATTTTGTTAATACGTCATGTTTGTGGAGCTATCTATTATCAGAATATTTAAGGATAATCTTTATATTAGCTAATGGTAATTGTAAAATAAATTCCTTGGAATCACATAAAATTCACTACAATGTTGCATACTAAGCTATATTTGAGTCGTCTATTATCAAAGGCGGCAATCTGTACATTTGGACAAAAAAATTTTATTGATATGTCAATACAGATTTATTTGAATATAATCGTCTCCTTCAAAGAATACGGTTCAAAACCTGCATTAAATAAAGGTTAATAGTTAACCTGTTATTTATCTAAGATGTCGTTCCGAAGAGTTTTGTGACTGCCAATGGAATACAAAGTCAATAATTCGTTTTTCTGATTTACCAATCATTGTCCAAAAGTCAGATTGCCGCCTTTGATAATAGTCGACTCATTTAATACATTTTTTCCCATGTGAGTGCTGGCATTTACGTTTTTTTTTTTTTTTTTTATTGCTTATATGTGTGGACGAGCTCACAGCCCACCTGGTGTTAAGTGGTTACTGGAGCCCATATACATCTACAACGTAAATGCGCCACACACCTTGAGATATAGTTCTAAGGTCTCAGTATAGTCACAACGGCTGCCCCACCCTTCAAACCGAAACGCATTACTGCTTCACGGCAGAAATAGGCGGGGCGGTGGTACCTACCCGTGCGGACTCACAAGAGGTCCTACCACCAGTATTACGCAAATTATAATTTTGCGGGTTTGATTTTTACTGCACGATGTTATTCCTTCACCGTGGAAGTCAATCGTGAACATTTGTTGAGTACGTATTTCATTAGAAAAATTGGTACCCGCCAGCGAGATTCGAACACCGGTGCATCGCTCGATACGAATGCACCGGACGTCTTATCCTTTAGGCCACGACGACTTCTAACCTAACCTTCTAACGACGTTATACCTAAAACCTTACCTTATACCTTGGGCTCATTCTCCTGTCGACGTAATAAATAAATAAAGAGGCGCCTACTGATGCGTTATATGCGTAGGCTACAGATGTAGGTACCACCATTTTCCCTATTTCTGCCGCGTAGTAGTCATCCGATGCGGTGTGATAAGTGCAGCATTATTATAATAAGATATACAAGGTACGTAGTGCAATCAACTTCTGCTAAAAAACCGTGAGCATTGGTGAGCGCACGGACGCCACAAAACTGCAGAACGCCGAACAGTAACGCGTTAGGGTGTGATAAGCACAGCATTATTTCAATGAAATATACAAGGTACGTAGTGGAATCAACTTCTGCTAAAAACCGTGAGCATTGGTAAGCGAACAGTAACGTGTTACGGTGTGATAAGTGCAACATTATTTAAATGAGATATACAAGGTACGCAGTGGAATCAACTTTTGCTAAAAAACCGTGAGCATTAGTAAGCGAACAGTAACGCGTTACTGTGTGATAAGTGCAGCATTATTTAAATGAGATATACAAGGTACGTAGTGGAATCAACTTCTGCTAAAAAACCGTGAGCATTGGTGAGCGCACGGACGTCATAAAACTGCAGAGCGCCGAACAGTAGCGTCACCAACATTTTATTGTACAAGCCGACTGGATTTTTCGATCGGGTAACATTTGAAATGAGCCAGCAAACGTTAATTGCCCATTTTCCAGTAATTATCGTTGACGTGTCGAATTAACCGCAACACGGCGCTGCGAGTTTGTGAACTAATTTTGTTCGGTTAAAATGGTTTATGTGAAATTATTTTTAACCAGCTGATCCGGCAGACTTCGTAGTGCCTCAATCGACAAATCAAAAGACCTAAATTTTTATATAAACTAAACTTAATAAAACAAAACAAAAGGAATCAAAACAAAATTGTTATTTTTTTCGGTTTATCCTGTCATTGTGAAAGTTGTGTGTGTTGAGTTTCAATAATTATTATTCAAAAGGTTTTATTGACTTTTTATAAACGGAGTTCAACCAAATACGAGTGATGACGGAAACTACCGCTTAGCCATCCCTGACGTGCGCCGACATATAGATTATCCGATAACAGAATTCAAATTTCTAGGGTGGGACCGGGGCGATGGCTGCGGGGTTCGAAGCGGGGATGGAAATCTGCGAGTCACGGTGGAGGATCGTCCCACTCATATCCTCACCAAGGAAGGGAAGCCTTCTTTTTATCTGTACACCCTGATCGTTTACCTCTCACTTTTCATCCTTTCACCCTCATATTCAGCAATTTTTTTGAATATTTTTTATTGCTTAGATGGATGGACGAGCTCACAGCCCACCTGGTGTTAAGTGGTTACTGGAGCCCATAGACATCTACAACGTAAATGCGCCACCCACCTTGAGATATAAGTTCTAAAGTCTCAGTATTAGTTACACAACATCATCGTTCCTATCATTATTATCATTGACATCGCCTTTTACTCAAGCTTCGTCGCGCGGAATTTTTAAACATCATTTTCACCGACTTCAAACTAACCGATAAACTTAAAAATATACACACGCGTTAAGGGCCGATGACGATACATTAATTTTATAACTTCGCTCTAATCCTTACAGAATCATACACATAAATTAGTTATAGATAAGCAACTCAAGAGCTGCACAAAAATTTTTAGGGGCATCCGCCACTATATTGCTTCGCTTCGATTAGTTTCCCATTGCTCCTGTTGTAGATGGTAGTAACATATTAACAACTACCCTACATTTTATTTTTAATTAAGGATTTTGTAAATTTTCAGAAACCACAAATTGATAAAATTTAATCAATTTGTCTATAACAAATAAAGGCTTGTATGATTTATATTTATTTTTATTTTCTGTGTTTAGTTAATACAATAATTAAATGCCTTAACTTTAACAAGATATAAGTTTAGGGGCATCCGCTACAAGATGTCGAGAGTTTCCATTTTAAAAAAAATGTCTTAAAGTATATCAGTTTCAAGGTCCTGACCAGGATGAACAGGATAAAAAAGAATTCAACTAATTTTTTTTTTTTCTGTTTGTTATCTCAGAGTGTTCCTTTAGTTTTCAAACAACTTTCTTTTTCTTTCTTTTCCGTGAATGAATTCATAGCTCTTTCGATTTTATGGTTACTGGAACTCATCAATGTTACACCGTGAACACTACCATCTTGATACATGAGGCTGAAGTCTCAGTTTTACTGCGTAATGCCTGCCGATCCCATGAAACTAGAATACATGACTGTTTCGCCGCAGAAACACCCAAGATCATGAAACAACCGGGTTCGATAGACCCCAAACAAATCGTTTCAGCAAATCAAATACCAAAACCCCAAATAATAAGCTGAACATTGAAATGAAATATCAAAGCAGACACCGCATTTGTTGTCAAGTAAAATAGAAATTCATACTGTCCGCGCATAGAATCAATTAAACGCGACACATTGACATCAAACAAATCACGAATACAAATCAAACAATGTAACTGACGGTTGTTTTGTTTCTTTTTTTTTTTTTAAACAGAACGGCGCCTAACGTTTATTTTTGCCGGGCACCTGGCAACTAATGCCGTCTGCCATGAAATTGGCTGAAAATAAAAGTTAGTATCAAAGGGCGCGCTGCCGTTTGTTCCTTGTGTCCCCACAAAAGCGACGCTACGCAGTGCGTTAACGTTTTAATGCTATATTTAAATTGTCGAGTCCTCGATCGGAGGTTGGTGGTGTTATTCTTAAGAAATCGATATTTAGAATGGTGTTTGTATCGAAATCGCATGAGTGAAGCGGTCAATACAATAATAGTGGCAGTACATACAGGTCCTAACGGATCCATCAGATCCAATAACTCTTGCATTAGACGCCTTCAGCTCTAGCACTAGGAGCAGGCTAAGGACTGTAGTAACCTTACTCGTCAAACTCAGTAAAGAGTTCAAACGTAACCCACTGAGTTTCTTGCCGGATCTTCTCAGCGGGTCGCGATTACGATCCGGTAGTAGATTCACTCGGGAAGCAGCTGCTCTTGACTTGTTCGGTCTCTAGCTGTAAGTTTAACCCTCAGACACAGCCCACTGAGTTTCTCGCCGGATCTTCTCAGTGAGTCGCTTTCCGATCCGGTGGTAGATTCTGCGAATCACGGCTCTTGCTAGGGTTCGTGTTAGCAACGTTGTCAGGTTTGAGTCCCGCGAGCCCACCTACTAGTTACGGTTACGCTGAAATAGCCTCTGAAGGCTATTAGCTTAGGTAGGGAAAAAAATCTGTTAGTACATCCCACCCCTCTTGGCTGAGTTCGGGCTCGCCCACCTGTCCTGGTGAAGCTGAAAAGGCTTCCGAGCCACCAGTAATCCTTCAATCCTAAAAATACAATTGTAGCGACCTTTATATTGTGATGTCGATTGGTTAGATAATCATTTAACATTACTTGTACTCTGAACTTGTACGAACCTTGGAGCCACGGAAAAAATACTAAAATACTGGTCGATTCATACGTTTCTATTGGTAATACAAGTCATTTCAAGTCACTTGACAAACTCTGTAGTGCCTTTTTTTCAATGAATCTCTTGGGTACTGGTCCACCAGATATTATTATTAACTATATATTATTTAAGATGAGCTCCAAACAATGTCGGATGATATAACTAAACGAGCCGGTCAAAGTATTCTACATTTTGTCGAGTTAGTACAGAATTTACGCGTGTTTATTTATAAGCGCAGAGTTTGTCGCGAATGACAGAACAGTTTTGTGACGGCCGCGAAATGAATTGCATTCTTCGCGGCAGAGTGTACCGACTCGCAAATTATGGGCGCAGATTTTGTTAAATGCATGATATAATCGTTTCGATGAATATTTTAATTGGGCAATGGGAAATGACTATTTTATAAACTAAATTTATACTCTCTGAGTACGTGAATTATATCGACGCTTGAAAGGCAAACGTGACTAAGCGACAATGCGTGAACTTTACAGTAGACTAATTTAAAGTTGACATACCTGAAAACAAAATTTATTTTAACGAATCTAGCTGTAGTAGAATCTAGCTAGTAGCTGTAGGATTGAAATGATTTTAATAGACCCAGAATTTTTTTTTTGCTCATCGAATATGGTTATTGCCTATCATTTATGTACAAAGCAGTTATTATCGCTTAGTCACGTTTGCCTTTCAAGCGTCGATATGTACAATGTTGTAGCCTAATAGATAAAGCGTTTAGACTATGAATGGCGAGTGAAACGGTTATGCCAGAATTAAAAACCGGCAGTTTGGTTAAACAAAATTTTAAAATTACAATTATCATAACATGTATTCATTTTGGTATTTTTTATTGCTTAGATGAATGGACAAGCTCACAGCCCAACTGGTGTTAAGTGGTCACCGGAGCTCATAGACATCTACAACGTGAATGCCATCTTGAGACATGAGTTGTAAGGTCTCACAAGACGTCCTATCACCAGTACAGGTTATTATTATGGTAAGGTGTTATTGTAAGCCGACAGCGATAGTTATGACCACTTTGGCTATTTCTGCTGCGAATGAGCAAAGCGTTATGATTTAAAGAATGGTCAAAACGCGGTACTATAGAACTGAGACCTAAAACTCATATCTCAAATGTGGGGGTTGGCATTTACGCTGTTTATGCTTTGCGGGTGATATTTCTCGGTAGACCGACGCGACGGTCCGAATATTGTTGTTCGGGACTTGTATATATATATTTTTTTTTTTATTGCTTAGATGGGTGGACGAGCTCACAGCCCACCTGGTGTTAAGTGGTTACTGGAGCCCATAGACATCTACAATGTAAATGCGCCACCCACCTTGAGATATAAGTTCTAAGGTCTCAGTATAGTTACAACGGCTACCCCACCCTTCAAACCGAAACGCATTACTGCTTCACGGCAGAAATAGGCGGGGTGGTGGTATCTACCCGTGCGGACTCACAAGAGGTCCTACCACCAGTGAAAAAAATATGTGCAGGCTTGTCTTGAAAATGTCGTAAGCGAGATTCAGGCATCTGTCAAATATCTTGTGTTACATGATGGCTACCGTCACACTGCCTATGGACTCCAGTAACTAGTTAACACCAAGTGGACACTGCCCGTCTAAGTAATAAAACAAATAATAGTTTAAAAAAAACTATAAAAATACGCTTTCATAGAAAAATCCACTAAGAAATAGAAAATAAATTTTAATAAATTTGTATTAAAATAGTGTAAGAAAAAAATATTTTTGGTTGGATTTTTCTATAAAATAGTTTTTTTTTTTTAAACTATTATTTATTTTTAATTTTTTTGTTGAATTTGAAGCTAAGCATCGCAGCAGGGAAATCGTACGGGAGAAACTGATGCAGCAGGGGAGTCACGACCCTCAGTAATGAGGAAAACGACCCGAGAAGGAGTTGAATTTCAATTTTTTCTATTTTTTTAGAAAAATTCTTAAAAAATTCTTAAATTTTTTTTAAAAAGTCCGAGAAATAGGTGAACGGCGCGCCTCGTAGTTTCCCTTCTTGGTCATGACGCACACACTCCGGGTCTCAGGAAAACAAAAAAATGCTAACCTGATTATCCTAGTAAGGATAACGGATCAAACTATTTCAAATATTGAATTGTCATCGGTCCTTAATAAGTATGCCAAATTTCGAGTTAATCCGACGTTTTGAAAGATCAAAATCATGTTTTTTTTTTTATTGCTCAGATGGGTGGACAAGCTCACAGCCCACCTGGTGTTAGGTGGTTACTGGAGCCCATAGACATCTGCATCGTAAATGCGCCACCCACCTTGAGATATAAGTTCTAAGGTCTAGTATAGTTACAACGGCCCTACCTTCAAACCGTAACGCATTACTGCTTCACGGCAGAAATGGGCAGGGTGGTGGTACCTACCCGCGCGGACTCACAAGAGGTCCTACCACCAGTCCGTTACATACTAACATACGTATGAAGCTAATAAAAGCGTATTAATAAAATCAATTCTAGATTATTTGAAAGTCTTTAATTCGTGATGTCTATAGATTACAGTAGCAGCCACGAATTCGTCCGCCGATATAAGCAAATAAGAAATATTATAATAATATCTGTATATCTCATGAATATCCGTGCGCTTACAGTCTTTAGAGCGTCGTCGAAATTGCAGCCGGAGGCGGAGAAGCCAACAAAGCGATTTGTCAGTAACATTGAGAACAGTGTTAGAGAAAATTGCCGTCGTTTACGTGTGCGCGTAGTCTTTGGATTTGAGAATATAATCATGTTATACGAGCCTTTTATTACCATAGATTAGCTGGCGAACCCACGCCTACCTAATCGATCTTCTAAATGTTATTTGTATTGACTCGCTTAATAATGCAATGCAAGGGAATGTTTCGCGGCAGAAATGGGCAAATTGAAAATCTAAAAATCCGTGCTCCCAATGTTGAAAAGTCTTAATTACATTGTGACATCGTCTGTCTTCTCTTCACAATTGATCGCGGCAGAAATAGGCAAATTGGCAATGTAAAAAATTATGTTGAAAGTTGAAGTGCTATTTTATTTTAATATAATTGAAACTATAAAATTAAGAACGCGGTAGAATAATGGTATTTCAGGGTACAGGCGTATAATAATTCCAGTAATTCCACAAATATTCATTAAATACATTAAATGATATTAATAAAAATATACATAATATTATTAGCCAATTATTTTTACATAAACTAATGTTGCCAAATGAATTTGATAAAAACATTCATCATAATGAGCTAGGAAAGGCCCGCGGATTTTCCATCTAAATGAATTAATTTATTCAGAATGCTGTTTATTAACGTTGACGCGACGCTTTTGGTGCTTCTTTTGTCTGTCCGTGTGCTTGTGAATTATAGCCGAGAGTGCCCCTTTAGGCGTATAAATCAAAATCTTAGCGAGATTATTAATATTTGTTGAACGAATATGAAGATTATATTTGCTGGATGCGTGAAATAATATTAGAATAGTGAAGTTTTATACGCACCCAAATTAGTGTTGAAGCGAAAAAGTTTCAATGTAATGGTGGTATCTCAAGCACCGGTCACCGTCCTCGCCGAACCCGTCGCTTGCGACGAAGGGCTCGACGAGTAAATTGACTCATAAGCTGGGTACTCACCTAGCCGTGTAGCACGTAACGTAACAGATACAGTATCCAGTGAGTACGTAGGCACGAGGCCGCTGCGAGCCGCTCGCGGAAGGAGCGCAGCAAGTTCGCAGTGACCCGCTGAGTGGCGGTATCACTGCGAACACAAAGGCGGCTCGCAGTGTGCTCGTGGCAACTCGTAGCTAGATACGCTGTAGACCGTGGACCAGCCGTACCCACTTGCAGGTTGATACAGTATCTGTTACGTTACGTGCTACACAGCTAGGTGAGTACCCAGCTTTAGACACAACCCACAGAGTTTCTCGCCGGATCTTCTCAGTGGGTCGCGTTTCCAATCCGGTGGTATATTCAGTGAAGCACTACTCTTGCTAGGGCTAGTGTTAGCAACACTCCTGGTTTGAGCTCCGTGAGCTCAACTACACGTTAAGGAGAGGCTGAAATAGCCTCTCAAGGCATGAGCATAAGTGGGGAAAAATAAATAATGGTGGTTTGAAATTGTACGCATAAGCCTCTACATAGACTCTTTGTATATTTTTTAGTATTCAAATAATATATCAAATAAGATACATAAATTCGAATTGTTTCACAAACCATTCTATAGTAATAGAAAAAATTCAAAGAGAAGCGTCTATATTAATTGCGATATAAAAAAAAAATTAGAATACCTTTAAAAAAAATTATTGCTATTGTTGTATTTGAAGACGAGCTCGACAGAAGATACGAAGCGTATAGCCACCACTATGTCAATTCCGCAAACACTGAGTCATGAAATCTAAATCATGATGGTATGCTATAAAGGGTTTTCATTCTTCAAACCGAAACGAATGACTGCTACGCGGCAGAAAGAGCCGGATTAGTGGCACCTATCCTAAGAATTCTAAGATGCTCATAATACGCCCAGGAGTTTAAATAAATAAAGATATTCACGATTTTTTAAAATAAAAACGCTACTACGTGTGTGAAGGAACGGTTTCCTAACATTAAATATAAAAAACTCAACCTATTTCAATATGAAGATTAATTTCATTTTTTAATCTAGCAACACTATTAAATGACTTCAATTTACAAGCGGAAACTGTCTGGCGGCGTCCCGTTTAATATTTAGTTGTGACTGTACAGCGCGACAGCTCTATTCGTATTGTACGCGACTGTACAGATGATACTAAAATTAAAAACTTTGTTCGTTCGCTAGACAACTTACGTTGTTAATGCACTGAAAACAAGGTCGACAATTGCTTAATAAGATTTGATCGTTTTGTGACATCGTTGTTATTAAATTATAGATGTTTTTTAGAAATAGTTTTCGAACTCATTGCCCAAGTTGTTTGGGCTATTTGAGGTCTATTCAAGACAAATTCTCTCAGGTTGAGCCCGTGAGCTCACCTACCCGTCTGCGCGAAACTGGAATAGCCCCTTAGAATACCAACCAATTTACTGGTGGTAGGTCCTCTTGTGATTCCGCGTGGGTAGGTATCACCACACTTCTGCCGTGAAGCAGTAATGCGTTTCGGTTTGAAGGATGGGGCAGCCGTTGTAACTATACTTGAGACCTTAGAACTTATATCTCAAGGCGCATTTACGTTGTAGATGTCTATGGGCTCTAGTAACCACTTTAAACCAGGTGGGCTGTGAGCTCGTCCACCCATCTAAGCAATAAAAAAAAGGTAGGAAAAAATATATAGGGAGCGAGTTAATTGTTAACATGTGTATTCCTACGACATCATATTGTATCATTGAAAGGTGAAAATAAAATAAAAGGCTTTCATAAAAATGTATTTTTTATTGTTATGTTTTATTGTGCTCTTCATATATAATTTATAAAAAAAACGGAACATAAGTGAGTGATACATACAGACAGTATCGGTGAACAAAACAAAAAATAAATAAGATACTTAATTAAATAAAAATAAAAATTAACTAAGTAACAACATAGTGTTCCCCAGGAAGAAAGACAGTCATACATTTCCATGAGCGATTTACATAATACATTTCATTAACAATTTCATTCGTCATACAGAATTGTTTAAAAAAACATTGTATCTTGTCAGTGGTCAATAAATAAAGTAGCTTAATATAAAAAAAAAAACATTGCTAATTCGCGTTATTTTCCTATACATTGCGCGTCACGCGAGGCCCTTGACCCCATGCGTCATGTGCTTTTAATTGTCTTACGTTGCGTGTTGGAAAAAGTCCAAAAATTTCATATTCGAGAACGGTTCTTTTAAGCCACATGTTTAAATGTATTAAAGACGGGAGAATACACAGTATTACTTATTTTGCAACAACAACCCACTATTCAGACGTAACAAGGCCAGACGCGTTTGGTTCCCGAGAGGGAGGGTAATGGGAGAGATGTGCTCTGCACTAAACGCTTCACTCTACCCCCTTTGCCTTTTCATGAGTTCTGTCTCATGCGAGGTTCGGACGTGGGTTGTTGAGCGACAGGAGGTTTTAGTCGATTCGACTCCGACATACCCCACAATACAATATCATAAATAATTCATCATTAAAATTTTAATTAATGAAATCATTAAAAAAAGATAATAATAACCAGTAAATACAAAAGAAAAACCTTTGATTACTGATGCTTGAATTTTTACGGGGAATCCCCGAGGTTCTGCCTACATATTCCTTAGCGCGCATCGATGCGTTGCCGCAACAACTTAGCGCCAGCTTAGTCAGTTGAACCCTCTGCAGATCTCTGCCAAAAAAATAATTAAGCGATCTTAGGCTCAGCAATGGAACTAAAACGGAAATTGTCTATCGCCTTAAAAGGTCTGTGTGATTTTTTTCGTATTAATTACACTTGATATGATTACAAAATTCAATCTTAAAGTATAATTTATTTAACTAAGTTTTTGTACAGTATCTACATTCCGTGGAAACAACTTATCGATAAACATAGCTTAGAAATTTACAAAAAAAACGTATTTATTTCGAATCACATTGTGAAATCTTGTAATTTTAGGACTAGCTCGAATTAACTTACTAGGACGAAACTTCTAAGCCTACGAAATATGGTCATGATTGGTTTGTACAAAAAAAAAAAAAAAAACAAATTTTAACACTAAAAATAATATTATAATTTATAGTAATGACGCTAGTATCTATTCAGGGACTAGCCTACGAAGCGATATTTTACAGAAGTGGAAGTCCCTACTCGATTACTTTAGTAAAAATCAGAAACAACAGGTTTTTTAAGTCACATTATTATCGAAGAAGGCATGAAAAGAATAGGCCATCCAATTTAGGCCCTCGTTAAGGAATCTACGGTATTAAAAATTACGTTAATTCCCGCAAATATCATTATCATTCATCACTTGATCAGTTGATCGTAATTCAGACCGTGAGCGGTTAAAGTCTTAAAGCATATTGTGCTCATGACATAGGCATTTCCGCTGACAGCCTATGACGAGAAGACGCCCTGGTCCCACAAGTTCCACACGTATTGTTGCTGTATCCCGAATCTGAGCCGAAAGAAGAATCGCCGCTAGGAGGTTTCGGTGAAGCTCTCGGTCCTCTCCAGCATTGGATCCCGGGTAATTCACCGCCAGGCCATGCGCCACCCGCACCGACGGGCACGGGGCCTGGTCTAGCGCCAACAGTCCCAACTTGAGGGTATAACCGAAGCAACGCATCCAAAAGCACACCTTCATGGAATTCTGAAGGATCTGGCGGGTGCATGTGTCGAGGGATCCGATGTTGTGCTCTCCTTCTTTCTAGAGATTTGGGTCTACGGTCTAGTCGTTGATGTCTCGGTCTATGCTGTAAAGACTGTGGCGCTGGAGGTCTGGAGCAAGTTCGACAAGGCGCCGCTTCACCGACTAAGCTCAGTTCGTCTTCTGCGAAGTGATCGTCGCTGTGTACGGAGTCATCAGACCGGTGTGGTAGTTCTTCGTAAAGAGGAGCTCCACAGGTCTCGCCGCCGCACGAGTTCCCACCTCGCCATGTGTTGCCTGAGCCGCAAACGAACACGCGGCCAGGACAGTTTGGTCTCCTTGTTTCCACCATCTGCAAGGATACCAAAAAAATGCCTTTAATTTTATAGAATCTGATTTTGAAATACTTCATGTGCCTCAGTTTCAATGAATTTAAAATAATACCAAACTAACTAGATTCAAAATAAATTTCTTAAGTACACTACTTTCTTAATTAGTGCAGATATTATTTTGTGTCGAAATCAATTCAAATTTTGAACTGAGAGGATAATCAAAAAACGATTAATTAAAATCAAAATATTAAGTAATTAAAACACCGTCAACCATCTGGCACTTCGTTACAAACTTACAATTATTAAAACGATGAACATTTTAAACTCAATTATAATGTCAAAAGTAATATCAAGTCTAGACATGACGCACTTTGAGAACAAAAGTTTTGACGGTTCACTAATTGGCTTTTGACAATTTGGCATAAAATAACGAATTAAAGTAATACTTGCTAGGAAATTTGGGCATTGAAACTTTGAAGAGTAAACTTGTCGACTAAAATACCGTATTGTCTTCGAAACAAACTGCTGCCTTTGAAAATTATACTCTTGAGTAATCTTTTTAAGACACCGGGCCTGTTATTATGACGGACTAATAGAAGTTTACTAGCAAACATAAGTAAAAAATAGTTATAAAGATTAACAAAAAGACTCTGTCGCACAGTGATAGTGGGTTAATGTTATTACTATCTTAAAAATCACATAAATCGGTGATATATTAATACCATACCCAAATAAAAACTATGTGACGAAATTCCAGAACATTGGTAGAGATTTGTTGAAAAAAAAAAGAGATAAAATTAATACATTTCAACTGAATTTAAGATTCTAACATTGTGTTTTAACATTATTTCGTGTGGTTCCTAATACCTTAAACCAAGATGAAAACATACAGTAGATTTGACGTACGACCCATATCAAATATTTCATCATTTTTATTAGCATTTTGTTGGCATTAAGGGGCTACTTCAGGCCATCATAAGAAAAATGCTGTCGTCAAAAATGCAAAAGTCTTAACTATCTTGACTATTGGCTAGCTTATCATTTAACACAGAACAAAGCACTGCATTTCGGAGCAAATCAAAATGGTGATATCATAGAATACGCGCTATAACCAACTCCACAGTCCTCATAGCAAGCCATAGATAGCCATCACTGATCCATCACTGTATTGTCCACAGTGTGGCTTTAGCAATAAATATAGACAGTACTCGTGAGGTTCAAATTCGCTTGGAAATATTTAGTGCAAACATTATGATTTTTGGCGTATTTTAGTCAACATGGTTACAATGAATGTTTACCATTCCAACTTTTATCTCAAGAGTGTCAGAACGATGGCTTCGTCGCCAATTCTTGATGAGAGTCTTGGATTTGGAAAATTTATTCTATCGGCTTAACAACCATACAGATATTTTTTTACCTCCAACTGCGGTTCCAATTCTTGAGGTCTATGAGGCAGAGGTGGCCTTCTAGGGAGATCTTGTAAGTCTTCGTATAGCGGCGCCGGCGGTGGGGCCCGTCTCTGCGACCCTGAGCTCTGACTGGGCGCTGATGATTTCGAAGGCAATAAGTTTGTAACTTTTCGTTTGTGCCTAAAAAGAAAATATACATATTTTAATAATGCTTCAGGGCTACAAGACAAGGGCCAATGGAATACATCTTGGCGTGAGAACTGGATGTAGAATTTCTTTGATATATCTCTATGACCGTAAACTCTTAAACAGGACCAGTAGTTAAGGAACAATGCTTTATAAAATCAACTTGCAAAGTTTTTAAGTAGCGAATAAATATTTTTGTAAAATAGCATCATTAATCACAAAACGATTCCAAAGCTAATGTTTTAAAGACGTCAATCTCTTGCGTCATAGAAATTTCTCGCTATCTCTCTCGCACGTGAGTTCTTCAACGGTAGTGACGTCAAGAGTAAAATGAGTTACTGTTATTTAAGCCGTAGCCGATCTGTAAGGTACCAAGTTACACATTTCGGATCGTACATATTTATATATATATATATTTTAGGCTAGTAATACTATATCGTGTTTCACTATGACTATCAAAGATTGCATGAAAAACGTCTAAATCTAGAAACTGCTCAGGCATAACTTATAATTGATGATACTGTGACAAAAGCACTGTAGTGCCTGCCAACAGTTGTACCAAGTTTCATCAAAATCTAAAATAATTATTTTTAGTTAAATATTTATTAACGAAACGCTTAGTTAGCAAAACATTAATTTTTATTTAAATAGATAAGACGTTGCTGAATTTTTTATAAAGAGAAATACGAAAATATTCCTAGTATTATTACCATAGCGTCGCGGCATCTTATAAAAAATGAATCTCCTACAGCGAAAACAAAAGTAAGCCCTAAGCAAACACATTACAGTAAAAACCATATTTACGCTAAAGCCCTCAATCTTTGTTATTTTTTATTACCGAGGTAAAGCTATAAAAGTCCTCTATTAATAAAATTCGAAAGTCCAATATCATATTTTTTGGTACGAAAGTACTCGTATTACGGTTTTATTCTGTAGCTGTTTTTAATAACCGTAAGGAAAGCGTGGATAAGACGTTTTAAAATTAGATTTCGAGCGGATTTGCCATGAGAAATGTTATTTGGTTCGTTACAACAATATCTTTTTATTATATCTATTTCATAGAAAGATATCTTTACTTTTTCATTAATTAAAATATCATGTTACGAACAGCAATAATGCTGTAACTAAAATGCGCCGAATCAAGTCTAGCCTAACCAACTAGATAGAACTAAAAAAGGTAAATTGATTTAGTGAAGTCGTATCGATTACCATGGATCGCGGATTCTTTTAATTCTATGCCACAAATCGGAGAGGCTGCTTTGTGAGTTTTATAGAAGGGGGTTTCTGCTAAAAGGCTGCATGCCCTGTTGGCTTTGAATTTACTTATATTAGCTAGAGTTCAGTCACACATCCGACTCAGGCGAGTAAAGCAAAGCCGCCGTCTCTTGAAATGTGTCTTTTTGGATCCCTCGGATCTACTCTCAATGTCTTTAGGCTCTTCAAGCACCGGTCCTCGTACTCCCACAGCTCGTCGATGATGAACGATCGGATCTTCTTAGCGGGCCGTGAATCCGATCCGGTAGTAGATTGTGCAAAGTATTGCTCTTGCTAGGGCCAGTGTTACCACATTCTCTCAGCTTGAACCTCGTGAGCTTACCTACCAGTGGCGCCGTAGCTGGAATTGTCCCTTACGCTACCAGCGAATGGATAGGAAAATAATTCAGTCAGTTGATAGTGGCTTAGTTGTCACTATGAACTGAAGGTGCATTGTATATTATATAATACACTGTGACGTCAGTGTGCAAATCGACGGCGACTCTATAATGACTTATTCTAAATAATGCATTTTAGGATTAATTAGCACAGAGACATCCACAATATTCTTTCCCCGAACATAATAGCTTTTACGTCCGCGATCCCTTTCAATTACGACAAAAGAAGCGGTAGTTATTATAAACACATTAGACACGCTAATATTGATGCATTGAAGCAGATGTGCCGGTACTTAGACAAATTCGACGGTACTTTAAGATTTTATTTGTTTGGGTTTTTTTATGATAAAATGAGTAGTACAAAGCTTTTGGGCGAATTAAAAAAAATGGAAGCAGTTCTGAATTTGACTCTACTGTTTTGTAGGTTTTCCTGAACTCTTTTTTTATAGGTGAAGAATCGAATTTTAGGATTACTTCTTTCTTTTATTTGAAAACTGGTGATTCTCATTTGGTCTCATTAATTTCTTATTAAATCTAACAAGTGGAATTCGAGTTATTCTTAATAAGGCATATTTGATTCCGTTGTAACTAATGTTCTTTTGGTTGTAACTTATGGATTTGAACTTATTGGACGAGCTCACAGCCCAGCTGGTGTTAAGTGGTTACTGGAGCCCATAGACATCTACAACGTATATGCCGCCATCCACCTTGAGATATGAGTTCTAAAGTCTCAGTATAGTTACAACGGCTGCCTCACCCTTCAAACCGAAACGCATTACTGCTTCACAGCAGAAATAAACAGGGTGGTTGTTGCCTACCCGTGGGGACTCACAGAGGTCCTGCCACCAGTAGCGATGTAGTAGTTTGCGATGGACCGACTAATGGAGACTTTGATACCGTGAAAATCGATAAATATAAATTAGTTGCAAATTACGTAAGTCTACTGGAAAAAATTGTTTTTTTTTTTAAATAAAGAAGTCTTCGGTTTTCATTGCGATTTCGTACCCTAATTCATATGCAATAAGAGCGGTCTATTCCCCTACTCTCAAACAAAGACTCTTACAAGGTTTCATGCCCCCATTGATAGTCCGCCATAATTTGTTCATGTGCATGCTGGCGACATCCGAACATGAAAGAGATGCGACAAGAACAGACATCGAACAGACGACCCGACCACCCACTGGCTGTTTAACCTCGCCGCTAAGTGCTCACAGTCGGCTGGTTACGAATTGGCCATTGAGCTTAATATATTTAAATTCGTAATCTTTGATATTGTTTCGAACTAAAGATTTAGAACACAATTTATAAAAGTAATTTTGCTATTTAGAAATGTTAATAGTAAATTTGGATTTAATGAAATGCATGTTATAATAATACCCTTGAATTGTAAACTTTTTTTGAAAAATATATCAGAAATTAGTTTTCAATATTAAATGTCCGGCAGTGGACGTCTGTTGTGTGATAGTCTACTCGCAGAATAGAAGAAAAAAAATATATCACAATATTATTTTCAAAATGGAATATTATTTTTAAATAATCTTATGGATCCTTTTCATTGATAAAGATTACAAATACGTTTTTATCTATGTTATCATAGCTTCCGATAGTAAATAATAAAATAGTAGGTCCGGCCAATTTCCTACAATCTAACTGTGTGACGGCAACGAAAGCCTAGTTCCACGTTTTTATGTCCACCCTTATCTGTTATCTCATTTTTAAAGATAAATACATTTTATCTGACAATGAAAAGTAAAAGATCAACTTTATGACAATATGCTTAAGGGTTAATTTCGAATTTTTCACGACCGAGACAATAAGACCTTTGGTTTTGGTGTTGCTACGAAAAAGTTTTCGTTCCTTGTCGATAAAAGTAATAAGATAAATCAAGTTAATACGCACGGACAGTAACCACATAACTTTCTTTGTAAATAATAATTTGATTTCGTGTCTCGATTGTGGGGCTATCGATAAAATTTCACTGAAAGGCATTTTGTATATTGTATCGATTCTGTTCGAATTCAGCATTATCTCAGATCTAATTATTTATTTTATTGGTTTCCGATATGAATTATACTATGCGCTCTTTATTATTTATGTCTACTATATAGACATAAATATATAGAAATAAATCGTTTTAGAATGAAGCTCTTTGTCAAATTTCCTTCAGATCAATAAATGTATAGAGTTGGCATTAAAATTACCGTAGACAAGCTGTAAGCTCCCCCCGGTGAAGGTCAAGGGGCGACCTGAGGGGGTGAGGCCGCGCGGCACGCTACCAGCACTCTAGCGCGCTGCCGTGGAGTGAATAGAGCGACCGGTCGACGGTGTATCGCGTCCCGACCCGGCAGGCTGGTTCTGGTCCAGCGGGGTATTCCGGGACACCAGCGGCACCGTCTGGGCGGCCCGACGGGCTGCCGTACCGAGACGGCCGACGTTTCAGAGCCTTCGATTCGCCTCGAAGGCTCCGTCGGCTGGGCGTCCTTGGGGTGAGCCGCGCCGTCTGGTTGTAGTGTTGACCGCGGTAGCCCCCCTACCTCATCCGGGTTCTGACCTCGGAGGGGATCGGACGTCGGGTGTAAGAGTGCAGGGGAGTCGTTTAGTGGGTGGGTCCTAAAATCCTTGGGCCCGCGGTCTGCTCACAACACCATGCAGATCGTTGAGTCTCACATACCCCGCGCGCCCCTTTTGCGCGGGGACCTCGTAGGAGGTTCGGCCCTCTACCCGAAAAAAAAAAAAAAGGTTGTCTTGCGAGCCCGCGTGGGTAAATACCACCAGGCCCACCACTACCTGTTTCGTCACCCGCTTGCAATACCGATTATGCCGCTCGACGACTACCTGTTCTGAGCTTTGTCAAAAAAATGATAATTAATGTGGTCCGTAAGTTCAAAGACCCTCAGCGTGCTATGGAAAGGTGTATGCTTGGAGTTTCTTTGATGGATTGAGTCGGAAATGATGAAATCCGTTAAAGAACCAAAGTGACTGACATAGCCCTAAAGATTAGCAAGCTGAAATGGCAATGGGCCGGACATACGTGTCGCAGAACCGATAGCCGATGGAGCAGACGTGTTCTGGACTGAAGACCACGTACCGGTAAGCGCAGCGTTGGGCGTCTCCCTGCCCGGTGGACCGATGACTTGCGGCGATATGCTGGGAAAGATTGAATGTGGAAGGCGGAGGATCGCTCATTGTGGCGGACTATGGGAGAGGCCTACTTCCAGCAGTGGAGGGACGCAGGCTGATGATGAATGTTGTCGCATAAAGGTGTGGAAAAGAAAAACTATGAAGATAAAACAATGACTTGAATTTCGCGATGAGTCGCTTGATTTGCCGCCCGTGTGTGGTTTACCCTTTTGCACGTCCGCTTACAGCAGCCCTGCGTACCACCGCTCTGTGTTTGTAACCATTTTAAGGTCTGAAGTCACTTGATAGTTTCGAGAGAAATAAAACTGAATTTAAAACAAGCGTCCAGTCAAATCGTCTAAGACAACACGTTTTGTCGATGAAGCCACGATGGACGCGCGGTGTCGGATTACTCGTTATCCCACAATTATTGATCCATCATTAATCTAGCGTGACGTGTTATGAGATTGATTGGCGTTTGTCAACAACGGAATCGACGGGCCGGGCATAATGACGCGTGATTCGGTGTCGCGTTAAGAAATACGTGTCGGATCTGTCACGTTTTTAGGAGTTCGAAAAAATTCGATGGTAGTGTTTTTTTAAAGAGCCGTGTCTGAAATTTTAATTGGTCTAAGATCGTGTTTGAGTTTTTGTTAGTATAGATTTTTTTGTCTTTTTTATTTATTTTTTGTCGAACATGTAGGTACTCATTTAAAGAACTACACACACTAGTATATTATTATGTATAATTAGTAATTATTCAACATATATTATATATGTGTTTATTATGACACTATTCATAACTGCATGAGCTTAACTCGCAAACGAGTTTTGTTATAGCTATTCACCAACAAAGTGATAAAAAAGTACCACATTTTTTTTTTATTGCACACCGATGTAACAGCTCACGACACACCCGATGTTAAGTAACTAACGGTAGACAACGTCTTGGCTCTGCCCCTGGCATCGCTGATATCCACGAGCGACGGTAACCACTCACCATCAGGTGGGCCGTGTGCTCGTCAACAGGTGCAATAAAGAAAAGCTTATCAGGGCAGTCGATAAATGACCACTTCTTGTCACTTAATTACTTAAACTAGCTTTCTTGTTGGATCTTAAATCGCTATAAATCATATAAGATCTTCTCACAGTTTCATCTTACGATCTTTATATACGGAAATTCCTGTTACAGGTGCAATAAAAAAAAGGGTCCGTGTACTTATGTACGCGCGTAAAAAGTTATACTTTATTTTTACTAATTTTTTTTTTTTTTTTTTATATTAAATAATTAATAATAAATATTTAACGTTAATAATTTAATAATATTTAGTATGAACTATATTAAATAATAATTTTGTCATTTATATTACTAAAAAATGAATGCTAATAACACTTTTTTTTACGAGTGTACATGCGCGATAGTTCACCTGCGGCTATATTCAGACTCGCCAAGTTACGTCGGTCGTATTGTAATGAGCGATTTAGTGGGCAACTTCATTTCTGTTAATTTTGTGTCACGGTGCGCGCGCATCGTAAAATTTCACTCTCATCAATTTTTCATAAGGCGCCTAAAGAAGTATAACTTCAAAAATCAGGGCAGTCGATAAATTACCACTTTTGTCACTCACTTAAATTAGCTTTCTTGTTGGATCTTAAATTGCTATAAATCGCATAATATCTTCTCACAGTTTCATCTCAAGATTTTTATATACGGAACTTCCTGCTAAGGCGGTGGTCTAATTAACACAGTATCTACTAATACAATACAGAAAACATTGTAGGTGGCGCCTACGAAGCGTTGGATAGCGGAGTATTACGTGTTGCTTGATAACGATTGAAATTGCTATGGCGATTCGAAGTTTGTTTTAAATTGAGCACCCAGATTTGCATATTGACCAGTATCTATACTAATATTATAAAGAGGAAAGATTTGTTTGTTTGTTTGTTTCGAATAGGCTCCGAAACTACTGGACCGATTTGAAAAATTCTTTTTCCATTAGAAGCCGACATTGTCCCTGATGAACATAGGCTATTTTTTTTTTATTTTTTTTTTGGTTTCATGTGTGTTTTAATGTTTCCGAAGCGAAGCGAGGGCGGGTCGCTAGTTGGTAAATAATTGTGAAGTCGTCGTGGCCTAAAGGATAAGGATAAGATGCAACGGTGTTCGAATCTCTGGCGGGTACCAATTTTACTAATTAAATACGTACTTGACAAATGTTCACGATTGACTTCCACGGTGAAGGAATAGCATCGTGTAATAAAAATCAAACCCACAAAATTATAATTTGCGTAATTACTGCTGGTAGGACCTCTTGTGAGTCCGCACGGATAGGTACTACACCCGCGTCTATTTCTGCTGTGAAGCAGTAATGCTTTTCGGTTTGAAGGGCGGGGCAGTCGTTTTAACTATACTGAGACCTTAGAACTCATATCTCAAGGTGGGCGGCGGTATTTACGTTGTAGATGTCTATGGGCTTCAGTAACCACTTAACACCAGGTGGGCTGTGAGCTCGTCCACCCATCCAAGCAATAAATAAAAAATTTTATTCTTTGTTATGCTTTGTTTTTATTTGTTATTGGAACTAAACACGACCACTGTCGCGTGCACGACATAAAAGTGTGTTTACCTACGCCAAAAAGAAGAGCTTGAAGTATATGTGCACATTCTGAACTGTTATAGTTTGAAAATATTATATTAGTGATGATTTTGTTCTCCGAAATATAACTTCATTTGCAAAGTCCGTGCTGTATAGGAAGAGTTTTTGAAAACAATGATTTTAATGTTATGATGTTGAAAACAAAGTTATTGTGTATAGACACCTACAGACAAAAACAATTAGATTGTTATTTCACCTTTGAAGCTGCCCGCAAATCTGAACGCTTCCAAAAAAATACTCTCTCTGGGATTTCGATGCCCATCGCCACATTATAATGGATCGAAAGACAATTGAACTTTTTGGCGGGAACACGAGGAGTGAAGTTGTGTGATTTGATTTATTTTGTCTATTTAGTGTTTCTTCAGGTTTAAATGTGTAATAACGGTGGTCTATTAACTGTTTAATATCTGTGAAAGTGCACAAATGGGGGAAAATGAAACAAATCCGCTGGACGTAACTTCTCGGGATCCTCCAAAAAGTCCACTGAAAAAATCTCAGTAAATGACCACCATTTTACTGAGATTATATT
This sequence comes from Bombyx mandarina, assembly GCF_030267445.1. Lineage (NCBI taxonomy): Eukaryota > Metazoa > Arthropoda > Insecta > Lepidoptera > Bombycidae > Bombyx > Bombyx mandarina. Next base: position 2,975,612 of record NC_143231.1, on the reverse strand, counting down.
TCATCTTATATCATCTCATTTCATTTAATTTCATCCCATTTGATTAATGTCTCAAATTAATCATCTTCATTTCATTTCATTTCACTTCATATTATCATTTTTCATAAAATAAGAATATAAATTGAAATAAGACATGACTTAAAGGTCTTAGTTGCCAGGTCATAAAATCCCTTAAAAAAAAGAAGAAAAACAACTGACCTTTGCGATAGCAGTGATCGGTCCATAATCATTAATGTCTATTGAAATTTCACATGCCTTCTCCAGTCGAGTCTGTGTGCCAACAAAGATTCAAACTTTGACAGTTTCATTCCAAAAGTCATCAGATGAGTTGATGTGATCGCTATCCCGGAAAGGTAGCGACGGCTATTGCTATGGCGACACACATTAACTGAAGGAAGGTGTCAAAATTCCAACGAGCGCGTTCAGCTGTCATCCCGGGCACATTGTGAGCACAAAAGCGGATTAAATTACTAGGGTGTTACTCGCGGTGTCAGACCGGGGTTTGTGTGCAAACATTACTTTCCTTCAAAATATGGGAATATTTGTAGCACGATGCTTCAAAATATGGGAATATTATGAAGCACTGTGTTACTTATTTCGAGCCATTGTAACGTTAAAAGTTCGTGTTTTTTAAGTGTGCTTCATTTGTTTTTTTTGTTGCTATATAGTGGATAGGAGGTTCCATTCTGTTATCACATCAAAAACGAATCAAGTTCAGCAATGAAATTATTTATGGATTAATCTTCTAATAACAAAAACTTTTGCAGCGCCAAACATAAGTGTGCTAGACCAATGTTTGATAGTTCTGAACGAAAAAATAAATAAGCACTGTTTGATTTCAGATAGCGAAAATCTATGAAAGCTAGATAATATTGGTGTTAGTAATGAGAAAAATGAGGTAGCCACTGAAGTCTTCTCTCCATTGGCAACATAGACAAAAGCACCCGACTTTAGATCAAAAGGAAAACTCAACGTTGCTCTTAAACCAGAAAGTGTAATTACCTCCCAGCAACACAAAGCTGGTATCGACACATGTAGATTCACAGTTAACCAAAAGTTAAACATACCTTGTGAATCTAATAAACTAGTGTACTGCCTTATTTATGGATCCGTTCCCCTTTAATCTACCCTTGGAATTGATTAAAGACTCCAAGTTATAAACTGTCTCGTGTTTACATTGGAGCCGACAAGTTTTTGATCAATAGCAGTTCACTTGAACCTTACACTAATTAGTTGATGGATTAATTAATTCGTCTTTCGTTGTTTTGGGTGTATCGGACGATGACCGAGGAATCTTTTATTGTTGCTTTAAAATTTTAAAAGTAAGACTACTCTTTATGTTTTTCTATCCTTATATATATTTTTATTCACACTTCTATTTTTGTAATTTATTATTTATCCCAGAACGTAATTAAGTGTATTCTACTCGATTTCGATCTGATTTAGATGTCTATTATGCCGATGATCTTTTACATCTCGCTACAATGATGGGTGCTTGAGGTAGTGTGGTGGAATCATAATTTGATTACAAAGCTTTATCGCTAAATTCATTCATAACGTTATTGTTCATATTTAAATGAAGAATAAATAAATAATAATAATAATAATATTTATTCAAGCCTCTTAAAATACAAACACGTACAAAAATACTTAACACTAGTATAATAATATACATGGCTTTTTTATGAGGTATACCATAACAAATTCCCTGACTTTTATGCTAGGAAAACCTGTGTTACAAAAGTCAGTGGTTCAGTGCTAGGTCACCAGGTAAAGAAAGTTAACCAGGAAGAACGATCTGTAAGAATATAGTACGTACGCGTGTGTGTGTGTGTGTGTGCGTGTGTGTGTGTGCGTGTGTGTGTGTGTGTGTGTGTGTGTGTGTGTGTGTGGTGTGTGTGTGTGTGTGTGTGTGTGTATGTGTGTCATACAATAAAGTATAAAATATTATTATATATTATTATATAAAATATTAATTTAAAATTAGCTACCATAAATCAACAGTATATCATACTATATATATACATCATTATACATTTTTACAACACGACTTGTTCTGTTTCAAAATAGTCTAAGTTTAAGAGCCAAGACTTCAGATTATTTTTAACGTCATACCTATTTAAGCCATCTATCTGCTGAGATATATTTACTTTATTATAAATTCTGCTACCTGACGAATAAATCTGTCGTCTGGCAAATTCCGTCCTACAAGCAATAGTGTCAAAGGCCGGTTTTCGTCTCCTCGTGGAAAGTGAAGTTTCTTTAGGTATTGATGGGAGGCAGGAGTGCTGTCGCAGAACGGACCTGTGGATAAACAGTTGTCTAACCGTCAGCACTCCTGCGTCACGATACAGTTGTCTAGTAGAGTACCCAAAAGGCTTCCCCAGCATCACCTTAAGCACTGCACTTTGCGCTCGTTCGATATTAATAAACTTTGTCTTGCAGGCACATCCCCAAATAGGGATGCAATAAGTTATAAGCGACTCGCAAAGGGAAGTGTATACGGTAAGCAATATTTGCTTATCTGCCGAGCCTCTTAGCTTTTTAAAAATAAAAATTAAGCTTCGAATGCGCGTCGTCACAAGTTCCAGTTGATCATACCAATTGAAACAGCTGTCCACCAACACCCCCAAGTATCTGATATTATCAGTCCTAGCAATCTCCGAGCAATTACATGCAGAATATCGTCCATTACATACATGGGCCTTGAGAGTAATAAGGGTACGACTTGATCGTGACTCAAGAAACATGTTGCTTGGAAGAGACTGTCACGGTCTATCAGCGGCAGTGCACTAAAACCACTCTCAATTTCAGCCTTGCAAATTCAATTGGCCATAAATGTGATTTCCCACCAGAAATTTATTTTTGAAGCTTCAAGACCACGCCGCTATTTTTTTTATTGTTTATTTGGGTGGATGAGCTCACAGCCCACCTGGCGTTAAGTGGTTACTGGAGTCCATAGACATCTAGAACGTAAATGCGCCACCCACCTTGCGATATAAGTTCTAAGGTCTCAGTATAGTTACAACGGCTGCCCCAGCCTTCAAACCGAAACGCATTACTGCTTCACGGCAGAAATAGGCTGGATTTTATTCGATTGCCTACCAATTGAATAAGATCTGTAACTCCCATTTCTCCTTTTGCGTACAAAAAATCTACAACAAACTTTCCTGTAGTCTCATATCAATATTGCAACGCACGAGATTGTAGGATACGTCGCACCGTAAGAAAACGAATTGAGATATTATGCAAATTATTGATTGTATGCAGATTGCATATAATAATCCGTTGCACTCGAAATCAAGTAACAATTCGTTTACCATAATGAGAGAGACAATAGGCTTAATAAAGACGTTATGTGATCCCGAGATAGCATTAGCTATGGCGCCGGTCGTTCCTTTGTCGTGATCGAATTGTTGTCATGAATCTGTTTGGTTACCAGACTGAGTTCGATTGGCTATTTAAACAAAATTATGACGAGAACAACGGTCCACGCCTAAGGGATCATATGGTATTCAATTCCTATAAGAATCCTTCTTAATAAGACGCATTCCTCATGTCTGAGGGCCGTGACCACCTCCTCTCATTATCCTACTCTGTTTTTGTTTTCCTACCTATTCTAGTAACTTTGAAGGGTTATTCTAGGTTCACCGAACTAGTAGGTGAGCTCACGGGGCTCAAACCGGGAGGTGTTGCTAACACTGGCCCTAGTAAGAGTAGTGCTTCGCAGAATCTACCACCGGATCGGAAACGCGACCCACTGAGAAGATCCGGCGAGAAACTCTGTGGGCTGTCTCTATGACTTAATTTACTCGTCAAGCCCTTCGTCGCAAGCGACGGGTTCGGCGAGGACGGTGACCGGTGCTTGAGGTACCTAAAAGCAGTATTAATGGATCGAGAGAATCCGTAATGACGTGTTTAGGGCGATATCGACTGTTTACCATTCGGTCCACCGGATCGGGTATGGGTTCTCTGGATGATGTTTCGCCATCTTCCTCTGTTCTCAACGGTGAGCATCTTAAACTGAGGTATCCAGTATGTATATGGTATGTAGTATCATATAAGCATGGGAGTCTAAATAGGAGGAACATAAATAGTACAGCGTAAATACTTTCATCTACCTTTAGACATTAGGAAGGCTGGCAGAAATTATGCACTGGATGTGTATTCACATACGATTTCCCCGATGACATATTTGGGTATCTTTATAAAATTTGGGTAATTATGTTTTGGGTAATTATACCACCATCCTTGCCCATTTCTGCCGCGAAGTAGTCATGTATTCCCGGTAACACAAACAAACATGCAAACCCACCTATTTTAATATCACTAGTAGATATTAAAGCATAGTTTTGAACGAAAGCTAAGTAAATAAAAGAAAGTAAATTCAATAATTATGAATACATACATATACAGTCAAACATGGATAAGCGACAGTTCAAGGGAGCACAATCTCATTCTCGCTTATAGAGGTTTCTCACTAACCCGAGTTTCGCGCTAATGCTCTCTCTGAGTTTCATTTCCCGATTTTCCGGTTCAAACGCATTTACTATTTTAAATTTATCACTTAATGACAGTACTTTAATTTTCCGTTTTGACATGATGCAGAACAGAACTTTCCTTCGCAATTGATTAACGATAAACTGAGTAAGTCAGGACGGTACACAGGTACACGTGTCCATTCGAAAAGAATGCGATAAAATAACAACGTTATTTAGTTCCACGAAATAGAATAGGTTCAATATTGACGAGAAAACAATTCAAAAATAATGGAAGGAAGTTCCACAAAAGTTAAGAATGAGTCATAAAATCGCAGATGATAAATTTGTAATTTGTTTTTTCATTTGTTCCTCCTAAATAATATAAATAAATATAAACTGTAACAACAACTGTGTGTAAACATTTGACTGTATATAATACGAAATAAAGCTTACAAATAAATTACCTCATGAATTTTTCATGTAATGAATTCACGAATTTGTATACAGAAAAATTGTTCATGCAAAATGTAATTAAATATAATATGGACTTTAATAACAATGTATTTAGGTGCTTGCTCAAAACTTTTTTGTATCAACAATTATGGAACGAAATAATGTTAACAAATAAATTCGTGGAATTTTAATGTAATTAATTCATGAATAACTGATTTTAATCTTGTACACAAAAAACTGTTCATGCGTAATGTAATTTATGTATGTGGGCTTAAAACAATGATAATGTATTTATGTAGTACTAACTATAAGCGTTTGACGGGTGGAAAAACTTGAATACCATCACCTATCTTGAGCTTGAGCTTGATTGAGCATACTGGTGGTAGGACCTCTTGTGAGCCCGCATGGGTAAATACCACCATCCCGTCTGTTTCTGCCGTGAAGCAGTAATGCGTTTCGGTTTGAAAGGGGGTTAGCCCTTGTAACTATACTGAGACCTTAGAACTTATATCTCAAGGTGGGTGACGCATTTACGTTGTAGATTTCTATGGGCTCCAGTAACAATTTAACACCAGGTGGGCTGTGAGCTCGTCCACCCATCTAAGCAATAAAAAAAAACATGAGAATTCAAGGTTTCAACTTGATTGTACTAGGGCGGGTCCCACACTTTGAATCGGAATTTATATAAAACACTAGCGACCCGCCCGCCCTCGCTTCGCTTCGGAAACATTAAAACACACATGAAACCAAAAAATAAAAAATAAATTAAAAAAAGTAGCCTATGTTCATCAGGGACAATGTCGGCTTCTAATGGAAAAAAAATTTTTCAAATCGGTCCAGTAGTTTCGGAGCCTATTCGAAACAAACAAACAAACAAATATTTCCTCTTTATAATATTAGTATAGATTAAATACTAATGGTACCTCAAACTACGCTCTAACAAAATTGATTACGCGAATAGGTAAATTCTACGCGTTTAATATTTATTACACGATGCTATTCCTTTATTGTGGAAAAGGACAAAAGCTGAATACGTATTTCATTCGGAAAAAAAGGTATCTACCCGCAGAATTTGAAGTTCGGCTTTTCCTACCTATGCTGTTTTTTTTATTGCCCTTGTAGGCAGACGAGCATACGGCCCACCTGATGGTGAGTGGTTACCATCGCCCATGGACTTCAGCAATGCCAGAGGCAGAGCCAAGCCGCTGCCTACCGTTTAATACTCTCCACAAGCTGCGTTTGAAGAAGGGCATATCATAGCGCTCGGGAAACACCGTGGAGGGGAGCTCATTCCATATCCGGATGGTACGTGGCAAAAAATACCTCTGGAAACGCACTGTGGATGACCGCAGTGGCTCCAGGTAGTATGGATGAACTTTACTCCGGTGGCGGGCGGTGCGATGGTAAAAACGAGATGCCGGTATCATCTCGAACAATTCCCCTTCCTCGAGATAGCCTTGATAGGCTATATCAGCGTTACCCTAGCGTGTAGGTGAGCTCTCGGGCCTCAAACCAGGAGGTTTTGCTAACACTGGCCCTAGCAAAAGCAGTGCTTCGCAGAATCTACCAGCGGATCGGAAACGCGACCCAAACTTCGGTACCGTCGCGTCGGTCAATACCAATGCTGGTCGTTTTATTCAGTAGGCCACGAAGTCTAGACCGTTCTCTGTGTTGTATCGGGAATAGCCCATTTAGTTTCTCGCTAGATCTTCTCAGTGGGTCGCGATTCCGATCTGCGAAACACTGCTCTTGTAAGGGCTAGTGTTAGTAAATTCTCTCAGGTCGAGGCAATGAGCCCATCTATTCGTCCGGGTGCAGCTGGAATCGCCCCTTAGGCTACCAGGGAATAGGGAATTAATTACATTTGAAAATCGTAATAAGAACAGAAGAATCATGTGCCGGTTATATTTGAATTAATTCAATATTCTGTTTTGTTTTTTAAACTACATTCTAGAATCGTTTTGGAGTAGAATTAGAACGGCCTATTCTGTCGTACCTGGGGCCCTTGTAACTACAGGGCCCTCGACGAGACAAAGGCCCAGTAAATAGTTCATTGTTCCGGAGCCCCGACGGCGTGTCGAGTGGCCGAAGAGTTTACGTGGTTTTTTTTTCTCAATGCTCGCGGGCTGTTCGAAATTCGAAAACTTTTGCGGCTTCAACAATGACGCCGGTTTTTGTTATTCGTGAAAGAGCGTTCGTTTTTCAAGTTCGTATTTTTTTTCTTTCTTCTGTATTTTCAGTATTGAAGTCACCGGATGTTATTAATATTACTAGTGGTCCCGCAGTAGTCGAAATTCGACTATAATTAATTGAAATTATAAGTTTCAACATTATTATGGCCCTATGGTTACAGATTGCCGTCTGGTGTAGTGGTAAGTGACATGGTCACTACACAGGGGGGTCGCGGGTTCGAAACCCGCCAAGGGAAGATATTTGTATAATAAATATAAATGTATTTTCCAGGGTTATGGATGTCTATTAAATATATGTATGTGTATAATAAAAATCTTACATTTATATCCGTTATCTGGTACCTGTAACACAAGTTCTTTACGAACTTATCACGGGACCAGTTAACGTGGCGTGATTGTTAGTAAATATTTATTTATTTCGCCAAGACTAACACTATAGACAAATACTCGTAATATTAAAGATAAACAATACTAACCTATTCTCAATTTGACTACAGACTTTAAAGAATATCAAAAGTTTGACAATAAACAAAAAGTATATGTGTGTGTGTCAAATACGCGGTAGTGTGTGTAATGTTTTCGTTATTTATTTAATGTATCTTTTAGGCATTATTTTAAAAAAATATTAGCATTGTGCACTTCTTCTCTATATTCTCTTTAAGTGTGGAAAATTTCATACTCCTCCGTCTGCGAAATTTTCGTAAAAAGGGTTACAGAGTTTTTGCTTCACGTATTAATATATAGATATATTAATTTATAATGAGACAGCAGACACTAAAATGACCTTGCGTTCCTTGAGATGCGTTCCAGAAATGATTGGTCGCTGTGATAAGGTAAGATTAATGTCATTTGAAAAAAAAAATGCAACGATATAATTGATATATGAAGATAAAACGCATTCATTCGCGACAGATATACAAAACAAATATCCCAATTGCCCCACTGAGTATATCGCCTGATCACGATTCCGAATCGGTGGTAGATTTAGGTACTGGAGATATTGTCAAGCTCTTACAGTCCGAGCCCCGTGAACTCGCCAAACAGTTAACGCGAAGCCAGCATATCCCCTCGAAGCTACTGACAAAAAATTGGTATCGATTTGTGCGGATTCATAACATACTCTATCATTAAATTCAAAACAATAAGACCACAGAAGATAATTCCAAAAAAATATATATTAATATGTATACTTTTCAACATGATTGTACGTATAGTAGGTAGTTCTAGAGGTATAGATTGACGGCCTTCTTTATAATTTATTATCGGAATCTCTAAGTGTTGATATAGATAATTAGGGTATAGTTCGCAGCAAAGCAACCAAGAGATATGTTTCACAGTTTATTCCATTCGAAAGATTAATTGTAAAAACAAAACTATTGCATGTACGAGATCCCCTATCGACTGTTCAGCATAGCGAGTCGAATAATACACTAATTGGGATGGTTACCATAAACAATGTTCCCACATAATGGCGCAAGGCAGCGTGAAGCACAATAGGAAATTCACACACACAAAATTCTTAGTCGATTGAGACAAAAGGCCCCCTGAATATTCATTTTAACGGATCATGCCCAGGAGTCGGCCCGCCCTCGGCTCTGATTGGACGAACGAATTCAAATTGACCAATCAAATTCCTAGTTTATATTTGGCGGAGTTGATCACGCGTCGTTGCGTTGCGAAAAACGTTTTTGCTGTCGTATAACTGATGCGTGTGTTGTAAGTTTCCGGAAGAATAAGGACGTATGTATGACTAATTAAATTCTGTTTTATTATAGTCTCTATATACATATTTTGTTGGTTATCAGTTCTATAGTAGAACGGCTGCCGCACCCTTTAAACTGGAACGCATCACATATGAATTTAGATAATATAATTAAAAGCGTATATAGTGAATTTTTAGTAGTATATTGTAGTTTTGAATAACATATGTTAAGGGAATGGAATGAGGCGTTCGCTCCTGGCCTTTTCATTTTTCATTATTATTATTATTTTTTAATTGTTTTTTTGACTTGTTTTTTTTCCTTTATTGTAAATATTTTTATTTATTTAAAAAAAAAGTAAATATTTGACAAAAACAAAAAAAAAAAGCCCGCTGAGTTTGTTTCGCCGGTTCTTCTCAGGACTGTGGCTTTTTTTGGAACCGGTGGTAGAGTTAACATTGTTATTTATATTTTGACATTCAACAAGTGTGTTATACTGACATCTAAGTTGAAATAAATGATTTTGAATTTGAATTTGAATGAGTTCACTTTACACAAGATTGTTCTTCGCCACCTATGGTATCATAGATTTAAAATTAAGCGCTTGTCAAACAAGTCGAATACTTGTTTTTGTTTTGTTATTAATTTTATTATTTACCAAATTTCGGCATTAATAAAATACACATTATACTGTATTTTGGACTTGAAAAACATTTTTTTTCTAAGTACGAGCTGATGTACAAATATCAAAATTATTTTTTTATATTTTATTTAGTTCTGTTTTTACAAACGGGCAATTAGTATTTGTCCGTTTAGGGTCGATATTTCGAAGCAATCGAGATTTCAACATCTTGTCTCAATACGAACGGTGATATTTCTCATGAACAGTATCTATATGGTAGAGTACTTATAAACTATTCGATAAAATCCTATATAAGACTAGAAATTAGAATAAGAGATCTGATTACGTAATTTCATTAGCAAAACAACAAATCTAATATGTGTTTGAAACAACAATATTGACTGTGTTGAGTTGGGTAATTTTTTGGTCAAACCCTTGGAGCTTATCAGAGAGAGAGAGAGAGTATTCTTTATTGTACACCAAAAAACAAATAAACAGTGCGATATATTAAAAACAAAAAAGTACAATTGGCGGTCTTATCGCTAAGAGCGATCTCTTCCAGACAACCATTAGGTGGACAAGAATCATTTGGAAACGAACTACGCGCGGTGTACCATTCCAGTGAAATACATATACATATATGTACATACATATCTCCGTAAATATACATACAATTAATACAAAGTATTATAATATAATAATAATTATTAAAAATAAAAATTAAATAAAAATTAAATTTAAATTTTGCTTCTTGAAATGAAAGAATGAAAACTTATAATTTTGCTATGATTTACGGTAAGTTTCTCAAAAACTTCGTTTTTGGGGGGGCGGTATGTTGAGTTGGGTAATCTATTTTATCGGTATATAATCTGTGTCGTTGCATTTTTCCCTCCATTACTGCTGCAAAATTTATACAGATTGTTTGTCTCTAAAAAGTTACGTTTAATAAATTCTATAAAGCTATCCAAGTTATTATTTAAATACGACAAAGTTGGTGAACAAACAGACGGACTAATTTAATGTTTACGTACAATGTTATCTTACTGAGCACCCTGTAGCGACAGACAACCACATTTAGCCTCATAGTATTGACATTTTGTATGATTTATTAACTATAAACACACACTCCAAGTTGTATTGTTCTAAAATAGATCACGGGTGTGTAATACGGGGTGTAACTCTGCTATGTGGAGCGATGCTATGGTTCACATGGAACTAAGTGTAAATGTGTATATATTTGTATATGTATTTGTGTATGCATATTTTTACTATTTAATAATGCCTATTTACACTTATATATGTCGTGTGTGTGTATTTGTAATAATTTATATTTCAATGCACCTACCATTATTTAGTCTGACCTACCTTTAGTTGACTGATAGAGAATGCCTCAGGAATTAAGTCCGCCAATGTAAGCAAATATTACATGAAGTGAATAAAAAATAAATGCTTAAATTGAACTTATGTCAACAATTCAAAGAATTTGTGATGTTTGTTAAAAAAGGCTTGATTTTAAAAATTCGTAAATGTTTTTTTTTGTTACCCTTGTAAGCAGACCGACAGTACAGTGTACAGCGCGCTGCATGACGCCGTGGACAGGGGAAAGTGGAAAAAGATCCTAAGATTGAAGCTCATGGGTGATGGTGGTCACGACCCTCAGACATGAGGAACACGACTCGAGGAGGGAGAAAGCAGACCGACATACGGCCCTTCTGATGGTGAGAGGTTACCGTCGCCCATGGACTTCAGCAATGCCAGGGGCAGAGCCAAAGCGCTACCTACCGATACCTGATTTCCATATGTCTGTTTGTAGCATCGCACGATAGCAAGATTAGCATCGCTTCGCTTGTGGGACACAACTATAAGGCACCTCGCACACACAGTCACCGCCTTTAGCTCACCCGTTCCGGATACGATATCCGGTTCAACTTTTTGTTTTCTTCACCTGTACTGAGACGTTAACATCACTGTTCTTATTCAACCAATAGCCACGCGTGGGTGCAAACGTATCTTACGTCCTTGTCTCGTCGAGACCAAACGAAAAGGACGGAGATACCATAAAGCACTGAAGTACAGCGTGTTCCTTTGTTTTTCTTTTTTAATGCATTTTGAATGTTTGCCGCGGTTGTATTAGGATGTAGTAAAAAGATTTCGTGATAAGAAACGTGATAGAATTAACATATAGTATTTATTCGTGATAATAAAAGTTTATTGTTTTTAGTGCGGTAATGGAGTTACAAATCACGTTAACAACTTAGGTATTTTATGTTGGTGTCAACGGAAAATCAAGTGTGTAGACGCTTAAAATAACTGATCGCGTTGTGATAATTGTAGGTTCTGGTAACCAATTCATCCCATATAGACCGTGAGCCTGTTCATCTAATTATGAGCGAAGCACTGCTCTTGCTAGGGCTAATGTTAGCAATTCTCTCCAGTCGAACACGTGAGCTCACCCACCTTCTTACTGGTGGTAGGACCACTTGTGAGTCCGCGCGGGTAGGTACCACCACCCCGCTTATTTCTGCCGTGAAGCAGTAATGCATTTCAGTTTGAAGGGTGGGGCAGCCGTTGTAACTATACATGAAACTTTAGAGCTTATATCTCAAGGTGGGTGGCGCATTTACATTATAGATGTATATGGGCTCCAGTAACCACTTAATACCAGCTGGGCTGTGAGTTCGTCCACCCATCCAAGCAATAAAAAAAAAACTATCCGCGCGTAGCTGGTATAGTCTTTTAGGCTACCACAGATTAAGTAGGAAAAAAATATAATCATCTTGCACTTTTTTTATTATTAGTTAGTTGGGTGGACGAGCTCACGGCCCACTCGATGTTTTTTTTTATTTTTATTTTTTATTGCTTAGATGGGTGGACGAGCTCTCAGCCCACCTGGTGTTAAGTGGTTACTGGAGCCCATAGACATCCACAACGTAAATGCGCCACCCACCTTGAGATATAAGTTCTATGGTCTCACGTATAGTTACAACGGCTGTCCCACCCTTCAAACCGAAACGCATTACTGCCTCACGGCAGAAATAGGCAGGTTGGTGGTACCCACCCGCGCGGACTCACAAGAGGTCCTACCACCAGTAATTACGCAAATTATAATTTTGCGGGTTTCATTTTTATTACACAATGTTATTCCTTCACCGTGGAAATCAATCGTGAACATTTGTTGAGTACGTATTTCATTAGAAAAATTGGTACCCGCCTGAGATTCGAACACCGGTGCATCGCTCAACACGAATGCACCGGACGTCTTATCCGTTAGGCCACGACGACTTCAAAAAGTGATTACCGGAGCCCATACATATCTGCAAGGTAAATGCCACCACCTACCTTGAGATAATAGTTCTAAGGTCTCAGTTTCCACAGTACATTTATATCGGTTATTAATATTATTTATACCGTGTTTTTTAAATGCTTATCTTCTTAAGAAGAATAAAATTACAATTTTTAAAATACAATAAATAAAAACACTAGATTGCCCCTGGTGGCGGGGTTTAAGGCTCCAGAGTGAGAAATTATTATTATTATGTTTTGATATATTATTATATTTTAATTAAATGAATCAATGTGAAGTTAACGAGTTGGCTACTTATCGTCACGAAAGCGTATCGTAAATCCCTTTTCCCGTCAATCTGTCCGTAGCGTGACAGCGAGAATATTGTGACACTTCTAATTATTTTAGTTCTATGCCGTAATGATTTTGAGGTGGCCAGTTTTTAAATCGTAAGCTATCTAAGAATTACATAGTTACTTTTTCTAATTGGCTATCAACTGACTGACTCTATGTCATTAACATTGATAATATAGAAATTATATCAGTCGAGAATTTACTGGTGGTAGGACGTTTTGTGAATCCGCACGGATAGGTACCACCACCCCGCTTATTTCTGCCGTGAAGCAGTAATGCGTTTCGGTTTGAAGGGTTGGACAGCTGTTGTAACTTTACTGAGAACTTAGGACTCATATGTCAAAGTGGGTGGCATTTACGTTATAGATGTCTATGGGCTCCGGCAACCCCTTAACACCAGGTCGGCTGTGACATCGTCCACTCATCTAAGCATTTTTTTTAAATTGTTTTAATGGGACACGACTTTTTTATCGCAATAGGCCGGCTACCAGAAACCATATATCACCATGTGAATAACGCTACTCTCTATGGGGTCAAAGTCGCTGTTATATCGGAGAACTGTCCCATATTTCAAATAGGAAGGCATGGCCACTTCGTGCCAGAAATATTGAGGATCCTGGTAGCTGTCCATGCTCAGACCTCAGTGATATTTTCTTAGGAAATGCACGGTAGTTGAGCATAGTGTTCAAGAAGACTAAAAGAACTCACTAGAGGTGCCTACAAACACAAGTGACGTCACCAAATTCGTTCATAGCCACTTCCCCGCTAAACCTTACCACATGAACTCGACGATAATACGTTAGGATTAAATCTCGTATAGGTGACAGCTACTCTAATCAACTTTCCCCTGCCGTTGTCGCTTCAAACGTATGTGACGACGGTTTTAGTGCCGATTAACTTGTCACACAATGTCGACGCGATCGAGTTAACTAAAGAGATATGCAATCGTAAAAACATAGTTCGGATTTAATTTGACGGCAAAGTTGTATTATACGGTTTGCATTTTTAAGCTATTACATAGCTTTTATCGCGGGCTTTGAGCGCGGCGACCGAATCAAGAAATTCCGTAACGAAAATAAAACCTAACACATCCCACTCCGTCTACTATGTAGCTCGCGTTAACACATTCACACGTTGCGCTTGAAAAACGTTATGCAATAGGTTTAGCGCGACAGTCCCCGAGTGCCACACGTGATTATTTTTTTAAAGTTATAAAAGTTTTATGCGTGTATCGGTACAGTTTGTACGATTTTAATCATAGCTATTTTAATTAGTTTCGATGTTTCTATTCAAAGTGTTATATTAAAACCTTTAAATTGTGCTACTATTGTATTATATTATATCTGTTTGTGTAATTTCTTATAGTAGTTGATTATCTATAGCCGCCTAAATCGATATTTATTTCATCCAAGAAAAGACGCAGAGCTTGTGGTTAATATTTTTTATTTATTAGAAATTTATTTAGGTACAACCAGCCCGCTAAGGCTGCTTAGGGGTCTTTAAAAAAATTTCAATAATATTTGACGTTGTTTTATTTGTTTTAGATAAAATAACACTTATTGCGGCATAATTATAATAGTTAGACATATGCTGTCACTTTTTGTAAATAATAATGTGTTTTACAAAGTCGTAGAACATTATATTATTCTTTCATCAATAGTTTTCGCAGGGCACGCGATGTAAAGAATATTTTAGGTAATTTTTTTACACCTTGGGTTACATTATTGGAGTAAGGATCCCTCATTTTTTCAAAAAATATTATAGCCTATGTCACTCTGGAATTGTGTAGCTTCCAAACTGAGAAATATTTTTTCGAATTGGTTCAGTAGTTTCGGAGCCTATTCAATACAAACAAACAAACAAATCTTTCCTCTTTATAATATTAGTATAGAAGTATAGATAGTATAGACTAGTATATATGAGACATAAACGATGAAGACATTATGAATAATAATTATCGAACTTCGGACTCTTGCCCGAATACATGTTTCTAAATGCTTGTGACTTTTGGGTGTTAAGTTTCACTTACTTCCAAACTAGGATAATTCCGATGAGAACACACGCGGCCAGCACGAAGGAACACAGTCCGATCACAGCAGAAGTCTGCAGCGATGACCCGTTGTGGTTATACGCGTCGATCTTCTGTAAACAAATGAATGGTTAAATAAATAATCTGAGCAAAATTATTGGTGGCTTAGCTGTAACGTATTCGTGTTTTTTATTAGTGCTGTAGTGGGACTTTTTGGTTGGAAAACGTCAAGGCTAGTTGTGTGAGTATGGTGGTAGGACCTCTTGTGAGTTCTGGTGGTAGGACCTCTTGTGAGACCGCACGGGTAGGTACCACCACCTCGCCTATTTCCGCCGTGAAGCAGTAATGCGTTTCGGTTCGAAGGGTGGGGTAGCCGTTGTGACTATACTGAGACCTTAGAATTTATATCTCGAGGTGGGTGGCGCATTTACGTTGTAGATGTCTATGGGCTCCAGTAACCACTTAACATCAAGTGGGCTGTGAGCTCGTCCATCCATCTAAGCAATAAAAAAATAAAAAAAAGTATTTTGGCGATTTAATGGATTTTTCAGGCTTCATTGTCTAATGTAGACTTATTAGGCACTTGAAAGCTGTGAAAGGGTACGAGTGTGGAAAAATGAGAGATAATTTCAGAACGTCACTCCTCGCGTTTACCCAAAAACTCCTGTGAAGGCACAGTAAATTAGTAGATTTAAAAAAAATGCAGTATTTCTCTTGCTTATGTAACATTGTGTATTCATATGAAAGTATGTGTGGGCTTATTTACATTTTTAGTATGTAGTATGTTAAATAAGTATGTAGTCTTATTTTAATGAATTTAAATGCTCCACCATAAAATATATGTACCGCCAATCATGAATTTAGGTTAACTGGTATATAATCCTTTACAGCGTTACGTTTGCCGATATACGTATCATTTGTTATTGCAAGTTTAATACACAGGTGTAGTCCTATCGATCGATATGAGTACCTACACCAGGCGTCCTTATCCTTTAAGGCTTCGTCAAACAGAACGCGTAATTAACGCTGCGTTTTAACGTCGCGTTCGTTACATGTCACACAAATTGACTAGATGAGCCCAACGCTCCTTGACGCAACGCATTCACCAAATCATAGTGCCTTTCGATAGCAGTGTGAAAATTTAAAAGTATTAAGATATCGAGTGATTCAGATGTGGCATTGTATAAACATGGGTGTTTCCTAACTATTTCTATCTATCCTATTCGCCGCCTATCCGTGCCGTCAGTTTAGCGCTCTGAGGCGCGCTAATTACGCGTTCTGTTTGACGAAGCCTTAAAGTCATAACGATAATTTAATTACACTAAACAAAGCATTCCGAGTGAGCACATCGATAATCGTATAGAACGAATTGGATGGTTTCCAAAATACGAAACATCGACCGCGATTTGTCTTACAACCGCTCGTTACCGATGCCAAATAGTGTTGGCGTAGTTCATCCTGAATCGAATCGGGGGTCTTATTAAAATAGTCACTTAAAAACCTCCATAGTCTCTAAGACCGGTTGTCGATCTTTTTTTTTTTGTTCAATGCCCTCACTCACAGTCCGGGCTAAGCGGTCATAGAAATGCCCATGGACGCCATAAATGCGGTTGCTTACATACTTTTACACATATATATATTCACGTCATCACGGATCCTCCTGATCCATTAACGTTGCTTTTAGGCACTACAAGCACCGACCACCGTCCCCTCGTCGAACCTGTCGCTTACGACGAAGGGCTCGACAAGCGAATTAACCCACAGACACAGCCCACTGAGTTTCTCGCCGGATCTTCTCAGTGGGTTGCGTTTCCGATCCGGTGGTAGATTCTGCGAAGCACTGCTCTTCCTAGGGTCAGTGTTAGCAACTCTCCGGTTAGAGCCCCGTGAGCTCACCTACACACGCCTAGGGTAAGCTGACATAGCCTCTCAAGGATATCAGCATAGGTAGGGAAAAAAAAACGGTCATTACTTTGGAAGCTAAACGAAACGCAGCGATTCCCGAGAGATGGCAGCACGATTGCGGTATCGTCGAAACTCGGCTAACTTCCTAGCCGATGGAAGCGCGTAGACGCCATCACACTTACCAACCAGCCTTCTTGAAGAGCGGTGCCTCCGTCCTAAGCACTGTCATTCGTTTTTGTTTGCTAACGTCAAGAGAAGATTTCTACATTGTTCTAAGACAGCAAATGTGATCTTAGCTCGATCGTCTTATTCTCCCCTATGATGTCTGACGATGATGTTACTAATGTGGTTTATATATATAACCGACATATATATAGGTATAATTGATCGCAAACCAAAAATCTTGACGGCGGCGATATCAAAAAGTTGGCGATGGCGAATCATTTTTCAATTACTTCATTTCTCAACGGGTTTAATGACATTCGCCATTTTAAATTTAGTCCAACGCTCATTTTAGATATAAACGAATCTAAATATGTTCACGTAAAAATTAGTCATCGTAGTTTGGTAAAAATCAAATCTTCATCATCGTCATTATCAGCCGATGTTCACTGCTGGACATAAGCTTCCCCCGAGTTTCGCCACAACGACCGGTCTTAGGCAGCTCGCATCCAGCTGATTCCACCAACGATTATGACAACCCTCCCAACGTAACTCACAGACATGTAATCAGATGCACTAAGCTTATTTGGTGTGATCATTGGTAAAGCTGGAGCATGCAGGGGTACGTTCCACTGTTGTATTTTTTGGCCCGGAGAGTGGATGTGTCTTGGTTTGAAGAGTGCGACATTCCTCCAATGTAACCTTCAACGTCATGACTCATGGGTGGGGCATCGATGGTATCCTTTAACTATGAACTAGATGATGACCGACCGATCGATCGGTATTTTTTTTTGATAACGCCATCTTGTTGTGTCTTTAAAGCGGTTAGTTGCCCTCAATTAAGAAAAATAATATTATTATTCGCCAATAGATGTCGGGAAGAGTTGATTATTGAAAACACGGATAAAACAACCTTTTTCTGAAAATAAATCGTAGCTAGATCGATTTATCGCCCCTGAAATCCCCTGTATACTAAATTTTATGAAAATCGTTGGAGCCGTTTCCGAGATTCAGATTATATATATATATATATATATACACAAGAATTGCTCGTTTAAAGGTATAAGATTAATAAGACTACCTAACACTAGATGAATAGTTAAGTTCCTTTATTTATGTAGCGCTACAAGAAAAACTTTGAAACGAATTCGACATCCCTAATATTCGATATCCCTAAAGGTGCACGAGGGTGTGTTTTCATATAAATTTTTTTCTATTTCACAATCACCCCAGTCACGCGATCGTTCGTCGATGAGGCGTTTTGAGGTCGTATACCGATCAGAAAAATAATGTCTTATTATAATTGTTAAATAGTGAAATTAGGTTTTTTTTTTAGGGTTGTATCTAACGTATAATTTTAAATTTTAGATTTTACATTTTAAGTTGTTGCACAGGCGTGGGGCCACCCACGCAATTTGAAGTATTTTTGTCGCAAAAAGGGCTATGCGGCCCTGTTCATTACGTATGATTGCTTCGGAAATAGATGATCACCGGTGATCACAAATGATAAAACAAAGTTTGATTTTTATTACATAAACCTTCACCGCGGAAGTCAATCGTGAACATTGGTTAATTTATTTTTATTTTTTTTATTGCTAGATGAGTGGACGAGCTCACAGCCCACCTGGTGTTAAGTGGTTATTGGAGCCCATTGACATTTACGACGTAAATGCGCCACCCACCTTGAGATTTAAGTTCTAAGGTCTCTAGTATAGTTACAACGGCTGCCCCACCCTTCAAACATAAACGCATTACTGCTTCACGGCAGAAATAGGCAGGGTGGTGGTACCCACCCACTCACAAGAGGTCCTATCACCAGTAAGTTTTTTTATTTGATTTTTATTTCATTAGAAAAATTGTTACCCGCCTGCGGGATTCGAACATCGTTGCATAACTAGATACGAATGCATCGGACGTCTTATTCTTTAGGCCACGACGACTTGTAACTTTGATATCAATAAATAACAATGGCGACCCTAACGTTACACTGTTCAGCGAAATACAATTATAATTGTTCAAAACGGCATTCGTATATTCAGCGCGGAGTGCAGAGAAACACAATTAATATTACGAGTTAATTGGATAGATTCTATCTGCGCGGGGCGTGCTCGCGTCTAATTCGTTTCGGGGTGACTTATAATCGGCCGGTTCCGCTTTCCGTTTAATTTATACACGTGTTCAAAGGTGAATCTATTTCTTGTTCAGATTATTCGCTTGTAACATTCATGGAGATATATTTTATTTTTAAGCAATATTCGAATACTTTCTTGCAATATACGGTCCGGCCATTAGAACGTTATTAGTGTTGGAAGCAATTTATAAGTATATCTCAGAGATGACTTATTTGAAATAAAATTAATAAAAAAGGCCGGTAAATAGGTAAATAGGCTCACTCGTGAACACTCTATTACATCTTTAATTAATGTCAAGGATTTTATATTTATTTACAGAATCTGATTCTAAGCAGTAGATAAGTGCCACTATATAAGAACTTTTTCTTATTAGTAATTTAAGTGAAGAAATTTGTTGTTAAAAATAACAGAATATCCTAAAATTACAAGCCTGGCTTAACTACGTTTTATTAAATATTGTTTAAGTAAAAACTAATCTATGTTTTTCAAATCGTCATCTTGCTAGGAAAGTCTAGTATGACTTAGCAATGTCTTATTGTAAATTCGAGTCTCATCTAAATAATTACGGATTATTTAACATATGTTGATAGCTTACTTGGTAATAAATGCCTGCCGTGGCTTATAATAACATGAATACCACGATCTTAATGATATGAGATCATTGTCTCGATTAATTATATTAACGGCTATCCTATGTCCAAAAAAGAATCCATGACTATCCATCTGATCATAGTTGTAATAGATCAGATAGTAGAACCTACGCGTGCATTCTACAAGCTCTGCTACCGTTATTTATTTAATATACATACATTAAACGCATTTAAACAATTTTTTTTCCTTCTTGGCTGGCTTGGCTTTTTTTACTGGTAGTAAGACCTCTTGTGAGTCCGCGCGGGTAGTTACCACCACCCTGTCTATTTCTACCGTGAAGCAGTAATGCGTTTCGGTTTGAAGAATAGGGCAGCCGTTGTAACTATACTGAGACCTTAGCACTTATACCTCAAGGTGAGTGGCGCATTTACGTTGTAGATGTCTATGGCCTCCAGTAACCACTTAACACCAGGTGGGCTGTGAGCTCGTCCATCCATCTAAGCAATAAAAAAAAGAAGCTTAAATCACTAGAAATTTCGGTCATTTTAAACCCAAGGACCTTCTGTAGGATCAACAACAAAGAACCTGTAAATTTCACTTATCGTAATGCGAAACGTAATACGTGCACGGCCGATATCAAATGGCAACCCACAAAGAATGTTAAGGACCTCTAGCGCCCGTCTCGCGATAACCATCAAAGCGCATGATCCCATGCATTATACCCCGGAGAGGCACGGCGATTTGTCAAAAGCTGGCATTATCTGAACGGGAATCCGTCATCGGCACAAGACGATTTACCGAGTCATATCTCACGGCATCTTCGGAGGCGCGCAACGAAAAAATAAAGAGAAGCCCGTTCGTTTATTGACGCTTCGGATTCTGTAGGATACTAAAATGCTGATGTTGAAACATACGCGAAGTGGCACGCTTAAGTGTTTAAGTTTTGTTTCCTAAATTTTATTTTGCGATACTGACATAACTGAATATATGCGGCAGGCAGCGGCTTGGCTCTGCCCCTGGCATTGCTGAAGTCCATGGGCGACGGTAACCACTCACCATCAGGTGATCCGTATGCTCGTCTGCCTACAAAGGCAATAAAAATATAGGTATAAGTAAAGGACTTAACATATCTCTTATTGAGCGAAGATCAGACATGAGTTGTGAAATTAACGAAGCAATAATTATTTATGCTTGGATAATGAAAAGAATATAGTTTTCGCAAGTTTATTACTGGTAGTAGGAACTCTTGTGAGTCCGCGCGGGTAGGTACCACCACCCTGCCTATTTCTGCCGTGAAGCAGTAATGCGTTTCGGTTTGAAGGGTAGAGCAGCCGTTGTAACTATACTGATATCTTAGAACTTATATCTCAAGGTGGGTGGCGCATTTACGGTTGGAGATGTCTATGGGCTCCAGTAACCACTTTACACCAGGTGGGCTGTGAGCTCGTCCACCCATCTAAGCAATAAAAAAAAAACTTGTAATCTATATATATGAAAATGAGAACCGTTCGTTAGTCTCGCTAAAACTCGAGAACGACTGGACCGATTTGGCTAATTTTGGTCTTGAATTATTTGTGGAAGTCCAGAGAAGGTTTAAAAGGTAGATAAATATGAAAATGCTCGGAATTAAATAAAAATAACAATTTTGTTTTTCCTTTGATGTGTCCCCCGTCGGACAGATTCCTTTTGTTTGTTTCAAGTTTATTTTATACAAAAGTTTAGGTATTTTATTTATCGATTGAGGCACTACGAAGTCTGCCGGGTCAGCTGGTCATCAATAAATATACGGCCAAATTAAAAGACTATTTTCCAGCCAAATTGAATAGTTTCTGTTCTTAGAATGTTACGCCGGTCCCTAATATAAAATAACTGGAATAAAAATATTCAAAACGGTCGCCGATCGTTCCTTATCGAACTGTCGATCTCTAGGCAGTAGCCGATTTGTCAATGGTTCTCTTTAATTAATAAAAATGCCTCATCGTATGAATACCGGGTCCGGTGGCGTCGAGGGCCGTGTGCATTTCAAATTGTATGTATATATGACGCTTGCGTTTGTGTGCAAGTAGACGTTTTTTTGTGCTTAACGGTATTCGATTGCAATTATTCTTTATACAATTAAAACCTACAGTCATTTTTCTTAGGAAACTAGCAATACAGGAAGGACGTTTAGGTGGTTCTTCCAAATGCTCACATAAAAGTTTTATTGACTGAAAAACCCCAATTGTTCGTGAAAACTACTTATATATTGGCAGTTGCACTGCGCAAAACAATTTGAAAAAACTAATTCGTTATTGGAATGATTCGGGTCCAGTTTACTGTTAAATTGTAAAATTTCAACTTCATCTAATGAGATAATGAATAAACTCGTTTTTTAAACCTATTTGTTCAAACAACTCACTCATTGTACATTGTACAATTTTGATGTTGTGACAGAAATTGCCCAGCTTTTGAGACTGTTTCAAAGTACTTTTGTGCTTCGGTTGCCCCCAACAGCTAGTTTATTAAATTCGCCCTGGTCTGAAAGCATACCTATATAAAATTATCCTTTTTTCCAGGTAAAGGCTGAAGACATACAATAGTCTTCAGTCGCGAACCTGCGGCCTCTCGTATGAAAGACATGATAGTGCTAGATCAATCATGTCATCAGCAAAACTGACAAGGGAATATTAGAAATATCACAGAAATGTGTTCCGAAGCCGAAAAAATCAGAATAAAAACGGTAATTAATTCGTGAAAGTTCTCGAACTTTCGTGAATTATGATTATCGGGTGCCCGAAAGTTTCGCCGGGGCTTCCGAGAGACGAAGAGAGAGAAAAAATTGAAGTTCCCCCCGAAATAAAGAAGTGGAATTGAATTTAATTATTCAATTAATGGATCGAATTATTAATATTAAAGGGTCGGTTCAGAGTTTCGGCGTCATCAAGGTTGTTTTTTTAATGGGTCAAGTTAAAACCTGACTCGAGAGAACGAGAAAAACTTTTTACCCCAATGCAATAAATAACTATCAATCATCATTCATTCTGAGTACATATCTTAATTTTTGTGAAGAAGACGAAATATGCTGATAATATGAAACTACCCCATTTTTGGCAACAAAACAGTGTGGGTTTTCTATTGCCTTGCCTTGAGAGGCTATTTCAGCTTCGCTCTAACATGTAGGTGAGCTCACGGTGCTCAAACCGGAGTGTTGCTAGCACTGGCCCTAGCAAGAGCAGTGCTTCGCAGAATCTACCACCGTATCGGAAACGCGACCCACTGAGAAAATCCGGCGGAAACTCAGTGGCTGTGCCTGTGGGAGGACTTGCTGTCGATCTAGTGTTAAATGGCGAAATTGAAGCTATATTTACCACACCACATTATAAACAAAAATTTTATTATTACTTTTATTTGTCATACCACAATATTTTGGTTTATTATTAACACAAATAACCCATAAAACTACAGAGTACATTCTAGAAAAAAGAATACCAAAACCAAATGAATGGAACGCCCAAAAAGGAAGAAGACAAACGTTGTCTCATCAATCTCAAACCCCATTGCTTGTACAAACAAACAAACGACCAGAACTAGCCTCCACGATAATGACAAAACAAATTTTCATTTAATTACCATTTAAAACAATCGAAACATGATTCTGTTTAGCGCACCGGAAAGATATCGAGGAATAAAATATAAAGGGGCCCTTATTATGCGCATATTTATAAGTCTCAGGTTGCGTTGTCATTTCGAATGATTATGTAGATTGCGGGTGCGTGTGTGTGTATCTAAGATAAATGGAAAGTAGTTTTTTTTTTGTCTCAGTTTGGATGGCCAGATGTTTTAGGACCGTGAACGGCCTCCTTCGAGCCAAAAACCTTCAAGAAGCTCTAATAAGAAGCTTATTAATTACTGAGCCACCTTCGAACCTTCAAGGAGCTCCAATAAGAAGCTTATTAATTACTTTTTTTTATTTTAAATGACAGACGAAGGAGATCATAGCTCACCTTGTTGAAAATAGTTATCTATATATTAATACGTGAAGCAAAAACTTTGTATCCCTTTTTACGAAAATTGCGCGGACGGAGGAGAATGAAATTTTCCACACTTATAGAGAATATCGAGAAGAAGTGCACAATGCTAATATTTTTTTAAAGTAATGCATAAAATATACATTAAATCAATAAAGAAAACATTACACACACTATATACCATGTATTTGACGCACACACGCATGCATACTATTTATTGTCAAACTTTTGTTCTTGACGTCTGTTGTCAAATTGAGATTATAATATATTGTTTGTCTTTGTTAATATTTTTTATAGTAAGTATAGTCTTGGCGAAATTTGTGATTATAGAAGTATAAAATACAATCATAATAGTGTACAAACTTACAATTCCAATTAATTATAGTCGAATTTCGACTACTGCGGGACCTCTAGTTATATATTAAAAGACGACATACGCTTCGCATCGTGAATGTATGCAGCTATCTTGATATGTGAGGTCAATGTATTTATTGCATCGAAACTAATTACTGCTCTTCTTTCTATAATACTATAGCACTCAATTATCGGTTATTGAAAATATATTAATTAAAACCTACAATGTACTATGAAAAAAAAGTCTTATATTTATTTCATGCAAGTAACTTTAAAAACAAAATCGAATCTATGTGATTATCTAATATGTTTGTTAGATAATATTAGGTTCTATTTCCACTTGCAAGGACTCGGGTAAAAGCTTTCTCCAAAGATAGCAAATCTTCTCTAGATTGGGCTGTTTTAACCCAATTTGTAGTTGCTAATTTCTTTATACCTTCTTCCCAGCTAGTATATGGTCAATGTGCAAATGTGTCACGAGGCAATGTATTTACCAGCAATTAAAAAAGCAATGTGTAATGATAAACGCGTCCCAATAATAATAGCCTTGTATTTTGTAGTTAAACAAACGAAGATTCTATTTCGGCACGTGTTCAATATAATTAATATGTTGCGGTAATTAATATTATTTGCCAATTAACTAGCGCTGAAGTGTACATAAACGTTACACGGTGGTTTACCCGTATGCTGATTAAATTTATACATGTGTATATCTTAATTTAGGGATGTCCAATCGGTATGTTTCGTTGAAATTTTAAAATAGCTGAGTCGCGAAATTTAGACCATGAATCATACATTTTTTGTTATTTAGTTATGGCAATCGATGGTTGGAAATGATGCAAGGTTCCTAATTGCCGCCAACAAGCTAGAGATGGAATTTTAAATTATACGATAACTGTTTCCCATGTTAAAATAATCTTATGAGTCTTTCACGGCCTAATTATGATGGTGGGGAAGCTGTCCACAGTGACCAGTTTTCGTAAGGGCTCTATGAATTTATATTGCCCCCACGCTGTTCCAATTGATAATTTCTTACAATGAGCAGTGGCATATTTGTTGGACCTTCTAAAATCCCAAATAATAGTTTAGAATCGAATGGACTTATGTTCGTTTGCCGGTAAAGTAAAAAATCGATAAAAAGACTGCTACGAATCGTCGAGCTGCAAACAAAAATCGATATGGGATCAGACCACCGCGAAATTCTCCTAAAGTATGACTAAGGATAACGTGTGTGGATTTTCCTAGAGGTGTCAACATTATATCGTCTTAGTTTACCAACACCTTAAATGATGTCTTAATCACTGCGATAAAGCTGTTCGGACCACAGGAATTTGATTCCGGAAACTGCCCTACAAGTAAGAACTATGCTACGCTATTTTGAATTGAAAAGAATCATTTTTTGTTTTGTTCTTTTCAAATATCTGTTTTACGCAGCTGTGATAAATACATGTGACTGTCAAATTATTTTCTTATTTTATTTGGATAGGTAGGCGGAAGAGCTCACTGGTCACTTGACGTTAAATGGATATTACGCACAGTGGCTATGAGCTTTGCTTAGTTTGTTTGAATTTTAGTTTATTATTATTCTTTCACGTCATCACGTCATTCTACTAGATATTACTGGTGGTAGGACCTCTTGTGAGTCCGCACGGGTAGGTACCACCACCCTGCCTATTTCTGCCGTGAAGCATTAATGCGTTTCGGTTTGGAGGTTGTTGCAGCCGTTGTAACTATACTGAGACCTTAGAACTTATATCTCAAGGTGTATGGCGCATTCACGTTGTAGATGTCTATGGGCTCCAGTAACCACTTAACACCAGGTAGGCTGTCAGCTCGTCCACCCAGATAAGCAATAAAAAAAGGTATTCGGAAAAAAATAGAAATTGTAACGGTATTTGAAAGCGAAATCATTCGGCACTATCACACTGATTCTTAGATGATTCATTGATTTTCTTATTCATTTTACTTGAAATTTTGTCATGAAAAATATGTTCTATACATAAATATAAAAAAAATGCATGTATATCAACTTATACCTAACTCAATTACGAAATAATCATCATTTTTCTCACGTTAAAAAAGTGTATGCTATGCGAGCCGTGGGCTTCTTTGAGAGGCGCGTCGCGCGCTATCGCTCTCCATCGCTTCACGTATGTGGGTTAACGACTTTATACAGTAGCTCCGTATAAATTCGTAATGATTTAAAATAAATAAATAAAAAGTTTTTATATTTATTATTCAACTTTCATTGATACGAATTCATTGTCCAAAACGGGTTGATTTACTATGGTTATTGTACGGCTTTGGAACATACTCGTATTATTTATTTAATATTGTGTGCTGACAGATGGATAAACTCACGAACCGCCCGCTATATGATCCGGAGATCACAAAGATAATGCTGCTACTCACCTTGAGACATTGTATCAAAGTCTATTATCGTTAACAGCTGTACTTCATAAGGGAATTCATACATAATATTTGCGGTAGAAATAGGAAGAATTTCGTTACCAACCCGCGCGGCATTCATAGAGCGACCCACCAGTAAGCATTTAGAATGACGTTAGGCTTGGTAGGCAGCGGCTTGGCTCGGCCCTTGGCATTGCTGAAGTCCATGGGCGACGGTAACTACTTACCATCAGGTGGGCCGTATGTTCGTCTGCCTACAAGGGCAATAAAACAAAAAAAGGCCCGTCTGGCGTAACGGTGAAGTCACAAAATAATAAAAAAACGATGATACGTTTATGCAAAATGTCACACAAAAACTTCATAAATTAAAAATAGAGTGTTAACATTTCGAATATTCTATGTCCTACACAATTCTGAAACTGCTTTAATCTCGCACATTCTATAAATTCAAATACCGAAAGGCGCACCTCTGTTTGAATTAGCGCTCAAAAGCGGCAACATCAAAAGAGTTTTGAACAAACACTTGGGACACATTCAAATGGTACAGAGAATCAACGCGAGTGATGCACACAAAACATTTATATGACGTGATTCTTCATGTAAAATTTTAAAGGAACATAGGGTTTGTTTGTCATTGAAATTGCATTGGTAAGCGGAGAACAGATGGAGGCGGACAGGAGGACTTTAATGGTGGTATGACATCTTGGGAATCCGCGCGGGTAGGTACGATCGCCCTGCCTATTTTTGCCGTGAAGCAGTAATGCGTTTCGGTTTGAAGGGCGGGACAGCCATTCTACTGTAAAATTGAGATCTAAGAACTCATGACTCGAAGTGGGTGGCGGCACTTACATTGTATATGTCTATGGCTTCCGGTGATCACTTAACACTAGGTGGGCCATGAGCTCGTCCACCCATCTAACCTGCTTCACGGCAGAAATAGGCGAGGCGGTGGTACCTACCCATGCGGACTTATAAGAGTAAAACATCATGTATTATGAGTATCTAAATAGTATAAGTCGTATATATAAGTATAAAAAAATATAAGTATGTATAAATATAATGGTAATTACGGTGTTTAAATAAGAAAAGACGAAATTGCGTTTCTTCTAAACAACAAGAAACAACATTTAATGCCCTTTCTTCAATAATTCTTTAACACACATTTCACAACGTCCATTAACCGAAAAATTATTTAAACATCTATCAATTGTCATATGACAGATTGACATTCAATCATTCATTACATCTCCCCCGCTGAAAAGACAATTGTAAGAGGCAGTGAATGGTTTTACAATTGTTTATCATATCAGATAGACACTGGAGACAACTTTGTTATATGGTAGAGGTTTGATTCTGCTTTTTTGTGTCCGGTGTCAACTTCATAGATCGATTCTGAAATCTTCTTTAGTATTTTGTATGGCCCTGTTCTCAATTCATCCATTTTCTTCCTGTTTAGTTTATTTCCATTCTCCACATAAACACTATCTCCTTCTTCCAATTTATACCCTTCTCTGTACTGGTCAAATATATTTTTATTATAATTGTGAGATTTTATTGTGTTTTCTAAGGCTAATTTTCGATCTCTTCTCAAATCTTCTGTTGTATAACTTGTTTTCAAATGTAGTGGTAGAATACTCACATTTTCACCCTCTAGAAGGTACCTGGGAGCAAACTTTGTAACTGTGTGTTCTGTTTCATTATATTTTGCTACGCATTCTTGTGCAATTGTTGTCCAAGATGTCTTCTTATCGCTTTCGTTTATTTTACATCTTATCTTATTTGTTAGTGTTTGATTTAATCTTTCGTTAAGCCCATTCGAAAAAGGCGCATCAACAGCTGTGAAAACTATTTTGATATTATTATTCTTTAGAAATTCTTTAAATTCTTTTGAATTTATGCCAGGGTATTGGTCTGATAATACCATATTAACGTCATAATTTTTTGTTACCTTTTGCATTAGCTTAATGAAATCATTGGAGCCTTGAGTTTTTGATGTACAAATATAGGCATACCGTGTGAAATGATCCACTAGAAGATGCAAATACCTTTTGGTTGATCGGGATCCTCCAAAGCCCCCAATAGTATCGATGGATACAATTTCAAACGGGTGTGTGGCTGGTCCCAAATGTGACATTAAACCATATTTCGACTTCCTCCTGGACTTGTTTTTAATGCAGGTTTCACACGCATCACACATTTTATTAATGTTTGCTGTAATATTTTTGGCTGAAAAGAATGGTGTTATTTTATTTGTCATCTGGGTTCTTCCAATGTGGCAGTATGTGTCATGGACTTTTTTTATTAGAGCTTTGCTAAGTTTTTCTGACAGTATAATCTTATTTCTTCTTTTATTTTTCTTGTAATAAACTTCATTTTCTAATATGTGCTTATTCTTTTCTTTTTGTAGGTCTGGATTTGTTAGCTGGTCATTCTTTATTTCTTGTAGGTCGATTAAATTTACGACCTTTAAAAAATCGTCATTATTATCATTTGCTTCTAAGACTGGATTTCGGCTTAAGCAGTCCGCTTCTTGATTTGATTTTCCTGGGTTGTATTTAATCTCAAAATTATATTGTGATAGATAATATGTTAAATCACCTAGTTCCTCATCAGTTCGAGCTTTAATGTTCATATTTTCCAGGGGTTTATGATCTGTGTATACCATAAATTCTTTTCCCATAAGCCAATGCTGCCAGTATTTGACTGCTTCTTTTATCGCCAGACATTCTAAGTATATTGCCTTCTTCTTTTTCTGTGCTTCTGTTAATTTCTTCGAAAAATAAGCAACCGGTTTACTCACGCCGTTTTCATCGTCTTGTTTCAACACAGCTCCAACTCCTTTGATACTAGCATCTGTGTAAATTCTTATCGGTGAATCTGGGTCAAATATTTTTAGGATTGGTTGTGAGCAAAGCAATGCTCTAATTTTATCAAATGCTTCCTGGCATTCTGCCGTCCATACAAATTTCACATCTTTCCTTAATAAGTTATGTAATGGATCGAAGATAATTGCACTATGTGGTACAAATTTATGATGAAAATTTACTTTTCCCAAAAACTGCCGTATATTTTTCCTTGTTTCTGGAATTGGGAAGCTTTTGACAGCAGTTAAATAATCTTTCAGAGGTCTAACTGAATTGTCTTCTATTATATGACCCAAGTATTTAGCATGGTGACTTGCAAATGTACATTTTGAAAACTTCAGTCTAAACCCTTCCTTTTGTATTCCTTCCAGTAGTCTCGATATGTGTTGTATATGTTCCTCAAAAGTTTTAGAAAAAATTAAGATGTCGTCAATAAAGTTTACTGCAAAGTTAGATAGTCTGTGTTTTCTTATAATATTGCTCAATATTCTTTGGAAAATCGCTGGTGCAGTCTTTAACCCAAATGGGAGACAAGTCCATTGAAAATGTCCTTCTTGTGTCACAAAAGCAGTCTTATGTCTATCTTGAATTTTCAATGGGATCGACCAAAATGCTGAGTTTATGTCTAATGTAGAATAATACTTACAGTTTACTGTTTTGGTCATTAAGTCCTCTATAAGTGGGAAAGGTTGTGATTGTGGAACTACTATTTTGTTTAAATCTCTGAAATCTATGCATAATCTTGTTTTTTTATCATCTTCTTTCTTATATGCTAGAGTTACAGGAGCAGCAAACGGGCTGTAAGATTCCTCTATCAAATTTTTCTGTAGTAGCTTCGATATTTGACTTTCAATTTCTGTTCTGTCTTCAATTGTGCATCTGTACGGACGCTTATAGCAGTATTTATCTACCATCAAGTCTATATGGGCTTCATAATCCTGCACAGAGCCAACATCATATTTGTCCTTAGCAAAAACAGATTTGTATTTATCTACTAACTTCTCAATTTTTAATTGCTGATATAAATCTAGATGATTTACAGACATTTGAAATTCATCAATGTTTACATGTTCATTGAAATTAATTTCACACAATTTGTTGGTATTTATAGTAGTACCCTTTTTTACTATCTCAGAGTATAGTTCCATCTCTATCTTCTCTTTCTCTTCTATTCTCTCTTTAAATGTTTGTTCTTTATTTTTGTCACCTAGTACATCAGGAATTCCGACATTTGTTACATTATTCTCATTAGAACAATGTTCATTTGAGATTATGTTTTTCTTTTCGGGATATTGTATGATGTTAAGTTCTTTATTTTGTATTAATTTGAATTTTTTTATACAATCCAAACCAATTAAGAAGTCATAGTTAAAATTTTCATTATCCACCACAAAAATATCCATATTTCTTTCAATATTGTAGATTTTTATTTTTAGCGTTACCATACCTTTCGTTTTTTTCTCACCATTAATAGTTTTTAAGTTTACAACTTGCATATCATTTGTCTTCTGTTTCTCTTGTATTTTCAATAATCTTGCATTAATTAAAGAAACATTAGATCCAGAGTCATAGATTCCAGAAACCTTCAAAGTGTCATTTATTTGTAAACTTATTTTTATTAATGGTGGTATTTCTAGTTTTTTGGGTTTTTCTCATTCAGTTCTATTTCCAATTCTGAATTATTGACTGTTTTTACCACAGCTTTTTTATTTTTTTCTTTGAACCAACAGCTGTCCTCTGGGTGGAACCGTTTCCCTTTTTTCTCATTTAAACAGATTGGGCATGGTTTCTTTTCGTCAATCTTTTTCCCTTTATTATCTAAATTATATGAGCTGTTCCTTTTTTCATATTTATTTTTCATCACCAGATGTTCCAATTTTCTTATCTCATTGTAAAGGTCTTCCGTTCTTTGTAATGTTTCTTTGTCAATCTTGTCCGCCACATAATTGGGTAAACCAAATGCTATGAGATCAATAATTGTTCCGGTATCCACTGTCTTCCTGACTTCCAACAATAATTTCTCCTTCTTTAAAGCATACTCAAGTAAGGATCCCGATTGATATTTAAAGGCAAGAGCATATCTAGTGGAGGACCATCCTTTGTTCGCAAATGTCTCACAAAATTTTTTCTCCCATTTGCTCCATTCTGATTGTACTGTAAGCTTCATCAGCATACAACTGTACCAATCTACACTAGCATTTTCTAAGAAGTTCTTCAAAATTTCAATTTTTTGTTTATCCTCGTTTATTTGAAAACGTTCACATTCTTTATTAAAATCTTTGATCCACTGTAATGCATTTGAATTACGGCCGTTGAATTTTTCTATAATAAAATCCTTTGCAATTTTCCCTAAATTTTGTTTTTCTGGTTTCTGCTGTTTTTGTTCTTGTAGTTTTTCTAACAGTTTTTCAAGCATGTGATTAGAATCACTAGATGTCGATTCATAACTAACAGGTTGTTCTGAAATCTCTTCCAAATAACAATCATTGAATTGCAAATTTTGTTCTTCATCCAAATATGTTTTTGAAATTTCCTCCGTCACAGTTATCCATATTTTCCTCGTTTGAT
This sequence comes from Bombyx mandarina, assembly GCF_030267445.1. Lineage (NCBI taxonomy): Eukaryota > Metazoa > Arthropoda > Insecta > Lepidoptera > Bombycidae > Bombyx > Bombyx mandarina. The sequence continues at coordinate 2,943,506 of NC_143231.1, read as the reverse complement.
GCCTTTTTACTAAAGAGTTTTTTACTCTGGTGTAGTTAGGAGTAGTTGTGATCACCTTATGAAGATTTACGGGTTGATATTCGACTGGAATTCCAAAAACTTGTCCACTTGGTGTAGCAATGGAAGTTATGCATATGACGTTTGTTTTTCCATCCGCCATTGATTTCATTGTAAAATCAAATCTTAATTTCTCCATTTTCTCAATATATTAGCAAAAATGTTGTTTTATAATGGTAATTACGGTGTTTAAATAAGAAAAGACGAAATTGCGTTTCTTCTAAACAACAAGAAACAACATTTAATGCCCTTTCTTCAATAATTCTTTAACACACATTTCACAACGTCCATTAACCGAAAAATTATTTAAACATCTATCAATTGTCATATGACAGATTGACATTCAATCATTCATTACATAAATAATAAAAGTATATAAATTAGTTAAAGGAAAAAATAATTTCACAGAGATAGTCACACGCATCGCATAGTGAAAATATACTGAGAGACGTATATGATTCACCATAAAGATAGAAAGATAAACTCCATTGTCGCACACGGCTTCATTAGTGCCCGCATGTATCAAATATTTACAGACAGAGATAAAAAAGTTTTCTCGTAAGTTTTGATTACGTAGCGTCCAGAACAAAAATGTGTGTCTGAATTCTGAATGTCGTCTTAAAAAGAAAGAAAAATAAGCAAGATAACCAGGCTGTATAGCTAAGTTATACGAGAATGTACTATTTATGAATAAGAAAATTGAAAATTAATTCATAGCCCCTCGTAGTTACTAGTTATAGGTAGGCAAAAAATAATAAAAATTAATTATTATTCAGTCGAATGACTACCGCAATAGCGCCCCTGACTGCTGGTCCGAGGGGCGTGAATTCGATTCCCACATCTTCCAAACATTCGTGTCGTGAACAGGCTTATTTGCAATTTATCCATATTTATTAATATGTTTTAAATTTTCCTCTCTTGTGCACGTCCCATGTTTTTTTATACTAATCTAGTTATAAAGAAAATTGAAGAAAATTTACGAATGAGAAATTTCGCCGCTCGCCGTCACCCACTGCAGGACATATAGACCTCTTCCAATCCACACCATTGAACCTGGTCTTTGGCTCTATCTACCTGTTTATTGTTGGCCACGTTTTGAAGGTTATCGTACTACATAGCCAGGGGATATCTCCACTCAAGAGTCCGTCTACTCCAGCAATCGTCAGTTTAAAATGTCCAGACCACTGCCACTCCGGCTTGCCAATTCTCTGAGCCATATTGCTGACTTTAGTTCTCTATCGAATAACCTCATTGTATCATTTAGAGGAGCTCCAAGCACACTTTATCATTTTTTAAATGATTTTTGTACACCATACTTATGACTAAAAGCGTCAATTTCAGTGCACCGAATGCTACGCATACAGTTCTCAATTCGAAATTCATCAATGCCGGATACCATGCACGACAAGCGCAGTTAATGCTTGATCAATGCTTAGATTCACTTAACAAAGATTAAAAAACTAGACCCTTTACTATGTTAAGTTGGTAGTTTTTATCTTAATTCCTCACTTAGTTTATCAGATAGAATTTACATTACACATTAATTCCTGAAGCGAGACGCTCTGGATGGCTAAAAGATAATTTTAATCCTGCTTTTAATAATGCTGCTAATTAACATAGCGTCTCTCCGTAATCAAGGGAGTTTTTTAGTTTTCAAATTTATTATGCAGCTGAATTATCTTTGTCAAATAAACGAGATAATTTCTCACATACTTACATGTTAATAGTCTTGTTGGTAATGAGCCCGGATCGCAACCATAATCTTTATTGAATAGATTTAGTAATCTAGCTTAGGTGTCAAGCACACATTGGTATATGCGTTCCCAATAGCCACGATGCGGGAAACGAATTCTAGCTTGGGGTTTTGTGATTGACATATGAAACTTTCGTTTGTTTTACTTATCTGACTTTGGCTTTATAGATTCAGATTGATTTCTAGTTATAAAGTCCTTCAAAATATTCAGTGTGAACTCTACACGCTGCTCTACATGACGCCACGGACAGGCGTAGAGGAGCATCATTAAATAGAAATTAATCTCTCATCAAGTAAGTCACGACTTTAGATAGTGAGCAAGACGACGCGACGAGAAGTAGAATTCAGTCCTTAATTACGAATAATAAAATAGATATAGTTTAATTTTATGTAAATTATTTATACTATAGAAGCAAAATAACGACTAGTTATTTATTGTACACTGAATCCATTGGCAAAGGCTAGAAGCACTGTTGCCTCTTACAACATTAATATCTCAGCATTTGAGTGGGCGCCTGTCTAATCGAGATAAAGAGACCATATAGAATAGACCGTGTAAATGAATTATTTGTGATACAGCATAGGTAAGATCTCTTGAGAGCTTAATACCTTACTAAAGCAATTATTTAAAAGCTCAATGTATTTGTTTCATGAACGACATTTTTTTTAAATGAGTTTTGATTCTTAATTTGTTCTTCGATGGCTCATTGTGTATCGTACATATAAATATAATAAATAATTGCAATTAATTTCTAAATCATGTTTTTGGTGGCAGGATATTTTGTAAACCCACATGGGTAGGTGTGTAAGCCCACATTATTCTGCCTATTTTTACAGCAAAGCAGTAATGCACTGCGGTTCGATGAATGGTTCACCGGTTATCAAATTAAATTGTGACTTCGACCTCAGGTCTCAAGGTAGGCAGCGGCATTCACTCAGTGATGTCTGTGAGCTCTGCTAATCACTTAACAGTAGGCCTTGAGCTTCTTCACCCATCCTAAGCATTAAAAAAACCTAAATTGACTAATCATGGATATGGCATTTTAAATGGGCCACTTTGACAAAGCCCAATATTTCGCCCGGTTTTAAAGAAATAAAGGCTCATTCGAAAAAAATAAAAACAAACAATGCAAGTGCCAAAAATCAAAGCTATTTTAGATAAAGGACAACAATGGAATTCTGAATTGTTTCTGCAAAGTAACGGTATTACAACTCGCAAATAATAAATAGGATGAGGAAAATCAGACTAAAATTTTTTTACTAAAATAAACTTACTGGTTCCGTATCGCAAGTTTCTAGGTCAGGTATAGGATCGTCGCCGCAGTAATATTCTGACTGAAGGAACGGCGGTCTCGGCGGCGGAGGCAGGAGAAACTCTGGAGGTGGTCCCAAACAGTCGCACTCCGTCAGATCGGTGGGTTCCAATTCCCACATCGCGCTATTATCTAAACTAACACTATTCACAACCTGCTCACTGATATCACTACCACTTACACCACGTTTATTACGCTTAACATCTGTGGTTCTGTGTTTTATTAAATTCGTTATGTATAGTTCGTCATCGACGTCACTCCACACGTTCTTCCTGAGTTGGTCATTTTCGTCTAGCTTAACTTTAGCAGTCGCTATAACATTGATAGCTTCTCGTTCTGTCTCATATTTTGCTTGATTTTTTCCGCTATTGGCATTTTGTTGTTTTAAAACTCCTTTGTTTTTATTGTGATTAAAGTCGGACCAAACATCGCGTCGTGTCCAAACAGCGTTCGTCGACGCTTCCTTTGGACTCCCGTTGTATCTCTCGTCCATACGCAATCTTGAACGTTTTATCTGAAACAAATAATTGTATAGTTTTTAACATTGTCATGTTCTCGATCCAGTTTCGTGTTTGATATGCAACGTGCGGCTTCTACATGCACCGTAACCTCTTATTATTTAATAGGACTAACACCTCATTTTGTTTAACAAAGCCGCCTCAATTAGAGGCTGCCACGTTTGAGAGCACAATGGGTGCGGAGCCCGTATCGATATCATCGGAACGGCCTTCGGTTATTTTAATTTATTTTTTATCGTTTCAAATTGAACGGACGAGTTTCTAGGTATGCGCTCCGAAGTTTATTTCTTTCATATCGAGATGTAGCTTGATGTTTAGAAAGTTTAAAGTTCAGCGTTTTTCGATATTCCATTTTGATTTGCATTTCGTTTTAGAGTCGTTATTGATCGAAAGCCTCTGATCTCGTTTGAGAGCGTCATAGCGAGATTGAAAGTTTTTGATAATTTTAACATAAAACACACATTGAAACAAGTACGCGATATATCTGGCCGAGTAAAAAGATTTTTCTTATTTTATTTAGAAATTCAAGAATTTTATTTATTTTTGGCTGGAATTTGCATTTGGGTATAACATGTACGAGTATGTGCCATTTGGTTGAATAAATTGTTGCCGTTTTGTAGATTATGTATCTATATGCTGTAGATGTTTCGGGACTTCAGACCGCAACAAATCTCTTGACTTATATTATTAAGTCGATGTTTCAATTATTGTAGAGTGTACTATTACTTACATATGTATATTACTTATTTATACTATCTTTCTCTTAAATATAATTTTACTTACTTATACGTATACTTGTGAACTATTCTTTTTTTTTTTATTGCCCTTGTAGGCAGACGAGCATACGGCCCACCTGATGGTGAGTGGTTACCATCGCCCATGGACTTCAGCAATGCCGGGGGCAGAGCCAAGCCGCTGCCTACCGCTTAATACTCTCCACAAAATTCGTTTGAAGAAGGACATGTCATAGCGCTCGGGAAACACCGTGGAGGGGAGCTCATTCTATAACCGGATGGTACGTGGCAAAAAATATCCCTGGAAACGCACTGTGGATGACCGCAGTGGCTCCAGGTATTCTATCCTTTGTATCGAAATATATGACTGCCGTAAGCAAACGTAATGTATATATTTTTTTAATTCTAAACTTTTAAGTTCGTCTAAAATACTGGTAAAGTCTGGAAATCGACTAGGATAATTCCGTTTCATAATTCGCCTTTTTAGAAGCCCGCAAGCACGAGTCCTCAATTATGCATGGGTAAGTTTGCAAGTGGCGCAAGGTGAAAACTGCAAAAATTACGCGAAATCCCAACATGCACACTCTGCTTTGCGCGCACGATTTTATGTATGTTTCAAACACACGAATCTATAATATGGTTCAACGGGCATTGAAGCGTTCGTAATTCTTTTAAAGCACTTCAATCTTGAAATACCATTAACGGACGTGAGAAAATCATACAGAATGACATCGTTAAGTCGCTCAAGAACCCTTCGCGCTACGAGTGCCCGACGGAACAGTGACGTGACGTGAATGTGACGTTTAGAATGCGAAAAATTAATAGAAAGTGGTTGTGGTCCACAATTTTTTTCTACACACAATTATACAGGTTTTGCCTGCTCTATTATTCTTGCACCTCAAGTTCCTGGTTCAAGTACTTTCATAAAAATCTTAATCTTTTTATTTTACTTTTTATTGCTTAGATGGGTGGACGAGCTCACAGCCCACCTGGTGTTAAGTGGTTACTGGAGCCCATTGACATCTACTACGTAAATGCGCCACCCACCTTGAGACATAAGTTCTAAGGTATCAAGTATAGTTACAACGGCTGCCCCACCATTCAAACCGAAACGCATTACTGCTTCATGGCAGAAATAGGCAGGGTGGTGGTACCCGCGCGGACTCACAAGAGGTCCTACTACCAGTAACCAGTAATCATTCTCAAAATTAAATAATCTTCATATTAATACGCTTTTATTAGCTTCAGACGTATCTATGTTGATAACATTTGGTATACTTATTAAGGACCGATGACAATTCAATATTAAAAAAAATTAAAAAAATTGAAATTCAACAATAAAATGTAAAATAAATAATAGTTTAAAAATATTTTATAGATAAGTCTGTGGGTTAATTAGCTAGACGAGAACGACGACCGGTGCTTGGGGTAGTATGACTGTCCCGCCGTCCAACTCGATATGCATTACAGTTTTGAGGTGAAGACAACCAGGGTAGTGGTACCTACTATACGGAATTCAGAATACGAGTTCAGAATAAGTCATTACCAGCCATACCCGATTCTGCGGGCTGAAAAGTTAACAGTCGCCGTCGCCCAAAACACGTCATTTCGGATTCTGCCGAGCCACTATATACTTTAGGCACCCCAAGAACCGGTAACCGTTCTTGTCGGAAGGGTTAGAGGAGAAAATCAACTCTCAGACAACAGCCCACTGAGTTTCTCGCCGGATCTTCTTCGATCCATTGGTAGATTCTGCTAAGCATTGCTCTTGCTAGTGTTAGCAAATTCGCCAGGCTAGCCCCGTAAGCTTGTCTACTCTCTTGGTGAAGCCTGTATAATCCCTCGAGGGTACCAATATAGGTAGGCATCAAAAAACCACTACCAGTGAATATCAATATATACATTCATAAGTCGAAAGAATTTGACGTCCACACTTAACGTTGCGCCACACGTAATGTAAATGCAGATGCAGCTTGAGTGTTACTTAGTACAAATTCACAAACATTACTTAGACTTACTTAGCATCGCACCCGTTATGTCTACGAGAGCTTCATAGAAAGCGCAAACACGATAAAGAGCTTGCGAGTTTATTTGGCTTTCGTAAAGTATGTTTAAAATTTATGGTTTTAATTATATTTTTTGTGGAAAAAAAAACGATCTGCTCTTAAATTACAAGAGCCCATAGTCATCTTGAGGCATGAGGTCGAAGCCTCAATCACATAAGCCGTGATCTTTAAATTTGGTTTCGAAAATACAGCTCGCTTTCCATACAGTTAGTTATAGGTAAATATATTATTAAAACAGGTATCCCGAAGTGATTGCTTTTTGCATTATCTCAGTTCTCGGCCTGTAAGAACCCCATTAGTTCGTCCTGTAGACTAATTACGCTAATTGCAAATGTGTTCTCGTAATAAATTAATTAGTTTCGTGTATAAATGAAAGTACATTACTATGTTTGTCTTTAGAGGAGTTGGTCTTGTTTATTTTTGTTAGAAACTTTTACGACGAAGATCAGTTTCCGTTTTATTATGAAGATTTGTCATCAGCGCTACACGAAAGTATTGTATGTTAACTGTATTATTATCGATTCTTGATGCGTGCGCAAAATTTCACGGACGTCTGAAGTCGTTGAAAATGACTTTCAAAGATTCCAGTAAACACAAAATTACCGTCTTTTCAATTAGAGCTATTTTCAACACTGGAAGAAATCTCTATAAGGGAAAACCCTGTCCATTACAACCGTCTTCAACGTTTGTCTTATCAGCAATCTATTGCGTCTTGGTCTTCTCATCAAATTAAATATATAGATGTGACCCAATCTCACGTATCTTGTGAGCACACATCACTACATAACAACAAGAAAGCGTGTGCTCATCCTAGAAGCCACGTTCACTCGCATCCGGTCATTTAATAAAGCAAAAATGCAACCTTCCGATGGAAATCAACAGTGTAAAATCAAGTCATAAAGCCGTCGCTCCATATTACCGTAACTAATAGTGGTTATACCTAATAATGGCGTTGTTAGCGAAGATTTTACGAGTACCTAAACATTTGAGTGTACGAACCATGAGTCACCGTGCTAGGTGGTCTGTGTAAGGATCCCTTTGCGTGGCCCGCACATTTCGAAAGTTATTGCTTTCGTTTAATACACGAGCTTAACCGCTACACAGAGTAGTCACGTTCAGTTATTAAATACAATTTGTGATTTGAGTAAACGCGCCAACGTAATTCACGGTGTGAACTGGTTACTGGAGTCCATAGCACAATGGGAACTTCCTTCAATTATAAAAAAAAAAACAATGGGAACGCCAACATTGAGATACTAAGTCCACATCTCGATTATATAGCATAACTAGCTTTTGCTCGCGACTCCGTCCGCGTGGAATAGTTACTTTGACATAACGCTAAATTTTACCCCCACTTCACTTACGTTGAAAGTGAAAATATTTTTGAATTATAGAATGTTAAGGAGCTATTTAAACCCCTATTTTGAAACATTCTTTATTGGTGCTCCACTTGTATTTGCCTTACCGTGATGTTATATAGCTTATAGCCTTCCTCAATAAATGGGTTATCTAACACTGAAAGAATTTTTCAAATTGGACCAGTAGTTCCTGAGATTAGCGCGTTCAAACAAACAAGCTCTTCGGCTTTATAATATTAGTATAGATGGATGTGTCTTACTTAAAACCGGAAGGTATAGATGCTACACGTACCAGAAAGAGCCGGATTGGTGGTACCGACCAATTCCGAGGCCACGTTCACTGATGATATCTATGAATCGGTAAACATTATGTATAAGTGGAACTAGACTTCTCGTGACCACCTAAAGCGATTTAAAAATATTCATTTTAACATCGTCGGAAACGCTATATGAGCTGAACTGATTCACAATTCATTTCTACAGAACATTCTCATCACACCCGCTTGCCGATCTCACTAATACTTCAAAATTATTAACTACCAAACCTACTGTTCATTACTGCACTGTGGATTACGTCGGTCGAGCCATTAGCCACAGCGACGCTAACGCCAAAACAAACATTTGAATACACCGCATCTTCAGCTAGAGCCTGTGTCAACTGCGTCTTATCCTACTAACACAAGGGTTAGATTAGACATTGCCGATTCGATTGTAATCGTATTTGTGTTATAGAATTAGGACTTGTTCTGAGACTAGCATTGCTATTCAAGCAATACTAATGAAACAGTGATGGATGATCTATGATCTAACTTATTAGTTTAAAAATTTCGAATAGTTATTGATCTATTGGTAAGGCGTCGTGTGAGCTCATACAGGTAGGCAAGGAATTTTTTTATTGCTTTATTTCTTTGATGGTTGGACGAGCTCACAGCCCACCTGGTGTTAAGTGGTTACTGGAGCTCATAAGCATCTACAACGTAAACGCGCCAACCACCTTGAGATATGAGTTTCGAAGATCTCAGTCTAGTTACAACGGCTGCCCCATCCTTCAAACCGAAACGCATTACTGCTTCACGGCAGAAATAGGCAGGATGGTGGTACCTACCCGCGCGGACTCACAAGAGTTCCTACCACCAGTAAACCTACCTTTTACGTATTTTGGCCACGAAGCAAGAATGACTTCTGTTTTTGAGGGTATGGGCATTGTAAATGAGACTTAGATCTTATGTCTCACGGTAGGGAGGACTTACGTAGCGATGGCTATGGGCTCCGGTAGCTCCTTAATACTAGAAAGAGCGTGAGGTCGTTCTAGGAGAAGTGAAAGCGATTTCCGCATATATTTTACATCTGACCTACCTTCATGATAGTGATCTTACTATAAATGTATATAAGCTATAGAATAGACAAGAAGCAACCTATTATTACCAATGTTCAAGACTAATATTAAAATTTTATTGGAATTCTTCTTTTAGGACTGGTTTTACGACACGCAAATGCTATCCGCATGGAATTTGGGGTTATCTGGTCATTTCGAAGTGTTTCGTTTTGGATAGGGATGCGAATGCAAGAGATTTTCATATTACATTAGCATCCAAAGACCAAGTTTTTTTAAATTATTGCTTAGATGAGTGAACGAGCTCGTAGCCCACGTGGTGTTAAGTGGTTACTGGAGCCCATAGACATCTACGATGTAAATACGCCAGTCGCCTTGACATATAAGTTCTAAGGTCTCAAGTATAGTCACAACGGCTGCGCCAACCTTCAAACCGAAGCGTATTACTGCTTCACGGCAGAAATAGGCGGGGTTGTGGTACCTACCCGCGCGGACTCGCAAGAGGTACTACCACCAAAGTTATCTATAATACAAGTATTCAAATCTAAAATTGAATCTTTTAGAAAATGATCACCACAGTCATAGTGAATCTTTAGAAAGCTACCCTACCCCATAGCTTACAAAAAAAGATGTAATTTACATTAACTAATCCATTATTAAAGCAAACATTATGACAATATTTGAACGAACTATTTACGCCATTTGAAGAGCTTTCATCTCGTAATGGTGCGACAAACTTCAAAAGCTCAGATGCCGTTACACGAAAATAGAGTTATTTTTGTTGAAAGTTTTTCGTTTCTGATGCGAACGAATCTATGCGCAGAAGTTGCATTGCATTCGTTTGTTTTTCACGACAGCTTTTAAAAAGTTGAGTTTCGGAATACATAATCTATTGTTATGGAATTTAAAATATTACTTTTACGGTTTGATAATTTTTACGGTTTGATATTTACGTTTAGCATTTTTTATTTTATTTCTGTCGGTTCAAATACTTTACGGTTTTTGTGGTCACGGAGGATCAAGGGCTATGTATTTACATTTCAAGATTGTACTAACTACCGTAAAATATTGGCGAAAACTTCTTCGAAATAGATTTATTCGAAACTTGATAAAACGAAGCAAAAGTGACATTAAAACGAGATAAAACAATACGAAAGAATGAGACAGAACACTTCTGAATGTTTCACTTCTATCGCGCGTGAATTACACGCAGTTTTTTTTTCATTTACGTTTTACTGCTTAGAGGAAGAAATAGCTCTAACTTTAGACCCGACGTTGGCGTCCCACCGATGTATACTCTACAATAACAAGCAGCTACGCTACGCTATGCAGCTATGCTACTATCACTGTACCTCTCACCTGTACATCAGTCATACCACAAGCAAGTCGATCACACAAAAGAAGCCCAGATCAATAAAATCATCCAGTTGAAACTGGATTGGGTCGGTTAAGTTTCAAAAGAAAAACCCAGTAACCTAATTCTCACTTAAGAATGAGCGAGTCAAAAGCGACAAGCGTATATCTGTGACTGCCGAGCCTTTGCCAAAAGGCGTTCACTGCCAGGGGTCGGAATTCGTTACTGATGGCCCGCCTTATCTAACAGTCATAGATTATGCAGCGTGTAGATGTGAAGAGGTTTTTGACGTGACAATGTCTTATAATTCGACGGAGCGGGCTGCACGCACGAAAAAATATGACCCATGCGGCGTTACCTCGCTCTGAGGTGTTCCATTTAAGGCTTGAAGTGCAAGCGAGAGCGCGCAACGAGCGACAAAGAGGCACAATCGGCCTCCGTGTTCGGCAGCGTTCGACATCTGTCTCTCTCCTACTTGAGTGAGCGATGCATCCGCGTGGACAGCTGCTATACAATAATACATTTACATGTTTTCGTCAAGTATGAAGTTCAGTGAAAAGTGAATGTGTTGTCAATTGTTTATAGCAACGATAATTGCGATAATTTAAAAATGAAACTATTCCATCAGTATTTTCTTATGGCGTTGTCACGTTCAACTATCGTCAGTAAACCGACTTTACAGACAACCGTTTTTTTGTAGTAACTACTATTGACTACTCATACCCGATCCTGTGGACCGAATGGTAAAATTCGACGTCGCCTTAAGCACGTCATTACGGATCCTCCCGATCCATTAACGGTGCTTTTAGATACCACAAGCACCGGTCACTGTTCTCGCCGAACCCGTCGCTTGCGACGAAAGGCTCGATGAGTAAATTAACCCATAGACACAAAAATAAAAACTTTGTAAATTTAACAAGCACGCTTAGGATTTCGATTGTCTTCCATGTTTTTATTTAAAAGGTTTTTTTAAAAGTTAGGGAGCAAAGGATTTCGTTTTAGTATTGAGCACAATATTTTTTTAAAGCTTACACTCTTCAAACATAAGATGTAAATGAAAAGCCAATTCAATACTGCAAACACACATATTTTCTTGCCCTACAGTTTATTCGCTAGTCGCTTATGGGGCTATCTATCTATCTACGCCTACAGATGAGCCTACAGATGAGCTCACGGGCTCAACCCCTAAGTCATTTGCTAACCCTAGCCCTAGCAAGAACAGTGCTTCCATCAGATCCAATAACCTTTGCATTAGACGACTTCAGGTCTAACACTAAGAGCGGGCTTAGGGATCCCGGTAACCCTACTCGTCGAATTCGACAGAAGCTGACGTGCAACCTAACCCATGCATCAGCCCGCTGAGTTTTTCGCTGAATCTTCTCAGCGGGTCGCGATTACGATCCGGTAGTAGATTCATTCGCGGAGTAATTGCTTTTGAGTTGTTAGGTCTCCTTCGGAGGCGCTCGGGCAGTTGTCAATCCCAACCCTCCTGGCTGCGCCTTTGCTCGCCCACCTGTCCTGGTGAAACTGGAAAGGCCTCCAAGCCACCAGTAATCTTTCAAAAATAAAAAAACAGTGCTTCGCAGAATCTACCATCGGATCGGAATCACGACTCACTGAGAAGATCAGTGTGTTGTGGCTATGAGTTAGCATGCCGAACTCTTCGTCGTAACAAGAGTTCGACGAGGACGGTGACAGCTCACATCTGTTCGGCATTATTCTATACGAATCAAGAGAGGGGTGACTAGACTTGGCAACAATTCAGGTTGCTCGCATATTGAGTTCAACGTTTTGTTTGAGACTAGATGAGACATTGCCAAAAATTCGTTCTCAATTTTTTTTTATATGTAGCTTTTTCCTTTTCATATTTATTACCAACGAGCAACGTTAGTGAATAAATACACTTTTATATGTATCTTTATGATTTATTTGTCCGTTTTTGTCAGTGGTTTCGTTGTTTTTTTTTCTAATTTTCGGTTCGGCCAACGAGTCGTTGTGCCTATAAAGCTGATTACTGGAGAGCAATAAATAAATAAAAATAAATGTATTTTTTATAAACTACCCACACTTAGTATTAGTGCGAAAGTACTACCCACATCAGTGTGAAAGGGAGTTTATCTGTTTATAGAACTTTCACTGCTTAACTATTCAACTTATGATCATGAGTTCATGAAATCATGAAAATTACTATTTTTGTAGCTTAAATTAAAATAATCATAAAGAAGTAACATATGAAAGCGCAAAAACGGGTGAGATGAAGTTTGATACATTTTTTGGCATGGCAAGTCGTCGTGGCCTAAAGGATCAGACACTTGGTGTAGTCGTGGCGAGCGACGTGACTATGCCGGTGTTCAAATCCCGCAGGCCTGTACCAATGTTTCTAATGAAATACGTACTTAACAAATGTTCACGATTGACTTCCACAGGGAAGGAATAACACCGTGTAATAAAAATCAAATCCGCTAAATAATAATTTGCGCAACTACTGGTGGGAAGACGTCTTGTGAGTCCATATAAGTGGGTTCTACCTAACACCCTGCCTATTTCTGCCGCGAACCAGTAATGCGTTTCGGTTTGAAGGGTGGGGCAGCCGTTGTAACTATACTTGAGACCTTAGAACTCATATCACAAGTTAGGTGGCAGCATTTACGTTGTGGATGTCGATGTGCTACGGTAATCCCTTAAATCAGGTGGGCCGTGAGCTCGTCCACCCACCCACCTAGGCAATAAAAACAACACAAAAACAATTATGACTGCAGATAATTAACCACAAATTCTATGCGCATTGGGAATATTGACAGTTTTCATAATTGCTTCCACGTATACCCTCATTTGGAAACGAACGTATTCAGAAATTGTTCGAGATCCGAAACGATTTTCGCTGGTACGTGGTTAGGACGCTTTATTGCAATTTCTAACTTAATATAATTAATAATTATCTTTTTTTTGAACTGAATAATCTCATATGCTATTCTCGTACTAAACGTTTCAATAATAAAAACTATGGTATTTATATTGTACTAGCGACCCGCCCTCGCTTCGTTTCGCTTCGGAAACATTAAATTTTATTATTGATAGTTGAGTCCCGCGATGTTAACCCCGGTTATTATCGTACCACGGGTGACGCCGTGGGGCAAAGCTAGTCTAAAAGTAGCCTAAGTTACTCTTTATATCATCAGCTGCCTGTCAGTAAAAGTCCCGTCAAAATCGGTCCAGCCGATCCAGAGATTAGCCGGAACAAACAGACAGGTTTACAGCGGTAGGCAGCGGCTTGGCTCTGCCCCTGGCATTGCTGAAGTCCATGGGCGACGGTAACCACTCACCATCAGGTGGGCCGTATGCCCGTCTGCCTACAAAGGCAATAAAAAAAAAAAAAATCAGGCAGACAGACAAAAATTGTAAAAAATGTTATTTTGGTGTATGTACCGTATATATATTCATATGCATGTAGTAAAAAGCGGTTATTTCAATATTACAGATAGACACTCCAATTTTATTTATATGTATAGATAGTACTTGTGAGCAAAAATTAATGTTTCTCCGTGTACTTTTTTTTTTTTTTTTTTTTTTTTTTTTTTTATGATTGAATGTTTACTGGTGGCCCGAAGGCCTTTCCAGTTTCACCAGGACAGGTGGGCGAGCAAAGGCTCAGCCAAGAGGGGTGGGATTTGCTAACAACTGCCCGAGCGCCTCCGAAGGAGACCTAACAACTCAAGAGCAATTGTTTCGCGAATGAATCTACTACCGGATCGGAATCGCGACCCGCTGAGAAGATCCGGCGAGAAACTCAGCGGGCTGATGCATGGGTTAGGGGTCCGTGTACTTGTGGTCCTTGCGCTTCTTAGCAAGCCCACTGAGTTTCACTGAGTTTCACTGAGCAAATTCCCTCAGGTTGAGTCCGTTAGCTTACATACCCGTCCGGACGTAGTTGAAATAGTCTCTTAGGTTACCAGGGAAATAGGTCGGCAAAAATAGCTGGTAAGCAGTTCATACTATTGTGTCGCAGTACAGTCATAGTTAATTATATTAATACTATTACTTCATGTAGTATTCCCATAGTTACACCATGAACGTGCGATAGGCAGCACGTGTGTAGTGTGCATATCAACGCTTGAAAGGCAAACGTGACTAAGCGACAATAACTGTTTTGTACATAAATGATAGGCAATAACCATATTCGATGCGCGAAAAAAATATATTTCTAGGTCTATTAAAATCATTTCAATCCTACAGCTAGATTCATTAAAATATAATTTTTTTCAGGTATTTCTCAGGTATATTTTAAATTAATTTCAACTTTAAATTAGTCTACTGTAAAATTCACGCACTGTCGCTTAGTCACGTTTGCCTTTCAAGCGTCGATATGTATTGTTTATTTACCGCTAATAATGGCTAAACAGTGGTACCGTTGGCGCTGCTACTCCGTTTATAATTTTATAATTTTGAAAGCATCTAGATGCGACAATACAAAAATTCGTTCTGTCTATAATTTTTAATTGAATTATGTCAAAACGGAAACTCAATTATGGATGCCCTTTTGTGTGAGTACAAAGCGCATTAGAAACTACACACTCTATTGAGTTTCGAAAAACATTCACTTCCCTGTATTGTGTTGAAATAATCTTATTTTAAGAACTTTATATTGTTAAACTATGCAGATATATGTATGTATATAAGAATCGTTTGGTGAAACTGGCTTGATGTATTTTATACACTAATCACGACCACAGTTTGCTGTGACTTGTCTGATATTATTTATAACTTCTCTAGTTGAATTAACGAACAGCAATTCATTTTTATATATAGAGATTACTTTCGAAAATATTTTCATGTTTCTTGTATGTTTAAAGCTGTTATTTTGACTTTATAAGCAATTCTTTTTATTCTAGAATCAAACGCATATATTTATAATAGACTAGTTTGGCAATAAACAATGTACAACTGATTTTTATTAAAATAAGCATTTAAACGTTCAAAATTCATCAGTCCCTTGTTCGTTGACAGCTTAGCGTTTGTCAAAAAGCCACATGTCATTTGTTACTAAGGACCACGTCAAAGTTGTATTATGTCAAACGTCAATCGTGTTTAGAAGTTGTCACACTGGGTTAGGCCAATGAAACGTCGCTTTCGCCTGTTAAGCACAACACGTCAGTGTGTTTTAAAAGCTAGACTTAAAAGGCAAAGGGTTTTTAATACTTATTCCGACATAGAATTTAAACCCGGATCCCGTGTGCTTAGGTTTACTAAACACATGTCCAACAAAAATAGCGTCACAATAATGTTTGTATCTATCTTGTATGTGTTTTATTTGTGTACCGAAGTGTAATATTTTTTTTTACGTATTGATACATTACTGCGTCATTGATATGAAAAATATTTCAATGCAGTAAAACTCGATAAATAGAAAGGTAAACATTAGTTTTTGTTATCATAAAAAAAACTAGTGACAAAAAGTGAGTTCTTTACTTCGAAATCCGTTCGATGTTCCGGTCTTGAGCACATCGCCTGTTGGGGATCGGTTGGACTACGAAAATTTACAAGGGGTATTATAGAAGAAAAATTCTGTGTCTTGCTAATGGCAGGTTTTTTTTAGTTTTATTCTTTTTTTTATTGTCCTTGTAGGCAGACGAGCATACGACCCACCTGATGGTGAGTGGTTACAGTTGCCCATGGACTTCAGCAGTGCCAGGGGCAGAGCCAAGCCACTGCCTACCGCTTAATACTCCACTTAAAATGAACTACCCTTCACTGTCTACGGTAAGTATGTTATTCTGAACGATGATATACGTTTTCTATGATGTCTTTTGATAAATACTATGATTTTCGCCGACTTTTCTGGCTTTTTAACACGTATTATTGAGTCAGCCTAATTATATTATGGTAAATTACGGTACGGTAATGTTGCTTAAGACAAAATTTCCTGCACGACTCCTTATTTTATTCAAAAACATACGACCTACCGAATGAAATATGGATTTCAACAAACAGGACGATGGCATAGGCAATCAAAGTTTTGTATGAGAATACAATATATATACATTATATTATTTCCTTTTTTATTTATAAGAAAATTAACTTCTACTATTCGTCAAATAAAATTAGAATCTAGCGTCATTGGCTTCTGTAATAGCATTGACGGTCTTCATTCTCTTAGTCCGCGCCTTAAGGTCGGAAATATTTTCTATGCACGTACGATCACGGTCGTGATCGGGTAAAAACTGACATTTGATAAGTTATTTGTTTGTGAGATCGAAAAAAAAAAAAGAAATGTCAGAACGAACGAAGGTCTCTATATTATTAATTTGATACGGAATAAAAACGGACGATTATGTTTTTGAGAAAATAATATAGGATTAAGACGTTACAGCGTTGTTTATTTTTGTTTATGTAAAGTATCAAATTATATTTTACTAGCTGTACCCGTCCGCTTCGTTGGGCACTTAAAATTAACATTATTATTTCTCACCCCCACAAAGATTCTCATCATTAACGCCCCCGCAACTGGTGTAGAGAGTCCAACACTCATATAAATATTAGCCTATCCATTAACTACATGTGTTTCCTACATGGATACCAAGTTTCAAGTCAATCGGATGCATGGTTCAGTAGTTATAACGGAACATCCGTAAAAACCACTGTAGATTTATATTATAGTACAGATAATTAATTACATCCAAACAAATACTAGAAAGTACCTAACTAGTGTAAAACAGATAATATAAAAGAATATTTTATCTTACGCCTATGAATAAAATCATAGTATACTATAGGTTAATCATTTTTGACAGCGAGCAATGTATGTAGACTTTTAAAATCGCCTTGGCTTAAAAGATAAAATGCTTGATGCATTTTATGGTATGACTGCACTGCAAAACTCGCCGACACGTATATTATCTTTTTTCCAGAAAATAAGACGGAGTGAAAATAAAACCCGGATAGATTAAAATTCCCGAAATTACCAGTGGTAACACAGATTAATTTAAAATTTTCGTAATTACCGGTGGTGATGATACATCCATCCTATTGTAATTACGGAATACTTGGAATAACCGCTGCCGATAAACTAACATTAATTTCGGTTTGAAGACAATCTATTGATTCTGGTGTGACAAGGTAAACTCTCTCACCCATCCATGCACTGCCAAAACACAAATAGAGATAGATGTTAATTATGATACGATGATTGAGAATTCGACATTATAATATAGTTTTGAAGTCGTCGTGGCCCAACGGATAAGACGTCCGGTGCATTCGTGTTGAAGCGATGCACCGGTGTTCGAATCCCGCAGGCGGGTACCAATTTTTCTAATGAAATACGTACTCAACAAATGTTCACGATTGACTTCCATGGTGAAGGAATAACATCGTGTAATAAAAATGAAACCCGCAAAATTATAATTTGCGTAATTACTGGTGGTAGGACATCTTGTGAGTCCGCGCGGGTGGGTACCACCACCCTGCCTATTTCTGCCGTGAAACAGTAATGCGTTTCGGTTTGAAGGGTGGGGCAGCCGTTGTAACTATACTTGAGACCTTAGAACTTGTATCTCAAGGTGGGTGGCGCATTTACGTTGTGGATGTCTATGGGCTCCAGTAACCACTTAACACCAGGTGGGCTGTGAGCTCGTACAAGCATCTAAGCAATAAAAAAAAAAAAAACAAAGTAACCGGAAATAACTTCGAATCAAGTGATCCATCCGTGCTCACGTGCAGCAATAAGAAAAACTGACTCTTTTGACTCTAGAAATTAGAAGGCTATATGTAAAACTGTTTTTACGATTTAATCTAGCCTTTTTTAGTGTCATTATCACTACATAGTATAAAACAAAGTCGCTTTCTCTGTCCCTATATCCCTATGTATGCTCAAATCTTTAAAACTACGCAACGGATTTTGATGCAGTTTTTTTTAATAGATAGAGTGATTGAAGAGGAAGGTTTATATGCATAATAACATCCATTAAATAGTGGAGAAATCAATAATAAATTACAGTTTCCGAAGCGAAGTGAGGGCGGGTCGCTAGTTACTTTATATTTCGTTGATTTCAGTGACCACGTTTAAAGTATTCAAAACATCGTAAATAATATAATGTCAATAAAAAAAACGTGAAATTAAACCGTAAAAGTTGTTATGATTTGTTTTTGTTATATCTGAGATGCGTGGACGAGCTCAAGGCTGACCTGCTGGTTACCGGAGCCCATAGGCATCATCAACGTAAATGCCGCTACCCACCTAGGGACGTGGGTTCTGAAGTCTCAGTTTTCACAATGAAAAGTCGAAAAGTACGAGTCGCGAAAACCGAAGAAAAAACGATTAGAAGTTTTTTTTTTTATTGCCCTTGTAGGCCGACGAGCATACGGCCCACCTGCTGGTGAGTGGTTACCGTCGCCCACGGACTTCAACAATGCCAGAGGCAGAGCCAAGCCGCTGCCTACCGCTTAATACTCTCAACAAGCCTCGTTTGAAGAAGGACATGTCATAGCGCTCGGGAAACACCGTGGAGGGGAGCTCATTCCATAACCGGATGGTACGTGGCAAAAAAGACCTCTGGAAACGCACTGTAGATGACCGCAGTGGCTCCAGCTAGTATGGATGAACTCTACTCCGGTGGCGGGCGGTGCGATGGTAAAAACGAGATGCCGGTATCATCTCGAACAATTCCTCAAATATTATTTTATTAAGCTCATTCATTGAAAACCCTTACATGAAATTATACGGTGCTTGCTTTGTATTATTGCTATGTATTATTCATAATATATTTCTCGAACAAATATTATGGCAGAAGTAAAACTTTCAACGCAGGAGAACACGTTCAAAGCACACCGAAGTTAAATTCAGTCTGACGGTTATAACGCAAAAACAAGCCGCTTAAAACGATCGTAAATTGTGTACGGGGGGAGTTCTCTGGTTTTTTCTTCGGGTTCAAAATCAAATTTACGGTTAAGGCTACTTTGAGAGGATTTTGTGGTTGTGTTACAGTATCAAAGAGATGCTATGCGTTTATAGCAAAATGGCGGACAATTAGTTCGTGTTGCGTTATAATTGATTAAGCTTATGCTTATGTGGTCTCCCAGACATGAATTAGAGAAGCTCATAATTACGGGTCGCATACGGGCAAGCGCGCCGTGGGCAGAACACCAGCCAGACGGTCAGATCTAGCAAGAGAAGCACTTGGTGGTAGTCTGTACCATGCAGTCCATGCCACCCATGATCATGATCGAGCACATTGGAAGTGCGTCGCATGTGGTCGCGATCCTCAGTAGTGAGGGAACGATATAGAAGAAGATGCTTATGTATAGCTAACTGATTTTCTTTTGTGTTACCGTCCGTGGCACAAGCTAATTAAGAGTGGTTGCTATCGCTCATGGACATTAGAAAACTCAACGTTTTATTGTTTCTTTTTACCTGATGTCATTATTGGCTAATAGCAAAAGCCGTTCGCATGAAATAATTTTAAAATTAATCCACCAATATCATTTTTCTATTATTATCCATAATTATTTAAATAAGTCACATACCATCGTTATATATTATCAACTAAATAATAATAGGTAAATAATAATAATATAGTTTCCGACAATCGATTTCTATCTCTTATTCTTATTAAAAATGTAAGTTTAGTGCTTACTAATCTGAAACCCTATGTACGAGTATTACATAATTCAACCTAAACAGAAAAATCTGTTCTTTATTTGCCATATTTCCAGACAATAAGCAAAAATACGTTGTCTGGTAGGACATTCATATCCATCCAGAGTACTTTTATTAATCCAACCAGGTTCAGGTTAATGTTGGGATTCCAGTCTCCGAGGCTCCGCACTTCAAGGCTCTGCCCTGATGAGGATCGAGCTTGCTGGTGAAATATCAGAAGACTATTACGATCTAAGGCGTTAAGGCGAACGATGTATAAATGGAATACTTATCAATTCAGAAAGTTATGACATCAAACGAGGCTTGTGGAGAGTGTTAAGCGGTAAACAGCGGCTTGGCTCAGCCCTTGGCATTGCTGAAGTCCATGGGCGACAGGAACCACTCACCATCAGGTGGGCCGTGTGCTCGTCTGCCTACAAGGGCAATAAAAAAAAGTTTCGTTGTACCTGTAATGTAAGGTGAAGGTAGATGCATTTTTTACTCGCGTTACACGAGGTTATTGACCTCGCGCTTCACTTGGTCATCTACTCCACACGTTAGTCTTGTCGCATATTGCTTTGAATGCAAATATAGTAAGCACTAGTAAAATACTTAAATAGCGCTACTTCAGAACTGGAGGTCAAGTTCAAGCCATTCGTTATGCATTTTCTTTTACAACTTATCTCCTCAATGGAGACGAGCCATGTGTTTTATGGGATGTTGCAAACATAAAATTTTATATAGGAGATAAAATCTACCGATGGCCATGGTGCGGCAACAGGGTTAAAGTAATTAAAACTTGCCTCGCAGAAAAGTTTCGGGGGAAATCTTGTGTAGGCTAATGGGATTTAAAAAGAAACCGTTAATTTTAATGCGTGACTGAACTTTATGATCGCATTGCACAGGGTACATCGCTAGTCACAACGAAAAGTCAGGTTTTCTTGTGTTAGACTAAAAAATAAATCGAACCTCTTGACAAACCTACAATAAGACCAATGAAATAAAAATAGATCCGATTCTAGCCAATAGCGTTTAAATATTTACTAGGTTTAATATAACCAGAAAATTCTTAAGGGCCAATAAAAAAAATCTTAATTCGAAATGTCATCAATCGAACGTACGCCAATCCGACTTTTGTCCTCAAGACAAAAACAAAAAAAAAACTTTATCCTCTAACATTTGAAGCAATTACAGCGTAATCTGTCACTGTTCTCGGCTATCGTCGGTTTGATTCCTTTAGTAGGAGGGATTTTAAGATTGATTGATTGCTCATTCACGATTCGTCCAACTATTACGCTCTTTGCTTCTTTTTAAGTACTATGTTTTTTTTCTATCACAATCCTTAGATGCTGACGTCAATGCTGCTGCTTTGGGAGATAAGATCGCTGCTCAATTATATCGTATTATCTGCTTTTACACTCTCCGAACTGAAAGTTATGAACGCAGAAATTACAAAGGCGGTATTTCTCGTTGAGAAGTTACAACAAGTCCTATCATCAATACTCAAGATAGCAATTACGCTGAGAAGTTGAGGCACTTAGGATCGTAAGGTTGTGAGCTCGTTTACGCATTCAGAGGATATAAAAAGAAATGTGACGACATTGCTACTGCGGACGAATGATGATCAGGTACTAAAACTGACTCGGGAAGGCGGTGTTTAGACTTTTATCAGTCCCGAAGAACATTTCTGGTCTTAATTAAATCGTAGCATTAAATAAAATAATATACCATTTAGTTATTTCGAAGTTTGTGATACGCTTAATTCAGGGAACCTTAAGCGAGTTCGGACTGGCAATGTTCCAGTGGATTAGCAGTGAACTTTTATTGGCCGAACGAGTCACAAACAGAAGCAGGCCATGAACATTATTCCTCTAATTTATTACACTTGTTTAATTCGCTCGATTTTTTTTATTGTGACTAAAAATTTGGTGAATTCATAGAAACAGGAAACGGCACTGAAAGTTTCAAAGCGTTGGATAATCAAATGAAAGATCGATCGATCGATTGAAGTTGAATTTTCGAATTCAATTCGCTTAGTTCTAAGAACTCGGTGTAATATTAATAACAAAATGCTTGTTAATCAACAAAACGAAATACTTATTAACTTGACTGCCCATGAAATTGGTAAAGCTGGACAAAATTACGCTGATCTTGTAAGGTTTCTTCTAAGTAAGATTATAGTAGGTTCGGAACCTAAGGAAGTGAATATTACTTATAAAAGCGACGATATCGCAGCTGTCTAATTAGTAGTAATTAGATAAGGAGTAACAGCTAACCAAAACGAAGACAGGCGATGATTCTGACGGCTGCTGATACGAAATCAGTGACATCGAGAACAGAAAATTTGCATTTTTATTACCGCGATTGACGATGAATATTTTAATGAGCTTGTCAGCGTTAAAAACTAATAAAATCGGCTCTCGGAAATACTTGTCATACGTTTTAGGGTAATTACTGATTTCGAAGCGTTTTGTCTTGTAAAGGTTGGTATCACAGCTTAAATTACTATTGACACAAAAATAACTATACAGATTTTAAGGTATTCTAGCGATTTTCGATTCTAACCGGCGCCATCTAGGCGGGCTTCGGACAGCCTGCCGACCAAGAGGACTAGTGGTCGTGGCGCCAACGACCGCGGTTCTGGCGTCCCGAGGGAGAGGGTCATGGCAGAGATGTGCTCCGCACTAAACGCTTCACTCTCCCCCCTTTGCCTTTTCATGAGTTCTATCTCATGCAAGGTTTGGATGTGGGTTGTTGAGCGACAGGTTTTATTCGGTTCGATTCCGACATACCTCGCCCGCCATCCCCAGTGGAGGGTGGGAGTCCGGCGATTTCCTACTGAGACAAAAAAAAGCGAATTTCGATAGTTAAGCTTCAGCTTACAATCCTCGGCGCGAGTTGGCTGCTTATCTGCACAAATAAATGTATATTTCGTCCAAAACCAAACTCACATAGTATTTATCATTTATTCTGTTTGCTGTAACATTTTTTTATCATCTATAACCGACGTAGTCTTCATTAAGATCTGCCGGGCAAAAACTCATGTGAGTAGACTATTGTACATACCATTTGAATTGTTCTTTTCTTTGATATATTTATGTGTACAATAAATAATAAAATATTGCTGTTTCAAAGTCTCCCTTACAAACTATTCGCACATCCGCTGTACGTTGTTAAGCTTGATATATGTGCGATCATTATTTAGACGTTTAGGTCTAGTCAACCGCACCTTAAAAGCTCCTTACAGAATATAGCTGTTGTTAGCTATTATTATTGCTGTCAAGATCTGCATGAAACTCTTATATCGATTTTACTGAACTTTTTCGTTGGATTGTGAGCTAAAATAGTGGATATTTTCAGTGTGTAAATTTCACCAACGTTTTCCACTTGTAAGGATTTTTGTAAATAAGGACGTATTGTATTGTTACGCCGGTAAGAGTAACGCCATCTATCGCCGAATAGTCGAACGAATATCTAAGAATCTAGCAGCATCTAGAACGCTCGAGAAGTACGACGCCATCTGTTGTCAGATAGCGGAAACACACATCGTACTTTCGATGTGTGTGTGTGTGACTTGTGGAATATTACTTTGGTGGAATTTGATTTATCTTGAACCCCAGCGCGTAACAGTATATTTTTTTAAGTTTTCAGTGTTGGCTAACGAGCATACGGAGCAATTGTCGGTTTACCATCATGGATGTCAGCAATCTCAGGGGTCAAGCCGCTGCCTACCCTTGAGTACTCCGAAACCCTCGTGTGAAGAGAGACATGTGGAAGCGCCCAAGAAATACCATACAGGGAAGTTAATTTCAAAGTCTTCTCTGAAAGCGCCTTGTGGACGAACCCAGTGGTTCTAGGGAGTATGGATGAACTCCGCTCCGGTGGCGGGCTGTGTGATGGTGAAAAACGAAATAATGAGGTCATCCCAAACAATTCCCCGGATCACATGTTTATATTTTATACAAAGATTGATGTTAACTTAAAAAAAATACATCATGAGTTTTTTAATACCTATTAGGCCGCTATTACAATATGTTTTTATTTTGTACATTTTTTCTTCTCGAATATTCAGCGAAGTCTCAAATTTAAGATCTCTCAAATCAAAAATAGAATTGTTAAATATTAGACCCTAACACACATCGAAAAAAAAAAAAAAAACATACTCAAATTATATTACGCCTTCTTATTCATAAAAGTAATCCTTAATGCGAACAGAAAATTATGTTTATTAACTTAATTTTTTCACAAGTCCATTTCAAATAATATAAATCAGAATTAACTCTGAAAAAGGACGATCTCAGTAAACGAAAGACAAAGGTTGATTTGGGTACAGAGGCCGCGAATAGGGCTGCCACATATTATCGCCAATTTTAATTTAATGCGAAATTCTCTTGTTCTATCGAAGTGAATGCAAGTCGACTCGTGGCATAAGTCAGAGCAAGCTATATAGCAAGATATCGTAAATGCTACTATATAGCTAAAGAGATAATGTTAAAATCTCAATGATACTGCTAAGTTGTGATTCAAACGGGAACTTAATGTATAGTGAAGAATTTATTTGGCAAATGCTAAATCCCTTGATAGTGAGCGTATAGCTTTTTTGTTCTTATGTTGATGTATATAAATCACAACGTGAGGGCCCGGAGACTTAAAGAAGCTTCAACTGGATTCAAACAAAATGGCTGCTTCTATAAACCATACCGCCGCGTATTACGTCGTATCTAAGCACTGACAGCCATCGATTGTAAATTGGATAAAAATTAAGGATTTCAATTTGCCGAAATTCCAAGCCCTCATTGAAAAGAAAGAAAATCTTGACTTCTTTTTATATACAACAATTTTTTAAACTTAAACTAAATTATTTTATTTAATTGTCCAAAGAGAATCCAGGATTTAGTCAATCCCTATTAGATGAAATCATTTATTCAAATAGCACAATGTTTTGAATACAACAATGGGAAGTCATTAAAGAGGAATCCTTGATAACAACGAAAATAGAATCTCTAGGTTTACAAATTGAATTTGATGAGAATCATTCTCGGATTCCGTTGTTTAAAATTTTCGAATTAATTAGACACGGATGTTAGAGTGAAAGAATTACTTTATTATGTGATTAAGTTCGAGAACTATTTTTATTAGTATAATGCATCGTGGGAGGGTAATATTTGGGATTTTTCTCCGAATAATGAGGCACTAGATTAAACAAAAAAAATGCCATCAGTTAGTAAATTAGTAAATTGAACTTAGAAAACCCATTGAATAAAGTATCTATTCGCTCGAGCGTCATACAAAAACACAATGCTTATGAATTTTACGGTTACGGAAACAAGAAACGTGACGACGAATAACATTTTTCAGAACAGAGTGCAACCAATTCGAGTTCCAATTTTAATTCTTATTGCTACTGTAGCACGTGCTATTTTAGTAAAAAATACGAAATCTGGATAAAACCGATTCAATATTAAGGCTTAGTAATTGCATAGTACAAGACGGATAAGATAAGTAAATATAGAAAGAGAATTCGATGTGTGTGAAACCAGTTAATGTAATAGAATTTTTTCTTCAATCCGTATCCACCCAATGCCGAGTGTTCTCCATTCTCACCCATTCTCTCTATCTCTCTGGTCTCTGGCCTTTCACATCCAGTCCCTATCAACCACTTTGACCAGGTCATCGGTCCACCCCGTTGGATGTCTGCCCACGTTACGACGTCTAGTATGAGGTCTCTACTCCAGTACTTTTGTGCCCCATAGAATAGAATATCGTGTCATTATTATTTATTGATTTAGTACAGTTGAGTTAGTTTAAAGACGACGTGCGCAGGATAGCGGGCGGTGGATGAAGATGAGAATCCTAGGATCGGGTCGCGTGGCGTACCTTGGGAGAGACACATGTCAAACAGTAGACTATATTAGGCTGTTAGTGCACGAGTGATGAGTTAGTTTGATGAGGTAGTGAGAGATGTGGTAGTTTAAGAAAATTTTGTACTTCCTTAAGTTTTTGCAAAACTTTTCCGTTAAAATTACATTAGAATTAAGTATTTTCTAAATTTCAATAATCCCGAGTACCATAATATGAAGAATTAACATTTTTTCTTTCGCGAATAAATACGATTTTGTTAAATGTTATAAATTTTTTGGCACAACTATCCCTAGTCTTTTGGCTTATGTATCCAGTTATTGTTGACATCCGCAATTTGTTCCTTAACACTTACCGAAATGGATCTTTTTTTTCCTAGCTAATCACTGGTAACCTAAGGGGCTACTCAACTTCTCGCGGATGGATAGGTGAGCTCACGAACTCAACCTGAGATAATTTGCTAATACAAGCCCTAGCAAGAGCAGTGCTTCACAGAAGCTACTACCAGACCGTAATCGCGAATCCCTGAGAAGATCCGGCGACAAAATCAATGGGCTGTGTCTATGAGATGTTTCTTAGTCAGTCCTATATACGAGATCCCACAGTTTAAAAACTACAGTTTAGACGTCTAACATCACAGAAAATATTTGGAAGGTATTCGTAACGTCCTTAATAATAAAATGTAAATAATTAACATGAGTTAATAATATGGAAACGTAAAAGTCTTGAAAAATAAACGGTAGTTCCCTCTTATTCAATTATACACTAATTTTAAGATACATATATAATATATATGAGAAGAATAAAACCTTAGTCGTCCGTGACCGCGAAAACTGTGAAGTATTAAAAAAATGGAATACAATATAATTATAATAATAAATGCAAGATTAAGCAATAAAAGTAGTTTTATTTAAATGGATTTTCTCTTAGATATTGCGAGGTGAAAAAAATAAATCACAACCAACCCTAATTCAGAACAAGCAATAATTGGATTTGGACGTCCCTGTTGACAGTTCATTTCGGCGTATCCTCCCCTGACGTATTCCTTTAAGATTATGAAAGTTATTATTTCTCTGACTAATTTGGCTGAGAGCCAATTACACGATTCTTCCTTTGATGTGTTAGCGAAGATGTATTTTATTCAACAGTGATTTTGGTGATTATTTACGTGAGAACTTAGAGGGATCAGTTACCTTTGTTGGAACAATTTTAGACATTACTGTAGACGAAAGAAGACCTTGGCAGAGAAATGTGAAGAGGATGGATTTCGGAATATTGTTAGAGCCGTTTTAATAAGGCACATTACAAAGTCAATGATAATTAACTATCATAGTTGTTTATTAATTAGCTCTCCAGGCACTCACTCCAGCGAATTAAATTTTCAAAAATTTCTTTCTCCTTTTTTTCGAATATCGTTGGAATTTTAAAAGTTTACACCAGGAAAACAAAACATAAAATCAAGACAGCTGATTTACTAGATTAGTATAGAAAAGCTCATTCGACTAGAAAATACACATAGAAAAAGTGTTATTGGAAGAGGTAAATTTGAATTAAATTTTATATTTTGTATGAAATGTTACTTTATGACTACCAGGTCTGAGCTTACTGAAGACTGATCAATAAATCTTTAGAGACATCGTCCATAGTTATAATCTTAACAAAATATTTTCATCGCATTCATTGCTAACAAAAATAAAAAATCACTAATTTTGAACCTAACGTCAATTATGTTTAAAAGAGATGCCGAATCCGAATCGAACCCAATTTCTGCAGCAGAGTCAATTTCACTAATCCTAGTACAGGATACGAGGCAATCTTAAGAAAAGCAAGCAAAAACGAGAAAGTAATTTAGAAACCTTTACTGAATTCGTATAGAATTAGTCATGTTGTTTGTTAAGTGAGTGTTCGTTTAATAATTGTCTAATTAGTGCGACTCCGTATAAATCGCTCCAAACTTTACTCCATTAATCCGGCTAATTATGTTTGAGAATTTATTTTCGTTGGAATTAGCATCGTGTTTCTTACGTTTATTTCGGCTTTATTTTGTTTAATTATACCGTTTCAGGGTTTTGAACGAAGCAATGAGTTTGATGGTATAGTGGGCAATTTTAACTTATTGATGCCATTATATTCATAAAATCCTATTCGATCACCCAATTCAAATTCCAATAAAAAATAGATAGAAATAGAGGTTTACTATTTCCACGCCTTAGGTACGTATTAAGTATTATGTAAAAAAATAAAAAAATCTTGTTACAGTTTTCTGAGTTTAATATAGTTGCTTATGTGCGCACTGGTCCACAAGCTATATACAAGTATATATATAGAACCGTTGGTATATAAAATCGTGAACCAAAAAAAATGCACTGTCACGTTTACACACCCATTTATTTGTGTATCTTTACCTAAATTTGTTTAGCCACGTTTGCGTGATTAAGTTACAAACGTACCACATTTTTCATTTATCTCAAATCGGTATACATCGACGACATCAAAAATCAAACAAAAGTATCGATGGGTCTTAATAAAACAAAACAAATTTTCGAAACGAGACAAAGTAATCAAGTAATTATTCCAAAGTTCACGTTGTAACTTGTCAACGAACAAAAACCGGAGACACGAATTCAAAATGGTTTTTGTGCAATACGAATTGTCGTAAAAACGGTCCTATCAAAATGTGTATAGCAAGGGGACAGGACGTTAAGAGTTCGAGGGGGAAGGCAAGTGACAAGATCAGTTGTCTCGTAATGCTCTGGTTTTTGCCCCGAAGATGGGCACATGGTACAAAAAGATCATCATGGTTAATTATCTTTGGCACTTTCTAGTACGTAGCAAAGAGTAAGCAATAGGCACACCGAAACTAAGCAGATCCCAGATTTCAACCCGACGGTAGCTACACTCGCGAAACACCTGCCTTTGAACTAGGAGGCCTCCTTTGGAAGCGCCTGAGGATTTGTTAATATCCCCTCCTGACTGACCTCGTGTGCACCCATGTCTCCTAGCGGGTTTCGTGCAATATTAAAAAAAAATAAGTGGTAACTTTGAAAAGACTATGTCACCTTTCTATATCCAGCATCGGTTAAATCAATCATATGAGAGCCGAATGGGAATTAAAAGTTGACTATCAATAGGTCATGTCTAATGTAGACAATAGTAGTTTTAAGGCAACTACGAAAATCATTGAGGGTCGCTCAAAGTGATGCAGTACTTAGCTTCATTAAATATTTGACTTTAACTAATAAACACAAACATCCCTTAAAACATTCTCATTATAATATATTTCTGCTGTTTAATGAGACAATCATTCAGTACGTCACTTGTCAAGGCGCAAAAACTCGAGACGGGAGAAAAACGGTCCGTTTTAAGACGAAGACGGGCGCAAAAACGGCGATATCAAAATATATTACGGTAATCTCGTACGATTTGTCGTGAAAGATTTTTATCTTAATTTACTTTCATTCACGATTGTCAGTATTCGGACGAATTACTGCCTTTTAATGACACAGTTCATTGGTAGACAGACGAGTTCGTGGTTCACCTAACGATAAGTGATTGTCTGAGTACATAGCGACACCAAGCCCACATTGTCAAATGAGGTGAGAGTTCCAATAAATAATATATAATTAGATCACCAGATATCAAAGTTTGGAAACGAAGATATGTAAGCATTTTTCAAAGTGTACGGACACAGTATTAACACATAAACAAGTCTTACAAACCAATTAGTAGCTATTGAAAAATCATTGTTGTATTTTTGTTGTCTTCAATTGCAATCAGTCCTTTGAGACCATTTGAAGCCATTAAATTCCTTAGAAACGGTCACAAGCACTACATATCGAAACACCCCAGGATAATACTGTAGTTTTATCCAAAATAGAAGACAAGAATATGTTTGTCCAAAGACTGGGTCTGATAAAAAGCTAAGTGACGTTGGAATAGAATAGCATTATCCCATTTCTTTCCACATGTATACAAGGCGACTAAAGGTCATCGGAGAACGAGTAACAGTGTTCTCTCAGTCTAATGTTAGCCTACTAGGGTAAATAAAGCGTATCGAGAGCCTGCACTAGTAGTTACCAAAATCCTGCCTATTTTAGCTGCAAAACCATCATGAGTTCGGGTTTGAAGCCTAGAAAGAACAGCAGTTAAATAATAAAATTGTGACTTCAATCGAGGTGGGTGGCGACATTCCCCTTGGGATGCCTTTGGGACTCAGTAATCGGTTTATTCGTTTACCTATTTAAGCAATAAAATGATTTAAAAACCAACTGATACTGATCAGAAATGAAAATCCACCCGAAAATTTATCAGTCAATCACTCAAGGCTGAAAAGTTAGCCAAAATAAGTCAAGAGTCCAATAGTTTTCCAACATTAAATCCACTTAAAGAAAACAAAAGGTAGATATTAAAATGTATAACACGGCGTGCCTTTTTGTCGCGATAACTTTGTTACTGCAGGGATTAAGCGATTTCCATCGCGTTCACTTCAGCGTATTCTTTTCGAACTTTTTCTTTGAGTACTTAATTGTTTTCTTTATCTATAAGTTCTGAAGCTCCTTCATCTTCAGATTTTGTCGAATGAAGTTCCGAATTAAATCTAATCTGGATCGTTTAAACGAATTTGACATGACTACACACTACAAAATCTTTTACTCTTCATTCAAAGCAGTATCCTATAGTATTTACAATAGGTATATCATCCATCTATTTAGAAATCACACTAAAATTCATTTTTATTAACCGTTACTCACGATACTTGATATGAGCACACCGGACGTCTTATCATATAGGTCAGGGCGACGGAAAAAAAAAAAGAACTATGTTACAAAAATAATCCCAACCACTTTCAATGGACAATGCAAACAAGCATCAATATACGAGACGTAGATAAAGCGCATGATATATCTAAAACAGATAATCATTAGACTAAGGTAATTTGTTCCATCGCTTGTAATTTGTTTATATATAAATCATTTGTCAACACAGGACCCTTCTGTTAGATCCATTGATTCAGATAGCTACACAGTTATTGCTCAATGGCGTTCATTGAATTTGGCTTTTAGACAAACGTATTACAGGCTTGTTCTCGGAATGTATCTTTGATAAAAAAGAATACAGATCTGCTTTTGTTTTTTGATCTATTTATGTTACCAGAAGGATAAGTAAGGGTGATTGAGAGTATTCAATTTTAAATTATGAGAAAACTTACAGTTCCGAATTAAGGTTCAAGTTTTAATAAACACGAGGCTGCGTTGAAACTAAAATATTTATAGAGAAATGATCAGGATAGCTAAATTTAAGAAGTCTTAGTTAAGTTAAGAAATATCGAAAAAGGCTCTGAAAATGTAATAATAATTCATCCAGTCGCCATCAATAAGACAAGCAAGTTTAATCATGCTAATAATATTACTTGTAATGGAGGGCCAGTCCACAGCCACTTCCTAACCACTTTCCAATTAATTTGTCTTCAATACTGGTGTAGACTGGTCAAGCACGTGTCGCTGCGAATTATGCCTACTAGTATAAAATGACATTGATATTGCCAAATGAGCAATGTCTGACACATTGTAGTATATCAGTGTTAAAATTATACATACTTGAACAATTAAGATGTTGAGAAACCTAACCACAGCTGAAACAAAAAGAATTAAAATACATCATCATCGCTTAACTTCAGGTGTCATTAGTGTAACCCATAGAACGTTTCTTTAAAATTTCAAAAACGATTTCAATCGGGACACGAACGATGTCAAATGTAACAACGAACTATGAGCAAAATAATGAAATTACCAACACGAAATTGAGCAAAAGGAAATTAATACCGATGTTGGCGACAAACTCGATCCGGTACATCCTGACATATGTCATGAAGATGAAATATCTTGTCGGCGCGACGTAGCAGGGGATCTTAATGTTAATACGTCTACAGTAATACATGATGACGTTGAGAAATATCAACTTGTTAGTTTTGATTTGAATTGAAAATTAATAAAGGGTTGACATAGTACATATGGAATACAATTTACGAAAGGGCAAATGAGCACGCGAACCTTATACTAAATAATGAATTTCTTTGATTATCTAGCTTGTTCTATATTTTTTGTCTTAGATGTAGCTCAACGGCATAATTTGTTCAGTTACAGTTCATTAGCATGTGCTTGTGTAACTGGAATTCAGAAGAAAATAGTGGGAACTTGAGATATAGTCTGTTGGGTATATGTAATAATAATAATAACTGGGAATAAATTACACACGTCATCCGGCCTCAAATTAGAATTCCCTATGTAATGGGTACCGGAGATCGATATATACATATTAAATATATACATTTAGATAATATAAGTACCCAAACAAAGAGCAAATAAACCTGTTCATCACGCCAATCGAACCCACGACCCTCGGCACAACAGTCAGGGGTGCTACTACTGTACCACCAAGTCAGTAATTGGTATATCTATAAGTATTTCGCCAGTAAATACCGCTTGACAATCACAGCAAGCTGGTATAATACTCGGAGAACGATACTGACCATTCTTCTGTGAGCCCCTCAGTTGCTTCTTACAGCACCTCCGGGAAGAAATGCGGTGGTACTATTCTACTCCACTCCACAGTCAAATTATTATATAACTCACAAATCGAGAGGTAATCGAAATCAAAATTGAGTTGGTGGAAGTATTGGGATTTCTGGAATCATTTCTATGGGTGGGTTCTGGTAGTTACATTTTATTTGCCTATCTAGAGTAATAAAGGTGCATAATAACGTTCTGTAGACGTTTTTAAAGATCTTTTAAAAAAAAAAATATATATATGACGGTATTTCAAAATCATTTAAATCGAATTTCATTCGACGTATCAAACATAACGTCTCACCAAATTTTCAAATCCATCTAAATATAATTCTTTAAGTAAACATTAAACAAGATATTAAAAACAGTTTCATATGACTTAAAGTGTTTTTTTTGAAACGGACGTTTGTACAAACATAAAGAGGTTTTCCTTTCTATGATTAGAAAATAAACAGTGGAGGAGCGGCTGGTAAAACACACATCAAGTGTTTATTAGACCACGGATTCACGTTAAGCAAGTTATATGACCACCCAAGATGAACAATGTTTTTAAAAGATTCCCCGGTATCATAAAATCTACGTTTTTATCGCGTTCACGTTCGTTTAGGCGTAAGAGAATCGAGGAAGAGACTTAGACGCCCACGCGGCTCCATCGAATGTTTTACAACCATAATAAGCGCTGAACTCACCTTTGCTTATGAAATTATTGCTAAATTTATAGGGTCGTATCTCTTGTGTTTATTGGTGTCGTTAAAACATAAAATATCGGATCCTTTGACTTTCGTTCGTATAAGTGACGTCTCTAAAACATTCTGTAGGTACGGTTTTATTGTGGTTTTCAAAAAATCAAACAGCACTATTTGAAAATCAATGCGCATTGACTTTGTTTGTTAAAATTCGCTAAGGATGAAGTAGGCGATTTTAGAACCTGAAGATCAATTGGATTAAAAATTATCTACAAAAAAATGTATTTTTATGAACGGACTAACTAGCTCACGTACACTTTCTGATAAATTGTTACAGTAGACTATAAACATTACAACGCAACTGCCTCCACCTAACTTAAGATGTGAGGTCTCAATTGTAAATTATAACGGCTGCGGCACCTTTCGTATAGGGTAAGCAGGACTGCTTTCCGGCAGAAGTGGTGGTACCTACCGGTGCGGACTCAGAATAAAACCCTACAATCAGTAATATATTTGCGTGACATATTTATACTGCTTTTCATTTAAACGGCCGTCTGGTGTAGTGGTAAGTGACATGGTCACTACACAAGGGGGTCGCGGGTTCGAATTCCGCCAAGGGAAGATATTTGTATGATAAATATAAATGTGTTTTCCAGGGTTATGGATGTATATTAAATATATGTACGTGTATAATAAAAATCTTACATTTATTTCCGTTGTCTGGTACCTGTAACACAAGTTCATTACGAGCTTATCACGGGACCAGTTAACGTGGCGTGATTGTTAGTAAATATTTATTATTATTGGAGTTTACTCCTTTAGAATCGATTTACATATATAGGCCCGGGGTATGAAAATTATGGGGACCAAAATCGTACTAGCATGTCACACGAAATGCGTTATGCGCCTGATTGGCTCCTGATTGCGTGATGCGTGCGCGCGCCAATCAAAATCGTACTAGCATGTCACACGAAATGCGTTATGCGCCTGATTGGCTCCTGATTGCGTGATGCGTGCGCGCGCCAATCAAAATCGTACTAGCATGTCACACGAAATGCGTTATGCGCCTGATTGGCTCCTGATTGCGTGATGCGTGCGCGCGCCAATCAGGAGCCAACGCGCGGCCGCGTTATCGCAGGTGACGCCGGGCTGCTGCGCCGGCAGTCCGCCACAAAGCCTCGTACTGATCGCGCGTTTCTCTCATTATTGTATTTTCATATATTTGTTAGTCGTTTGTTTTGTGTCTCGTTAATTTGTTAATAATCTGTAGTGTATCGTGTTGTCGTAATATAGAACTATTTCTCGTATTGTTTCGTTTAATTTTTTATATCCAGTAAACTCCAGTCGTGCGTCGGAGCGGACACACACACTTTTTATTTAGAAGCGTTTGGTTAATTTATACGCATGTATAACTCTAGTTGAATTATAGTCGTGGGCAGAAAGACGATGTCAGATATTTATTGTGAAACATCTCGTATATTTAAAAACAATTTATTGCTGTTTAAACTTGTATAATATAATATGTTTTCAAGAACTGGAACGTTTCTCATTTACTTGGAGTCGGGTTCGGAGGAAAGGTCTTAGAGGTATTCTTTTTCGACCACCATCAGCCAAATTATGGTCCTTCTCCCAGACAAAATTCAAGTTCCAACTTCACCACAATGATTTTTTTTATTGCTTAGATGGGTCGACGACCTCACAGCCCACCTGGTATTGAGTGGTTACTGGAGCCCATAGACATCTACAACGTAAATGCGCCACCCACCTTGAGATATAAGTTCTAAGGTCTCAAGTATAGTTACAACGGCTGCCCAATCCTTCAAAGCGAAACGCATTACTGCTTCACGATAGAAATAGGCAGGGTGTTGGTAGCTACCCGTGCGGACTCACAGGAGGTTCTACCACCAGTAACTACGCAAATTATATTTTTTCAAATTATAGTTTAATTTTTATTACACGATGTTATTCCTTCACCGTGGAAGTCAATCGTGAACATTTGTTGAGTACGTTCATTAGAAAAATTTGTACCCGCTTGAGATTCGAACACCGATGCATCGCTCAACACGCAATGGACCGGACGTCTTATCCTGTAAGCCACGACGACTTGCAAACAGAACTTGCATACAGATAGATCTGTGTACATGACATTCATCGGATGAAATTAGCACGAGATGCGTGTTCCACTAATTTCATTGAGTATTAGACTTGTCTTGCGATAGGACCTGTCTTAAAACTTTTGTTAAAATATTGATATGTTTGCTTAGTGTCTCATAGGAATCGTGTAAATTCCATAAAAATTGATGAATCAAGTTCTATCGCAATTTTATCTAAAGGTGGATAAATTTATTTTGCATAGATGTAAATTTTTACACTTTACTAATTATATGGGAACCCTGAATCTAACCAGGATAAAATGATTAATTCAAAACTCTTCTTTTATTCAGAAATATTCGCGTCAAAAGCGTTCAGTCAGATTTGGTGAATGGCCCCATAAACAAACAGATGTACAAATAATATTAACATAAAAATTGTATTACTTAAGTACATTTATTACCAGTGTTTTTGGATTGCCCGCAATGTACTACAGATCAAATGACGCACAGGGTCAATGGCCTCTAAGGATCGCAAGAGTCAGCAGTAAAGTTTGCATTTCATTACGGGTTTGCGAAACATTAATAAGCAACAACATCAGTGAATCAATGTTGTTTTCAATTATTTTGAGGTCAGTTTTTTCCTAGGTCGGAATGATAAAGATACTGTTTTTATACTTCATGGAAATAGAAATACATGTTTTATAGTTTTTTTATAACATTTCGTGGTACAACTCGTCTTATAGTCTCTTTTCAAATAGATTTTAGCAATAATTTGGGAATAGCGAAGCTTTTGTCTACCGCAATTTCTTTAAATAGCATAATCCGATTTAAGCCTAAAGGATAAGACGTCCGGTGCATTCGTATCTAGCGATGCAACGGTGTTCGAATCCCGCAGGTGGGTACCAATTTCTCTAATGAAATACGTACTTCACAAATGTTCACGATTGACTTCCACGATGAAGAAATAACCTGGTGGTAGGACCTCTTGTGAGTCCGCACGAATAGGTACCACCACCCCGTCTATTTCTGCCGTGAAGCGGTAATGCATTTCGGTTTGAAGGATGGGGTAGCCGTTGTAGCTACACTGAGATTTTAGAACTTATATCTCAAGGTGGGTGGCGCATTTACGTTGTAGATGTCTATGGGCTCCAGTAACCACTTAACACCAGATGAGCTGTGGGCTCGTCCACCCATCTAAACAATAAAAAACATGTGTGCAATTCACACGTGGTAGAAGTGAAACCTTCCAAAATTAAAATACAATTATCCTAAACGTCTTAAGTATATGTAAAATTTTGTCATTAGTAAATAATTGTAAGGTAGCACCCTCTGTGAATTGATATTTTAATTTCACGTATAATCCTAAATTAAAATTCACTACAAGAGCTTTCATACACACGTTAGTATTAAAAAATCTCACAGATGGCGCTGTATTAAATAGTATGTATATTTCTGTCTCATTCTTTGCTGGCTTCATCCTACACATTTTTGTATTTGTGTCTCTTACCTGTCGTTTTTTCCGTTGCATCCGGTTTGAAATCACAACGATTCTAAAGAAGTTTTAATTTCAAAAAAAAAAAAACTGAAGTGAATTTAAAATGTTATCAACATAATTCTTGTCTATTAAACATTTCGGTCTATGAACCAGTCTTAAAGGCGAAGCTCGTAACACCAACTACCGTGAACGTTTAACTACCACTTAATTCGTTGTAAATAGATACTGAAAATATAAAATACGGAGCAATATCAATAAAATGAAACGAAAGACGTTTACAACTATACCAGGCTACTCAATATTAAAGAAGCTATAAAATAAAAAAGTGGACACGGAAGTATGATAGTTTTGGACATTATAGACAATTGTCTTGAAGGTACAAAGGTACAAAGTAAGCCGTAATGACAGTACGACCGGTTTATTGGTATTGACCATTGCAGTGTCCCAAGTTCGAATTTTTTTTTTTATTGCCATTGTGGGCAGACGAGGTTACGGCCCACCCGATGGTGAGTGGTTACCGTCGCCCATGGACTTCAGCAATGCCAGGTGCAGAGCCAAGCCGCTGCCTACCGCTTAATACTCTCCACAAGCTTCGTTTGAAGAAGGACATGTCATAGCGCTCGGGAAACACCGTGGAGGGGAGCTCATTCCAGAGCCGGATGGTACGTGGCAAAAAAGACCTCTGGAAACGCACTGTGGATGACCGCAGTGGCTTCAGGTAGTATGGATGAATTCTACTCCGGTGGCGGGCGGTGCGATGGTAAAAACGAGATGCTGGTATAATCTCGAACAATTCCTCAGAGCACTCCCCATGGAACATACGGTACAAAATACAGAGGGAACCGAAGTCCCTCCGCAGACCCAGAGGTTCTAAAATTCCAAAATTATTTCGTCATTGCCGAGAAACTTGCCCTTCGCCTTCAAATAGTACTTTTAATAAGCTATTGTAACCCAATAGTGCCGGTTCATGATTCTCTACACTCGGCGGCTGATAGGTGCCGAAATAAAGGACCCAGAATAAACTGTTGTTGCGAGGATGTGGTCACAACTCTCAGTATTGGGGAAACCGAAGCGAGAAGAAGCGCCAGTGTAGCGTGTGCCTATTTGGACAGATTCGTTCTTTCGGACCGTTTTAAAATTTTGCAACTATAAATACTTTCATTTTACGTTACTTAACATACAAAATCAAGAAATGACTAACTGTAAACATATTAAGTGATGTAAACGATTTATAAAAAAAAAAACCAATCGGCTCTATGCTTTTGTTTTATCAATCTATTACAAAGACGGAGATAGAGCGGTTGACCCATGGCAATACAATGGTCAGATAATTTTGACAACATAAAAAAGTCACTAAACGTAACAACAGACACTACACAGAACACTAAAACGGAGACACTAAAGATTTACAGCTCAATGAAACATCAGAAGCGATTAAATTTATTAGCCGAAGTTCGTGCAAACTAAAGTAGTAAATATGTTCCCGAGCGGAATCAAATTTGTAGATCCGGTTCTTGTTTTTGATTACAGACGTTAAGTAGTTTATTTTTCGGGTATATGCTCGCCACTTGTTCCCACCATTGTAACTAATGTGTGGCAAGAATCCACTGCGGCCACTACACGAAAGGCCTGTAAACTATGAGCATCAGTGAGCCCGAGACAAAGCTAATTTGTCTTGGACCCCGCAAGCTCTTTTCTGATTAAGTACATGCATAACGTGTACGATATTACGTCCAGACTTCCTTCACTTCAGTACTGGATGTAGTTAAAGTTGAGAAGGTCCTTTGTTAGAAGCTAAGAAGAGTTGTAGTCGCGGGAAGATGTACTGCGTTGAACTATGACTATTTTTTTAATATATGTAGTATGCGACCTATGTTATGACTGACCACGGCTTATACGCTGTTTTAATTATAATTATATACATAATCATATATTATAAGCTACAACTCGAATAGATAACAGATACAAAATCAAAAACAAACAAATAATTCTATTTATATATACCTAGGAATGGGCCTTAATCCAAATTTGATTAAAAGAACACCTACATATTATGGAGAAATTCAATAACATACGCCAATAAGATCAAAGGAGTACAAAATAATTTTCAAATTCACTTTAGAACAATCAGTAGAGAACAAAATGTAATTAGTAGGACAATAGATTGAGTGACGTATTAAAATTAGCAGCGCTATAGAACACACATTCTATTGATTAAAGTCAATTGCACAGTCCAATACGATCCAATACAGTACGTCTAATTTTATTTCATTCAAACCGAATGCGATATTCAAATCTAACCCAATACAGTTAAGACTAAAATTGCATGAATATATTGCATTGTCATACAGTCCTTTATTAGTGGATTTATTGACAGGACAAAAACAGGTGACACAGGCGCTCACTGAATTGTTTATCAAATATTTGGTCGGCCTTTTAAATAAATGAATTTTGACATAGCACTAACAAATGTAAAGGGAGTTCGGTATATAAGTAAACAAACACTGCCAGCAACAAATGTTTTGATATCTGACAGCTGTTCTCGTTAGGCGTAAGTATTATAGTTATGTTACTGTTGAAAAGTTCTAATATTTGTTCAATCAATCTGCCACTTTTCATGTAGATTCGATTTAAAATTGCGACGACCCAATAAAACCATACAAAGTGAACATATAAAAGAGTTTTTTAAACTAACATTAAAATTGAAATACATTAAAATTGAAATATCCCGTCTAAAATTCAATTTCATCGTAGATTGTTTTTAATTAATATATATATTGCACTAAATTTAATAATTTTGCAAAACTACTTGAATAGCACGCTATTTTATGGCATAGGAATTACAAAAATGTTGATTTGTATAATAAAACAATACTTCTGAAAGAAGAAACCATTTAGATCGTTTTGAATCATAAAACAGGTAAAGGATATGAAGACATAATTCAAAATAGCGCTATGGAAATGAACACGTATCAAACTGTGTGCAGTCATTACCAATTTCTAACATCATTACCTGTTCGCTTTTATGGGGCCGCGCCAGTCTATAACGGCCACTGCCCACTTGGCTACGGAACAAAAAATACCACGACAGCTGGGGGCTAATAATAAAGTAGGAATTTCGGAGAGACAATATCCATTATCTTAATTTTGATGCGGTACAAAAGAGCGTTAACTGGGGACATATGTGTATTGGTGATAAAACACATAGGACGGACTTAGGAGTGAGATAGGAAAGTAATATTTTTCAACTAGTTGATTTAATTGGGAAAATAGCAAAAATAATACCTTATAGTAAAAAAGCACTTAAAAAGAAACATTCTGCATTATTATCCCAATACAGAAATAATGTCTAGTAAATGTGCTTTAAAAAAAAACATTCAGCATTATTATCCCATATAGAATCCAACAATGACAACAAATAAGTTGAACATGTATAAAATACTGTCTCTGATTAAAAAAAAGGGAGTTCATCAATAATCCAAACATACGACAATATAAGGCAGTTGGTAGGATATTTATTTGAAGTAAAAAAAAGGAAAAAAAAGATACTTGTTAGCGGTGCCCGAACAAAGCGAATTGATACAAATCTATAATTCTGAGAAGTCTCGAGGGATGTGAACCAATGAAATGTCCGCCCTACACTTTGTTATTTATTCTTAACTGTTCACACTTTATGAACTCGAGAATTTACGGAATGAGCTGTCAAAGTCCCTGAAGGTTGCCCCGATCGCAGATAAAGTAAATTATGGCACAATTCTCAATGCAGGAATGCGATATGGTCATGGAGGTATGGTCGCCAATGACCCATCACCGATCGAACGAACAGATATTAGTCTGACTCCTAAAACATTAAATTTAGTGGACGGTGTCATCAAAAGCGTTGATGAAGACATTAAATACACACCTTTGTATTATAAATGTAACCGAATAACTTGTTAGCAAGGATTTCCAAGAACAGTTTTGTATTCGATCCTTGAACGTAGTAGAACCGCTTCATAAATTGAGTTGTCTCACTATTTTAAACGAATCTATATTATTTTTTTATCTTTTTTAACGATCGCAGGTAGGCTACAGCTTCAACATATGGCGGCAAACGGTGTATCACGTGATTGATGAAGTTTTATATCACAAAAGTAAGTGGAGACTTCCTTACAAAAGCCGTTTGGTAGGTGCTGATAATGTGTCTTAGAAATATTGAGTGAAATGAAAAACGAGCTAAGTTTTAGAATTCAAGAAACCTAGATCAATAATATTCAAGGCACAGCCCCGTAATGGGAAAGTTTGTTTATTTGATTTTTACAACACATGACATAGAATCTATATATTATATTAATACGTGAAGCAAAAACTTTGTATCCCTTTTTACGAAAATTACGCGGACGGAGGAGTATGAAATTTTCCACACGTATAGAGAATATAGAGAAGAAGTGCACAATGCTAATATTTTTTTTAAATAATGCATAAAATATACATTAAATCAATAAAGAAAACATTAGACACACTACACACCATGTATTTGACGCACACACGCATGAATACTATTTATTGTCAAACTTTTGTTCTTGACATCTGTGGTCAAATTGAGAATAGATTAAATATTGTTTGTCTTTGTTAATATTTTTTATAGTGTAGCCTTGGCTAAGTTTGTGATTATAGAAGTATAAAATACAATCACAATAGTGTACAAACTTACAATTCCAATTAATTATAGTCGAATTTCGACTACGGCGGGACCTCTAGTTATTCAAAAAACATAAACGTTTGAAGATAACGAAATGTGATTTCGAAACGGTGGCGGAAAATACATAAAAATTAAGTTTTACGAGGAGCGTTTTACAGGAGAAGCGTACACGTCACGTTTAGACAATGGCACACAATAGAAGTAACAGCGGGGAAACGTCATCTTGAAGATAAATTCAGGTCGTTTTTCATTCATTTTTGTCGGCTTTTTACGGTAGTCACTAGCGCTAAGAAATTTGGAGACGAATTCGGTTTGAAGAATTCACACGATACTCGACATTAATATTGGAATCCAAGATTTTAGATTTAGGTATCTCAAGGTTAAACGTGAAATTATGGTCGTCGATAACAATTTTACCATTTATATGAATGGCCATGCTCTTACTTAAATATCGTTAAGTTGGGCATAAAAAACAAATGTTGTTAGTTTCGGAAAGGATCCAGTGAATGATGTTCATCTTATTCCGGATACCGTTTAGGGGTTTATTATAGAAAATTACAGAAAATTAATAATAAATACAAAGTCCCAGCTGACTTTATTGAATACTAGTTTCAATCGGACATTGAAACAGAGATCGAAAAATATTATAAGCACTTACATCTCAAAACTTATGTTAATTTTATGTCATTAAAAGTTCTCTTTTATTTGATAGCTTATTGCGTAAAGGAGAAAAAATAATAAGAACAAGAATAATAACAATAACAATATTAAGAAGAATATTTTCAAAAGTTTTTTTGATTGAGTTAAAGCTTGTGTAAAGAGAAAACAAAAAAGTATTGCTGATATTTGATATTATATGTATAATAATATTATGTATAGGTTTAGACATGGCAATCTGGGCTATATAATTTGGTACGCTAGGAGTAATATTGATAACAACGATTTACAGAATTGTGCCTTAAATAAATTAATGGATGCACGATAATACCCAAATTTGCACGAAATGATTAAGAAATTCAGATTTGACTACTAAATCTATCTTAATATTTTTGGGTTTATTTAAGTGCTATTTCTTACCGAAATAAATTGACCTATAGTCTAGAAACGTAAGAAAGATAACTCAAAATATGATTATAGTCTAGAGAGACTATTGCAAAACGAACTCTAAATGACAATCATAATTCTTCAAGAACTGAACAATAGGATATAAAACTTTAAAGACATCCTCAGGTCTTTCAATTGTTCACGCTGTTTAGTATTCATGATCTGAAAAGATTTTTACGTCGAGAATATAAATTTTAAATCTGTCATTGGAAATGCATAGTTATTATTGGTATTTGATTGCCTATGTGACTGAGAATATGAGCAGAACTTAAAGGTTTTATGGTTTTTTTAAATATAATTTAACGTTATCTGATGCATATGAAAAAAGGGACAAAATACTAAAAGGTATATTATAAATCATTTCGATGCCTGCAATGAACACTACTCTAGCTCCAAATTCGTAGGTTTACAGGAGGAGAGCTTAAACGAGAAAAGTTGGTAAAATCTTTATTATTGCAGATATATTTATGGTTTTTTCTCGTGTAATTAGCTGATTTACTCTTGCTTCGAACCCCATCAATAATTAATTTGTAATACTTTTAAAATAGTGAAGCGATTTGCGTGAAAAACGAAAATTTCAAAATTTTGAG
Source organism: Bombyx mandarina (assembly GCF_030267445.1). Classification (NCBI taxonomy): domain Eukaryota; kingdom Metazoa; phylum Arthropoda; class Insecta; order Lepidoptera; family Bombycidae; genus Bombyx; species Bombyx mandarina. The sequence continues at coordinate 2,900,318 of NC_143231.1, read as the reverse complement.
TTAGTGTTCATTGGAGGCATCGATTTGAGGTAGCCCGATTATAACATAGTTTTACGAACGCTAATAAGTTGCTAGTTTGATGAAGTACATGAGGTTTAAATGGTACCGGGTACATGTATACCGAAATACGTGTAGTGACCATCTTAATTTGGCAATTTCCAAAAATTAACGATACGAACGATATATAAATATTTTCCAAATTTGGAGTACAATTCTAAAGAAAGTAACTAATCTTAACCTTCAAACCCAAAGGTGCGATTCCTTTGAGGCAATAATAATGAAGTCGGTGGCAAAAGTACTATAAAATTCGATCTACTAAAAATAAACAAAAGCAACACTATTATTTGGCCGTTTAATAAATTCCCCAATGAAACGCACCCTGACCTAGTATTGCAACACATGTGCCACTAATGAACATGTATTCATTCAACAACAAAAAAAGTACAATCGTCCTAAGCTTGGACCCTCATAAAGTGTAAGGACTCATTCACAGTAGCCAAATAAAACAGTGGCGCTGCTAAGGTATCAGTATATTGGACGTATTATTACTAGACCTTGATAGGTAAGTGAGAATTAGGTATGAATTAACCCTGAGCAAAATTAAATAAACTAGGTAAGGCATTTAGAATCGCCTCTTTGGCAAAACTTTAAGTATTTACTTATTTAAATCACGGACGCTTAAAATAACAAAACCCCATTTAAAATACAAAATATTAGGTTTGGTCTGTTTCTTGTCAAATTTATCAAACGAAATATCCAAGTTGGAAAAAACTAAAGGAGTCATTAAATTTAAAGTAAAAGGGTGCTTAAGCCGTACAATAATTTCTATTAATCTGCAGGTTTATAAATAATTACAGTTTTACCAAATATAACTTTATTTTGATACCAAATATTTTTGAATACGTTCCATTTGGTGTGTGTTGTGAATAACCCCTAAAGGATTTAAAAGCGGACAGTAGCATAACAGTTTCCATAGTCATCCTGACAAGAGACAAACAAACTTTACGAGGGGTTGAACTTTACTAGTTTTTTGAAGGATCGTAAACACTTCAGTGAGGATCTCTCGCACCATATGCTTGGCGCCATCGAAGCGCCGCGTGAGAGGATTTTAAATGATAATCTTCGATGGCATTTGACCTGTCTTATCAACAGCTAATAAGTCAGAAACGACAAAGTTATCTATACATATAAAAATGAATTGCTGTTCGTTAGTCTCGCTAAAACCCGAGAACGGCTGGACCGATTTGGCTAATTTTGGTCTTGAATTATTTTATAGAGGTCCAGAGAAGGTTTAAAAGGTAGATAAATATGAAAATGCTTCATGACGGATTCCTTTTGTTTGTTTTTAGTTTGTTTTATACAAAAGCTTAGGTCTTTTATTTATTATCGATTGAGGCACTACGAAGTCTGCAGGGTCAGCTAGTTTGTAATAATTATAAGAATAATGTTTTTTAAAAGTCCTATAATCTTGAGTTATGATTAATTTAATGTACGATCATGAAAGGAATTACTATCTACAACATAGATGACTTTAACAGACATAGAACAGGCTTCATGGTTGGTGTGTGTAAATTTGTATGTAAATTCTAAAATCCTGATTGGAACTTTGGTCTGTTTGTATCACGGAACAGTCGCGATTCGCGAAACGTGTGCCACAAATAAATACATGTAAGCTTTGTGTTGACGTTGACGTTGACAGAACCATTAATATTTGGGTATGTAGGTAGGTATCAGAAAAACATTCAACCATTTTTAATAAAACTCCTTGTGAATTAGCTTAATTATAAAAGTAAAAAGGACGATTCAAATTTGAACATAAGAACAGTAAAGCATGAACATTTAATTGTCGATTCTCTGTTTTAGGTTAGTACATAGCTATTTCATTAGTTGATATTTGTTAAGTAAAAGTTTAACTGTATATAATAAATAAAACTCTGTTTTAGATGAATCACATAGTGTTTTGTTTCAAGAAGAAAGATAATAGATAATCTTATATACATCGAATACTATTGTACCGAAGTCTTCACTAAAGTCCTATGAAAGTTTCCGTGAACGATATGCGAATTCAAAGAATACGAATATTCACATAAACAATTAACTAATACCGATTTATTTTTCTATATATATATTTTTATTTATAATATAACAAATCAAAATAATTTAACACAAATCAACTCACACAGTAGAACAAATCTTCCAATGCGCTTGAAGGAGGCACAATTCCCAAGATACCGGCTACGTTAACTCGTTGGACAGCCAGACTCACTCTCTGTGCAAAGTACCAGCCAGCCTTAGCATCACCTGTAACCTCCTTCAAGCGTTTGGCGATTTCTGATAAAATCGATTTATTATATTAAAAAAAGTAGAACAACACAATTAATTTTTTTGGAGTACTCAATGCAAATACGACCCTTAAATTAAATTTGTACTTAAAGGAAATCTGTACAAGTGTTATGTACACATAATTAAAAGCAATATGAAAAATAAATTCCGGTTCGTTTAAAAACGCCTTTGTCACGTATAATGGGATTTTTATAATAAACAATTTCTCTGAGCTCTCACTTAATAGTAAATCGCTCTATTATGAACTCCCCTAGGATAAAAAGCTATCGAAAAAATGAACTTTATTATCAGTGAATTATGGTTGATTTTTATCGAACTTCTGGTTTTGTTTAATTTATGATTTGACATAATAGTAATTTTAGTTGCTATTCAAAGCATCTGCCGTTTATTAGTAAATATGGCAGCAGATTCACTTGGTTTGGTTCACTTTTGGTTTGTTAAATATGCACACAGTTTATCTAAAAATATATATATATACATTAGAAGGAAACATATGATATCGTTAATTAAAAATCTAAGATGACAACTTGTAAGCTAAACGATTCTTAAAACAAAATAAAAAATAATACAAAGAAATAAAACATTTAAATAATAAATAAATAAATAAATAAATATTTTACTAACAATCACGCCACGTTAACTGGTCCCGTGATAAGTTCGTAAAGAACTTGTGTTACAGGTACCAGATAACGGATATAAATGTAAGATTTTTATTATACACATACATATATTTAATATACATCCATAACCCTGGAATAGACATTTATATTTATCATACAAATATCTTCCCTTGGCGGGATTCGAACCCGCGACCCCCTTGTGTAGTGACCATGTCACTTACCACTACACCAGACGGCCGTTTTTGTATTATTTTGTATTTGTATTATTTTTAATTTTATTTAACTAAGCTATTCTTAAAACAAAATAAAAATAAAACAAAGAAACAGAAATCCAAAATTTCTCATATCTAGAAATCCACATACCTTGTTAATTGTCAATTTTGAATCACACAACACTATTATCAACAAAACTTCACTTCAAAATATGGTTTGACTTTACGAATTAGGTTTAAAAAGTGCAAAATTTCCTTCTAATATAGTTATAAGTTACGCACCCAATTCCTCTTAACTTTCCGGTTTGTATACTAAATTCACGTAACATCCCAAACATCCAAAGGAGACGACAGCGTATTTGCAACGCAGCTTACCCACTAGACATGTGTAAGTAATGCGAGTGATATTACTCGGGTAATATTACTCTACGATGTAATGCAACATCACACATTACGCGAAGGAAACAAACATCACACCATCACCCAACATGTTTCTTTCTTTGTCGTGTAATGTTGCTTAATACACGAACGGAACCGAGCGAGCGAGACAGACCGATCGACGCAAAATAAATGAGCAAGCGACACGGAATTATTCCTCCATTCCGACAGGAGCCCTCTTCTTCGATATAGCGAAGGCGTTCGACAAAGTCTGGCACAACGGTTTGATATTCAAACTGTATAACATGGGAGTGCCAGACAGACTCGTGCTCATCATACGAGACTACTTGTCGAACCGTTCGTTCCGATATCGAGTCGAGGGAACGCGTTCCCGGCCCCGTCACGTCACAGCCGGAGTCCCGCAAGGCTCCGCCCTCTCCCCGTTACTATTCAGTTTGTATATCAACGATATACCCCGGTCTCCGGAGACCCATCTGGCGCTCTTCGCCGATGACACCGCCATCTACTACTCGTGTAGGAAGAAGGCGTTGCTTCATCGACGACTTCAGACCGCAGCTACCACCATGGGACAGTGGTTCCGGAAGTGGCGCATCGACATTAACCCCACGAAAAGCACAGCGGTGCTCTTCAAAAGGGGTCGCCCTCCGAACACCACGCTGAGCATCCCCCTCCCGACTAGGCGCGTCAATACCCCCGCCCCCGCCGTTCGCCCGATCACGATGTTCGACCAGCCCATACCGTGGGCCCCGAAGGTCAAATATTTAGGCGTCACCCTCGACAGTAGGATGACATTCCGCCCCCACATCAAGACGGTACGCGATCGTGCCGCCTTCATTCTAGGACGTCTCTACCCGATGATATGTAGGCGAAGTAAAATGTCCCTTAGAAATAAGGTGACACTCTACAAAACTTGCATACGCCCCGTCATGACCTATGCAAGTGTAGTGTTCGCTCACGCGGCCCGCACTCACTTAAAGTCATTCCAAATTATTCAATCCCGTTTTTGCAGGATAGCCGTCGGAGCCCCGTGGTTCGTCAGGAACGTCGACCTCCATGACGACCTGGACTTAGAGTCCATCAGTAAGTATCTGCAGTCGGCGTCCATGCGCCACTTCGATAAAGCGGCACGACACGAGAACCCTCTCATCGTGGCCGCCGGTAACTACATTCCCGATCCTGCGGACAGAATGGAAAGCAGTCGACGTCGCCCAAAACACGTCATCTCGGATCCGCCCGATCCACTAACGGTGCTTTTAGGTAATTCAAGCACCGGTCACCGTTCTCGTCGAACCCGTCGCTTGCGACGAAGGGCTCGACGAGTAAATTAACTCTCAGACACAGCCCACTGAGTTTCTCGCCGGATCTTCTCAGTGGGTCGCGTTTCCGATCCGGTGGTAGATTCTGCGAAGCACGATCCTTGCTAGGGTTCGTGTTAGCAACGTCATCAGGTTTGAGCCCCGTGAGCTCACCTACAAAAGTTAGGGTTACGCTGACATAGCCTCTCAAGGCTCTCAGCTTAGGTAGGAAAAAAAAAAAAAAAAAAAAAAAAAAAAAAAAAAAAAAAAAAAAAAAAAAAAAAAAAAAAAAAAAAAAAAAAATTATTCCTAGTGATTTGGAACCGTATGTCGCGGCCGCTAGGTACATTTTTATACCTATGGTACGTCTGAATTTTAATATAGGTATTTGTGTTTATATTTTTCATGCGGCCAGCCGGTAGTTTCCCGCAAGTACTTACTTAATTTTTTATTCGCAACTTTTGTAAAATCGCTAGTCGCTCGTAATTGTTTAGTAATATTTCATATTAATTTTTGTGTTTGATTTGAATTACTTAAGCACTTGTTTGAAGATAGTTTTATTATTTGTTTTAATGCGTGTTTAATAAGTGAAAGAAATAACGGCGTCTAAATGAAAGTACAGTCCTCCTTGGATGCACTTTGAGGATATCGCGCCGAAACAATGCATCTACTGCTCTCGTATATTAACATTATTGTCGAGCTCAATTTGCAGTCTAAGTCGCCATATGAAATCCGTTCATCCCACAATAAATTATATTAAGTAAAAAATAAAATTATTATATTATTAAGTAAGTCAATCTCTGTCAAGTAATATAACAGTGTATTACAATACAAAGTTCATACTTTGTATTGTAATACACTACTGTAATGACACACCCGAATCATTACCTAAGTGATGTGTTGATACACATCACTTAGGTAATGATTCGGGTGTATAGATACAATGTATTCGTCGTCACAGTATCTATTGAACGCACCGAGTAATGTTAAGAGTGATGTGTAATGTTTTCGAGTAATATCACCTGTCTGTAAAAGTGATGTCATATCACATTACATTGAGGAGTGATGTTTTGCGCAAGTCTATTACCCACTGGCCTCGAGCGAAGGCTGAATAAAACATTAACCCGGCATATGGTGGTCGAAAACCCCAAAAAAAAAAAAACATTCACACAAAAATTTATAACACGTCAAATCTTCGGAGAACCTTCCTCGGGAATAGAGACATTTAGGAACGTATAAAATTAATTGTGCAGCTCCGAGGAGACGCATCTGCCGCCTATTGTGCGTGGTTTTTGTGTATAAATCTGTTGGTTTGGATTCGTGTAACCAATAAATAGTGTAAGAAGATGTTTATAAAAAAAAAACAAGTTTTTTTTTATTGTCCTTGTAGGCAGACGAGCATACAGCCCATCTGATGGTGAGTGGTTACCGTCGCCCATGGACTTCAGCAATGCCAGGGGGAGAGCCAAGCCGCTGCCTACCGCTTAATACTCTCCACAAGGCTCGTTTGAAGAAGGACATGTCATAGCGCTCGGGAAACACCGTGGAGGGGAGCTCATTCCATAGCCGGATGGTACGTGGCAAAAAAGACCTCTGGAAACGCACTGTGGATGACCGCAGTGGCTCCAAGTAGTATGGTGGCGGGCGGCGCGATGGTAAAAACGAGATGCCGGTATCATCTCGAATAATTCCTCAGAGCACGTGTTGACGTTATGAACAGGTTAGCGAAGTTTTGCGAAACATTCGGCGATCGGCAGAATTTATTTAGTGGTTGAGCAAGGTATAGTGACTGAAAGCTAAGTAAGTAGCACTATTTTATCTATTTGAACGGCCGTCTGGTGTAGTGGTAAGTGACATGGTCACTACACAAGGGGGTCGCGGGTTCGAATCCCGCCAAGGGAAGATGTTTGTATGATAAATATAAATGTCTTTTCCAGGGTCATGGATGTATATTAAATATATGCATGTGTATAATAAAAATCTTACATTTATTTCCGTTATCTGGTACCTGTAACACAAGTTCTTTACGAACTTAGCACAGGGCCAGTCAACGTGGCGTGATTGTTAGTAAATATTTATATTTATTTATATATTTATTTATTTACTATAACTGTAAAAACTGAGACCTTAGAACTAATATCTCAAGGGACTCAAGGTAGGTGGCGGCATTTACGTTGTACATGTCTATGGGCTCCGGTACCACTTAACATCAGGTGGGTCGCGAGCTCATCCATCCACCTAAGCAATAAAATAAAATACCAGTTTCTGAAATCGAAATCTACATTTTTTTCTCCATTCTATTCAAACAAGAACGTGGAGGTTCAAAAAAGATTTTAACATAGTAAAGAATTCTGCATCATTCTCCTTTGTTTAGGGATTGCTCACAAAGGATTACCTAAGCGTTCTGGTCCAAAAGCAATTTAATTTTATACTGTACAGCTTTACGACACCGCCGCTCACTCCATGTACTATATCACCAACCCTTATCTAACAAGGCCCCACCACCCCTAAAGTCACGTTCCCAACTAAGTTTTCGTAAAGCTTCAAGACTGATATCGTATTCCACATTACCATATTATGTGTAATCGATATCAAAATTATTCGAATGATTCGACTACAATGTTCTGTCAGTTACTCGTGTTTTCGATTCGATCATATTAAAACGATAACGAACTAGAAATCGAATGCTTATATTACATTTCAATTACCATATAAAATGTTCGTACAAGACTAAGCAAGACCCATCGAGTCCGTTCCGATAATCATCTAATCAGAGATCATTCAATAACTTTTATTTCAAGCCGATCGAATGAGTCTACTCGAGCGAAATGAGCCTTTAATTGACTGTGAATAGGGGCGGTAATGCGCTGAGGGAATCGGGAAGACTTCAAATCGAATCTCCGGTCTTATCTCTATCCCATTTCGTTGGCGACGTGTCGCGGGATAGATTGGTACGGCAATCGAATTTAATTCGTATTTATTTTGCTGCTGAGTTGGTTTCACTTAAAATTATTTGTTAGCGTATCGATCTTCACGTTCCGTTAGAGTTGAGGATGTGGGGAATGTCAATGAATCCCAATTCGAAATGCAAAGCGCCAAGGATCAAGACAAAAAGCGTCGGTTGCTAAGTGCCTTTCCGATGTTCATTTTACCAGTTTCATTGTAGAGCTTTGTAAGAAATCCACCCACAGACACAGCCCACTGGGTTTCTCGCCGGATCTTCTCAGTGGGTCGCGTTTCCGATCCGGTGGTAGATTCTGCGAAGCACAACTCTTCCTAGGGTTCGTGTTAGAAACGTCGTCAGGTTTGAGCCCCGTGAGCTCACCTACTAGTTAAGGTTACGCTGGAATAGCCTCTCAAGGCTACTAGATTAGGTAGAAAAAAAAATCCTGTAAGCGATTGCCTGTACCTAGAAAGTTGCAAAAAAATATATATCAATAAACTTTGTATGAAGTTCACAAATTCGGTAAGTTTGATGATCAAATAAAAAATTTACTAGCTGTTCAGATTGAATTTATATTCTAGACATACAGGTCCGCATCGACAACTTCTTTATTGTCAACGGATAAGCCCAATGAAGCTATAACTATGTATATCAAATCCAAAAACAAAAAGAATCATCTGTAAATAGCACCATAAGTTTTTTTTAATTCCACTTATATAAATATAAGAATTCTAATACAAAAAGGTAAGTTTACGATCGTACAATCAAAGAGCATTAATTTCCTAACAACAATAAAGCTTGAATGATTTCAGCTCATCGATCGACTGTTCCCCTTGATGGCAATAAAAACAATGTACAAAACTTTACAAGTTAATTACTTACATCTGTTAAATCGAGCCGCTTGCCACAATTTATAATGCGCCATAAATTTAACAGAGTGAATAAAAGTTTTGCGGCCTCAGAACAACAACAAACCAGGGTTTTTATACTAGAATATCTTTTTGATGTAACTGGATTGAATAGGCAGTTCGTTTGTTTTTATTCATCTTTTTTTTATATAACTTCATTGGATTGGTATTATAGTTTTGTGGCATTATTATTGTTAATTTCAAAATTTGTATAGTTTACACCATTTATACAGAGATAAATATATCGATTAGAAAAAATGTAACTAATGCGCGACTATTATGGAATCCAAGCCTTGAAGACGCGTATCCAAACTTCTTAGCAATAACGCATCTGTAACGAAGTCAACAATGACTTCTAAGATGAAATGAATCCACTGAGTCTCTGGTCGGATCTGTTTAGTGGGTCACAATTCCGATCCGGTGGTAGATTCAGCGAAGCACTGCTATTGTTAGAGCAGATTCCTTCAAGCAAAGACCCGTAAATTCGCCTACCACTCATGGGAAGCCAGTATTTGTAGAACGTTGAACGCAAATTGAAGAGATACCTTAAAACAAAGAAACTTATATCTACATAATAGTATATCGTCTATAATTTGAGTCTTAAAAGTTCAATTCCAATGTAGACATCTGCGATCTCAACCCAAAAACGTATCGTATAAATTTATAAACACCCCAGCACTATAATTATGAAGATACTTCCAAAATCATCGGTGAAAACACAAAGCGCATAATGAATTAGGGATCGTAATGTAGTATACACCTGCAGAAATGATGTCTTCATTAAAAATGAGATAGGTCGACAGGTGTCAGTGCTCCTGAATTCGATCCGCTGGCAAAGCGTGCTGTCCTTTGATTACTGGTTTGAGGATATCGATTTTATTTTATTTTATTACTCATTCATTTAAAATTGCCAGTCTCATTTTGACGTTTTAATACTTTTTTGGTTATTCACGTAGTTTTTCGGTAGGCAGCGGCTTGGCTCTGCCCCTGGCATTGATGCAGTCCATGGGCGACGGTAACCACTCATCACCAGGTGGGCTGTATGCTCGTCTGCCTACAAGGGCAATAAAAAAAAGCATATTGTTGTTGATATGAAAAAAAAAAACTATATCCAATGTTAAGTTTGAACTTATGCACGTAAAAGTCATCCAATACCACCAATCGTCGCATTGAAGTTTACTTTACTAAGCCGTAACAACAAAAAAGTACTCGTATTACACGTATTTAATACCGTTTCAAAAGTCACTACACTGTTAATTATTTGCTTGTTCTGTCAGCAGTCACGGCGGGACGCATTGGCGGGAATCTTTCAAGATGGCCGACCCATACGTCAAGCTCAAACACGGAACATCTGTTTTAAAACCGACTGGCAGTTTAATACGAATTGGAATTCTTTTTTTCCTTGAAGCGACGTCTTAATTTTTGAATTTTCAGAATAGATTCCGATTTCTTGTTTGGATATAATCCTTGGTATGTCATTTGGGCGTTAGCTTGTCGCTTGGTTTTTGTTACGTGAAATAAATTTTAGGGGATTGCGTGCACAAATTCGACGCAATTATTCAAGCTCAATATCTACGTTGTTAAACAAATAAATTTTAAGTATGTTAAACAAATACGGGAAGAAGGGAATCTTGCGATATACTAATAGACAACAAACTTCACTGGCGAGCCGAAAAATTCTGTAATCGAGTGATAGAAAACTGGGAAAGATTTTAGCGTTTTTTATTAAACGTATAGAGTAAGCCATCCGCAGAATTTGTGGATTTTTTAAATTACGGACGATAAGGCAGTCTGTGAGTTTACGCGGATACCGCCGCGACCTGCCATGCATTCGAATTGGGTTATACATACAATACAATCGATATTTCGACCTCATATCCCGATGTGGTTCGCAGGACTCACACTGTCAACGGCACCGTTAACCAACTTACACTTACACTTTACACTAGGTGAGCTCGTGATCTCTTTCATCTTATCAAGTATAATAAAAAAAGGGTGCGTGTACTTATGTACGCGCGTAAGAAGTTATACTTTATTTTTATTAAATTAATTTCTTTTTTTTTAATATTAAAAAATAATAATATTTAAGGTTAATAATTTAAAAAATGAATGCTAATAACGCTTTTTTTTACGAGCGTACATGCGCGAAAGTTCACCTGCGGCTATATTCAGACTCGCCATGTTACGTCGGTCGTATTGTAATGAGCGATTTAGTGGGCAACTTCATTTCTGTAAATTTTGTGTCACGGTGCGCGCGCATCGTAAAATTTCACTCTCATCAATTTTTCATAACGCGCCTAAAGAAGTATAAGTTCAAAAATATAATACAAAGAAAAAAAAAACTTGTAATATTACACTGATCTGAATAGTAAAAAAAAAGCTAGTTAAAGATACTTTAATAAACAATTAGCATTAAGGGTAACAATGAAGATGAAAACAATAATTAATATACTATCCAAAAAAAAAACCCGACAGATTTAAAAACGTAACATTTTTAAATGGAGCACACTATAATGCACCGTAAATTCTCCCGAAGCCATCCGTAAACAGACATCAAGAGGATTACGCGTTATCATTGTTTATAAAAATTTTCTTAGCGGCCTCCGCTATAAACTTAATACAAAAGAGCGTAATGGACGATGGCTGGCGGCGTGCAATTTCCGCTTGGCTTCTGTGCCGAAACACAAGCGGTATATATTCCCGGGGTAACTTTGATTGTACATCACTGACTCGTTTTGTTTACAAGAGTCGTTAGCATCTTGAATGATTGTTCGCGGTTTCGTTAGAACGATTTTTGCTTCACGAACGTGATTCAGAAGTTTTGGTGCTCAATCGAGATCGATTGGTGGAGTGATTATTTTAAATGGTTCTGTGATAATTATCTTGTTTCTGTTGGTGCTATTCTAGTTCCAATAGAAATTAAATTAATCCAAACTGTGTGTGTTGGGAATCTTCGTGTAAGCAAATATTATTGTATGTGTTTGAGTTTGGCGAAGCTGCTCTTTAATAACAATATTAACATGAACAAATTACTACTACGCAAGTAGGTATCTATTGAATATGTATATGGTATAATACTTTACTATAGTATAATATTATATTACGCTTCGATTATGTACAAAGATATTACGATTGGGATGTTGAACTTTCCACTGATGAGGCAGGCTATATTTTTTTAAATTCATATTATGCTAAACTTAAATAGCTTTTTTAATTAAGTAGTGAGCAAAAAGAACTAAAATTCGTTAAAAGTTTTGATTGTGTGAACAGAATGAAATAAAAGTTACATAAATATATAATAATCATGACTATGATTCACACAGACACAAAATACTGAGTTTTTGTTGGATTTTCTCAGCAGGTGGCGATTCAGATCCAGCAGTAGATTTTTTATTTATTGTATTTTTTTTATTGCTTAGATGGGTGGACGAGTTCACAGCCCACCTGGTGTTAAGTGGTTACTGGAGCCGATAGACATCTACAACGTAAATGCGCCACCCACCTTGAGATATAAGTTCTAAGGTCTCAAATACAGTTACAGATTCAGCGAAGCACTGATATTACTAGGGTAGATGTAGGCATATCCTCTGAAGATGAGCACCTAGAGCCCAGCAGTCATGGAGAAGCCAGAATAACCCTTTAACACTACGTGCAGATAAGCAGGCCTAAAAAAGTGGGTATGATTTTCTACCATAAAAGTATAGGATATCATAAATGTTGCATCTATTTGTCTAAATAATTGAAATTCATTAACATAATTGAATAGACAAGTCCAGGGTTCGGTTAAGTTACTGGAACTCATAAATGCCACAAAATGAATGTGGACTTTGCGAAATTACATCCAAACCTCATTGGAGCTGAATTCCTTTGCGATAGATATAAAGAAGTATGTTTTATCAAACCATGCGACATAACAAAACGCCAATGCTGAACCTATAATAAATGATTTAATAAAGGGAAAAAAATAGGAAATAATAGTTTATAAAGATACCTAATGATCACTATCAAAATAATATTTACTTTACTTTAATTTACGTTAACGTTAACGTCAAGATCCGTCTGTCTACAATCTGTATGCAGCGTCTCCTCAAGTACTTCGGACACGTGGCCTGACAAAATCCTGAGAACTTGGAAAAAATAATAGTTGTAGGTCACGTGGAAGGAAAGAGAAGTCGAGGAAGATTGCCAACCAGGTGGACGGACATTATCAAGGAGGCCACAAACACCAGCGCCCCGGGCGCCATTAAGCAGGCCAAATGTAGGGAACATTGGAGGAAGCTGGTGCAAAAACTGGACCAAGGTGGTCACGACCCTCAGTAATGAGGAAACGACAAAGAAGAAGAAGAAGAAGAAGAAGGAGAATTTACGTTACTTTAATGTAAGTCGAGTTTACACATAATCTTACTGGTGGTTGGACGTCTTGTGAGTCCGTACGGGTAGGTACCACAACCTTGCCCATTTCTGCCGTAAAGCAGTAATGCGTTTCGGTTTGAAGGGTGGGGCAGCCGTTGTACCTTAGAACTTGTATCTCAAGGGGCTCAAATATTATCTATTTAAATTAAAGATAAATCTCGATTGCAATCCGTAGTAATTTGGATGAAAACGATCTGAATACAAAATTTTATGAGCCGCAAAATGGACGCGTTGAGAAAATTAGATTTACGATAATTTCGTGGTTTTTATTTGTGGTTTTCCTGAGCGAGAGTCTATCTGAGTTGTACTTAATTTTGTGGAACGTTTTTTGCCTTAATATACATATGTAATAATAATGTTTAAGCGGATAATAATTATATACTTAAATCTTAATAATAAATCTAAAATATTTATAATTAGTATGGAAAAATAGTACATAGTTACATTGCAAATCAGTATTATAAATTTCTGTAGGATGTCGGATCTATTATATTTTTTATTGTGTTGATGACTTATTAATTAATGCGATATTTTTTTTATTGCTTAGCTGATGGGTGGACGAGCTCACAGCGCACTTGGTGTTAAGTGGTTACTGGAGTCCATAGACATCTACAACGTAAATGCGCCACCTACCTTGAGACATGAGTTCTAAGGTCTCAGTATAGTTACAACGACTGCCCCACCATTCAAACCGAAACGATTACTGCTTCACGGCGGAAATAAGCACGGTGGTGGTACCTACCCGCACGGACTCACAGGAGGTCTTACCACAAGGTCAAATTATATTTTAGTGGAGCGATAGGTATTGTAGAACAGAAAACTTTTTGACAGCCTTTTGCCTGAATCGCACCAAAGACATTCAAGATAAGCTTGCGTTTATACAAATTTCGAACAATAAAAACTGTCGCTCTAGTAGGCAACTTCAGTGGATGATGTTGCCTATGCTGCTTCCTCCAAACTGACATGACACACCCAGACACACAAGTTTCTAAGAATATGCGTAACAACATACAATATAAAACTCCCATTTAAAGAAAATATTTCAATCACACATAGCTTATTCTCTCGCGTACAAATGGTTGATATCAACTTCTACGACTGACTATGAGAGAGTAGAAACTCTGGTAGGACCTCTTGTGAGTCCGCTCGGGTAGGTACCACTGCCTATTTCTGCCGTAAAGCAGTAATGCGTTTCGGTTTGAAGGGTGGGGCAGCTGTTGTAACGAGTTTACTGAGACCTTATAACTTATATCACTTAACTTAGAACTTATATCACTTAAAATACACAAAACAGTCGAACTCAAGAAGTACCTTTTCATTGAAGACGCCGGAGCCGCATTACCATCTGGAAAACAAAAAAACAGCGATGAGTGTTTTGATTCTGTATTCACAAATTGAGTTTTGATACTCGATACTGTTTATTTATAGTGTGAGCCCACTGAGTTTCTCGCGGGATCTTGGGTGGTAGATTCCAGTAAGCCACTTAACACCAGGTGAACTGTAAGCTCTTACAACCGTTGAGGCAATATAAAAAAAAACCTTAAAAATGACCGCAATGCGATATTCGATGCGATATGCAATGCGATTCGTAGTGCCTCAATCGATAAATAAAATATCTTAACTTTTGTATAAAATAAACTTAAAACAAACAAAAGGAATCCGTCCGACGGGTGACACATCAAAGGAAAAACAAAATTGTTATTTTTATTTTATTACGAACATTTTCATTCATTTATCTACCTTTTAAACCTTCTCTGGACTTCCGCAAATAATTTAAGACCAAAATTAGCCAAATCGGTCCAGCCGTTCTCGAGTTTTAGCGAGACTAACGAACAGCAATTTATCTTTATGGATATAGATAGATAGATTAGCGACTCTATAAGCAATCTGTAAAAAAAATGGAGTTGGTCTATTGACAATTTAAAGTCTGGCAAATCCGCAAATTCTGAATAACGCCACAGATATTGAAGTACTACTCAATAAAGATACACCTAGGTGTATTGACTCTCGGAAGCTCTTATATTTGTAACAAAATGTCCATTATTGATGAGAAGGTGAATATGTCACAGCTACTGGGCAAACTTTTGAATAATACCATAAATAATAAAAATTCCTTTCCTATTCTCAATCCACATTAACACTATGCGTACTCTGATACAGTACGACAAGTCCAAATTAGAAAGATTCCCACTCTATCACGCTTAACCGCACTGACGTAGTCTCTCGTCTCTCTCATTCGCCAATAACACCGTATCTCGGTCTCTTTCTACGTTGTAGCGGCACGAACAGACGTGCATACATACAAAATTAAGCAATTATAGTTAATTTCGTGGAGTCGTGTTAGATAAAAAAATATGTGTTATTTTCAAAGGTAATTTGTGTGAAGGTATCTTGAACAGCTGTAAATTATATGAGAGAGATTATATTATGCTTTTTACTGTCTCTCTAGTTTTGATTAACAATGCACTCAGGTGATATCTTTTGTTTTTCATAAGTGGATCTTCACTATGTGTGACGTCATTTGGGCCTAAAATAACAGGCTTTATTATGATTCACAACAATTATTTTTTTAATTAACGAATGTCAAATAATTTTATTCTATGGTTAAGAGAGGAAGGACTATTTTTCTTGATACTTTGATTGTTTATGTAATTTAAGCGTCTGTATAATTGAGAATAAATATAATGAAGAGCCAAGACTGCAAGAGCCAAGAAGTTTGATTAACTACAAAGTTCGCACAATTCTGACGACAATTGAATAATTTTATTTGATGTAGAAACTAGACCTTGGCCGCTTGTTAAGAAAGTGTTTTTTTATTTATTTATCTTTGAACTATATTTCTATTTTGTTCTAAACTGTTATATATATAATTACTTTGAACGAAAATCATTTATTAAAAACAAAAATCAACGATTGATATAATTAGATACCTTGTTACTTAAATTTTTTACTGCTTTGTTTGTGCGGTGAATTCTTCGATACTCGTTTATTTGAATATATTATTGCGTTAATTGACGTTTGAGTTGACATCACAACGGAGTTATAGTTTATGACGTACAATTTTGACCACAAGTCGTCTCTTTCCGTGGGAATCGTAAGATATGACGAAGAGATTTATCGGAGAAGGCAGCAACGACATTTACTGGTGGTACTGTTATATTACCCCTCACGGAACGACCACCATCCGTCATGCGGTCCGGAGTTAACCAAATGACCAATTGAAACCTCATGTCTTAAGGGCCAACCTCTCGGCCAACCTGCCAGCCTCCCGGGTGGCATAGACATTATAATGAATGGTCTCTGGTACCGGTTTGACTTTACACACTTTTTATTTAATGAATCGAGTCTCTTCTTTGTCGAATGACTCTGCCAATGTCAGGTAGATAGAATATCACTGATATAGTTAAATGATAGTGGATGAGAAAAATGAGAACGTTTTGACTTTAGGTTGGCCATAATCTTGTTGACTTAGTTCAATCTACGCAATAATCTGCTGAGAAGTTAGAGGAAGAGTTTGTTAAAAGTGAGCCCACATAGTACCATTTATTATTTCATTTAAAGTGTCAACCATACCGATGCATAAAACACAATCTTATATCTAAAGTCAGGCGATGTGGGTCTCTGTTTGCTTTGATAGCTGCTTGACATCAAGGTGGGTTATCAGCTAATCCATAAATTAACACAGAATTGCCTTACAACGCTAATTAAACGAATAAGGTTCAAAATCGATATGAACAAATCACAAGATATCGATAGATGTAGCGAGCAGTCATTTATACTAACAATCAATCACATATCACTGGGCCGTAAGTAACCGTTGTCAAATCGAATCACTATTTCATATTTCGATTTTGTTCGTTCGTAACACACAACACTAACGACAAATGTTTTAAATATTAAAGTTTTACGTCCACCGAGTAAGTAGTGTCGGCGACAACGTTGTTATAAATTGAGATGATTTTTTTATGCAAGCATTTTTATTTGAAGACCATGAAATGTCATTAAAATGCGCTATAAGCATCTACTGTTTTATATTAGGGCACGGGTGAACGAACTCTGGACCCATATACGTGATCTGTGGTTACATGAGCTCATAGGGATGGCGGTGGGTACTGACTACCCTTTGTGTGTAACGGCTATCTTAATATTTACACTGCAAAAATAGGTATGATTCTGAGACCTACCTATGCGGTTTTAGAATCACCCTACCACTAGTAAAATACTATTATTATTTGTTGGATGGAATACGATTATTCATTAGGATATTGATAGCCTGAAGCCTGTTTTACCAAGACAGCTGGGCGAGCACAAGATCAGCCGGGAGGAGTGAGATTTGCTAACAGCTATCCGTGTACCCCCGGGAGAGACGTGGCACCTCCCTGATCGGAATTGCGACCCACTAAGAAGATTCGGGCCTCAAGAAACTCAGCGGCCTAATGTATGGGTTAGGTTTCTAGTCAAACTCTTCTTGTAAAATGATACCTCAACATCTCAATACGCACACGTACAGAAATCGTTGCAAGCAAGCACTGGTATCAATGGGACTATTGAACCTATGACCTACTGTGTAATAAGTAGATACTGGAAGCCGTAAACACCAAACGTATTGTAAAAAGATAGGACTCTTCAAATCAGAAATTCACTCTTAGCTTACTTAGCTTTTGTTTGCGCGTAATATGAAGTGCGACCAAAACTATTCACAATTGAGAGAATGGGTTACAATTTCGTTTACCTATAGAGTTTTTGGCCGGCTGGCTTAAATAGCTAACTTACTTGGGCTGCATAACCATACAATTTCGATAAAACATATTTTTTGTAGAAACAAATATCATTTTATTTCAAAATCGGTATTTGGAAATGGTTAGATTGGTACTAAATTTGGAACTGGTTAAGCGGCTAATACTAGATGGTTATAGGCATACGTTGCGGGACTATCGGTCCCGTCAAAACCCAAGTCAAAGTCACACCTAACGGCAGTTGATTCCGACACGACACTCCACGTCTGCGTTTCATTATTTGATTGGACGTTTTTCATATAAATTGCCGCGTAGACTCCGCCTAGTGGTGTAATTAAAAAACATAGATCATTATCGTGAGGTTTCCGGAGTGTTTTTGTTTTGTTTTCGAAAAACGTATTATCGTGTCGTGTAGTTACGGGGTCAGTGTTATTATTAATTACTTTTTATTGTTTTTATTACTTCTATTTTCGAAGGGTGGTTTGTTATTAAATTAGCTATATAATTTAGATTGATGTTTTCGTACGCGCAACATTAAGGGGTGAAAAATAGTGCTAGCTGTATTATTGTAAGTTGACTGTGGAAGTTAAGCCTACTGAGTTTCTCGCCGGATCTTCTCAGTGGGTTGCGTTTCCGATCCGGTGGTAGATTCTGCGAAGCACTGCTCTTGCTAGGGCCAGTGTTAGAAACACTTCTGGTTTGAGCCTCGTGAGCTCACCTACATGTTAGGGTGAAGCTGAAATAGCCTATTTAGGCTATCAGCATAGGTATAGAATAAATAATAAAGTGGAAGTTACTGATTCAAATTTGTATTTGGAATTGTACGTATCGATACAGTCTTCTTCTTAGATTGCATATTGCACACGAAAAAAAGATTAGAGTAAAATATACTAATAAAAAAATTAAGTAAATTATACAGTGGCCACATAAGTCTCTATTATTTGGATAGATTGTCTAAAATGTTGGCAACCTTTCCTATTTTAAGCTTATATGTGTTTGACTTTTTATTGTCTTTATTAAATTTTATATTAATACATTTGTTGTACCCATCCGCAGAATTGGTGTGGTTTGAATAATCTCATGCATTGCACTATCCGACTTTGAATAAATACGATTTTTATGTGATCTTTATGTCACACTAATTGCTTATTATAAACGAGATCCAGTTTTTCCAATGAAATTGAAACTATGGCCTCTTAATATGTAGCTTGATGGTACTTTTTTATTTTTGGTAGAACCTCTTGAGCTCGCACGGATAGGTACCACCACCCTGCCTATTTCTGCCGTGAAGCAGTAATGCGTTTCGGTTTGAAGGGTGGGGCAGCCGTTGTAACTATACTTGAGACCTTAGAACTTATATCTCAAGGTGGGTGGAGCATTTACCAGTAACCACTTAATACCAGGAGGGCTATGAGCTCGTCCACCCATCTAAGCAATAAAAAAATAAAAACCTAGAAATAGAAGGCACGCGTCATAGTCATTATTATCGCGAACATGCGACCTCTCTAAGGCGGCGCAATGTACCATACCAAAGTAGCTACTGATGTAACTAAATACAATACGTATTAGAGACACGAGTAACATTATACAAGCACGTGTCACAAGTCACAATACCGTTCCTTATCGCGTCTTGATGAATTATCGCTGTCTGAAAGCTTAGTTGTTGTGTGGCTTAAGTTATGAGCTGACGTGCGATGAAATTACTCTTTTGAAATAGTCCAAGATTGTTTGAGTTAAACGAATTGTAGGTAAAGTTGAATAGAGTCATTTGTTTCATTTTGGGAAATGGATTATGAGCTGAGATATTAATTTATTTCGAACAAGTTCAGGTTTGTTTTTTTGCTCAAGGTCACGTGTCCAAAATCAAACCTTACTTCGTATAGACAATTAGGTAGAGGCATTGTCTTGCTTATAATTACTAATTTCATAAGAAAAACCGATGGAAATCGTATTGTGTGACGCCATTGACACTTCGGAATCATGTCCCAGGATGAGGAGATGAGTTTGCCTTATCATATCTATAGGTTTCGTTAGCCGCATAGCAACAGATGGCCCGTGTACTCATATATACCCGAAATAATCGCCATATCGCTATATCTTATAAAGTTATAGCCCGCCGCTTACCAAACGGGGCTGGGAAGCTAATATGGCTAAATTCCCCCTCCTGCGCCATTAGCCCAGCGCTGGGTCCTGCGGGGAATCGTTTGAGATGCAAATTCTGACGCTCAGGTATATTAAGCTGATGGTTTATTGGTTACTACGCATAGCTTCAATGGATGACGCGGTTCTAAATAGCAGTAATGTATTCTATCCATTTTATATAGGTTTGTTTGTGAACGGTACACGGTCGGTATGTTTGCGTGTCTTACGCTATGTATGCGGATAAAAATATGCAAAAGTTCTGAATTGATAACTTAGACAAAGTGATGACGGGTAAAGTGAAAGAAAAGAGACCACCCGGCCGATCGCCTAGCCACCGGTGTGACAAAATAACCGCCCTAACTGGGCTGCCAGTCGCAACCGCCCTACGAGAAACTGAGGACTGGACGAGGTGGAAACAGCCCACGACAGGCCACGGTCGAATTTCAAAGACACAACCTTCAGTGATGAAGAAAGTGAAGAAGAAGATGCCTGAACGATAACCGCAGTCCGTAAATAACACAACGCGATAGTTAACACAAATATTGAAGTTGAAGTCTCAATGGTGTGGTACAGCGGCTGGCACGAAGTATGAATTAACGGCCGTCTGGTGTAGTGGTAAGTGACATGGTGACTACACAAGGGGGTCGCGGGTTCGAATCCCGCCAAGGGAAGATATTTGTATGATAAATATAAAAAATGTCTTTTCCAGGGTTATGGATGTATATTAAATATATGTATGTGTATAATAAAAATCTTACATTTATTTCCGTTATCTGGTACCTGTAACACAAGTTCTTTACGAACTTATCACGGGACCAGTTAACGTGGCGTGATTGTTAGTAAATATTTATTTATTTATTTAATTAGTTTTACTGAGGAATAGTAGAAGCTCGCACGGGTAGGTTACCATATTACTGATTTTCATGCGAAGGGCGATACAGATATTATGACACAGAACGATAGGCAGTGGCTCGACTGTGCCCCAGGCATTGCTGAAGTCCATGGGCGACGGTAACCACTCACCATCATATGTTTGTCTGTCTACAAGGACAATAAAAAAAAGAAACGCAAATCTCCTTTTTTCCTTATTTTATTTTTGGGACATGGCGCCGAACCTTCCAAATGAAACCGCGTCTAGGGGGCGCATGGGGTATGTGAGACTAAAAAGAAAGTCAACCTCCTGTCTCAAGGTGATTGACAGCATTAACATTGTGATGTTATTAAGTTATGATAACAGTAATAGGAGGGTCTAAAGTTCGTTTGCCTATACAAAAAAGAAAGTTTAGAAAACCAATTCGGATCGAATCGGCTCATTGCTAAACTAGTTTACACTCCTCTAAAGATAATAAGGTTAATGACTAAATCAACCATACCGCAAGTTCTATGTTCCTGTTTCCTATCCACCATTGCCTATCCAGCAAATCAAAGCTTGCTATTGTTTAGTGTAACGCTTATTTACCTATTACTATGCCTAAACCGCGCTTTTATTTAGTAAGAATGACATACGCCGCATTTTCCCAGGATAAAAACTACATGTCGCCGATTTACCAGTAGATTAGTAAATCCGTTGGGTACCTATAATCATAATCACAATTGCTGGAAAACAATCTCGTATTTATTATTATTATAGCTTTATGACCATACTCTTTTTTCTGTTTTGTCTATTTTTTGCGTGATTCAATAACAAAGATCCAAACATAAAAACTTGTACATCAATCATTTTATATATATCGTGCAGGTAAATTATACAGGGGCAATAAACAATACAATTAAAATTTAATGACTCAATCACACTGGATCCAGATGATTACAAAAAGATTCTTCGTTAAAACGGCATTCGAAATAATTACTAACAATTTAAAGCTAATTACCGTTTGATTACAAAATAATTGTACCGATACTTTACTGTTCTTAGAGATCGACACGTTTATTTCTTGTTCGATCGATTGAACTTCGTATTATTTAATTTACTAGTTTTGTTATTGAAGCTATTGAATTTTAAAATTCATTTAACGATAATCTAAAAAGTACAGTACGTAAAGTTTGTCGCAGACTACATCCACAAGGAGTGTAAGGATTATGTCATGATTTTTTTATGATCGAAGGATTACTCGTGGCCCGGAGGCCTTTCTAGTTTCACCAGGACACGTGAGCGAGTAAAGGCTAATCCAGGAGGGGTGGGATTTGCTAGTAGCCGCCTGCTTAGAAGAGCTGATGCATGGGTTAGGTTGCACGTCGAACTCTTTATCGAGTTTGACAATTTCGTTTACTGGGGTCCCTGAGCCTGCTCCTAGTGTTGGAGCCGAAGGCGTCTAGTGCAAAGGTTATTGGATATGATGGATCCGTAAGGAAGTGTCGTGCTATTAAATTTAGATTGGTGTATATTATTAAATTGTGCAAATACTGATATTCGTAGCATGCATTGTGTGATGCGAAGAATTAATGTGGTCAGCATTTCTAAACAAGACATCTCAGAGTAATAGATGCAACAAACTCTGGCATTTCTAGTGACGTGCGCATCAACGACTTTATCTCTTCACAAGTAATGTGTACTGTGAGGAAAT
Source organism: Bombyx mandarina (assembly GCF_030267445.1). Taxonomy (NCBI): domain Eukaryota; kingdom Metazoa; phylum Arthropoda; class Insecta; order Lepidoptera; family Bombycidae; genus Bombyx; species Bombyx mandarina. The sequence goes on along the minus strand of NC_143231.1, from coordinate 2,877,742 downwards.
GGTCACAATGATGGACAAACTCTTGAATCTCCTAAATAACTATTTTTTTTCCTACCTAAGCTGATAGCCTTGAGAGGCTATATCAGCGTTACCGAAGTGTTAGATGAGCTCACGGCGCAAGCCTGGCGAAGTTGCTAACACTCACCCTAGCAAGAGCAGTGCTTCGGAGAATCTACCACCGGATCGGAAACGCGACCCACTGAGAAAATCCGGCGAGAAACTCAGTGGGCTACACGACAGCGCTCATACGACACAACAGACGGTCTATAAGATACATGAGCTAGGATTGCAAGTTTTTCGTTATCCACCGTACTCGTCAACAGACTTCTACTTTTTCCAAAGTTAGAACAGCTTCTTGACAAAGAAAAATTCAATACCCGAGAGTCAATACAAAATGACTTCGAATTGTTGGTTGGCTTCCGTAATACCTCCGTGTAGCTTCGGAAACCACTTTCCGGGTCGTGAGTTTATTCATCCATCTAAGCAATATAAATAAATAGGGTTTCTGTAAATGATATTGTGTCGCTCACACAAATAATAAACGTATTTAAGTATATCGACGCTTGAAAGGCAAACGTGACTAAGCGACATAACTGCATTGTACATAAATGATAGGCAATAACCATATTCAATGCGCAAAAAATATATATTTCTAGGTCTCATCATCATCATCATGCTTTCCTATTACCCTCTGCTGGGGTGTAGGGCTCGAATCAAATTTTTCCATTTGTATCGGTCTTGGGCAGTCTGTTCTAGCTCCTCCCACGTCATGCCCAAGACCCCTAGCTCCTGCTCCACCGAGCGACGCCAAGTTGTTCTGGGGCGGCCCTCTTCCTTTTACCAGACACTTTCCAGGTCAGTTCTCTCTTTGATATTATTTCTAGGTCTAGTAAAATCATTTCAATCCTACAGCTACTAGCTAGATTCTAATACAGCTGGATTCTTTAAAATAAATTTTGTTTTCAGGTATTTCAACTTTAAATTAGTCTACTGTAAAGTTCACGCATTGTCGCTTATACACGTTTGCCTTTCAAGCGTCGATATTCATAATTTTGTGTAGCTCTTTCAATTTTCACTTGTTTGTGTTTTTTTTTTATTAATTCCAATTTACATATATTGTTTTAAGCCTAATGGGTCACAGGTAAGTGCTGCATTAGATTTCAAAACCACATAATGATTCTTGTGAAGCGGTAAAATGTCATTGCTTAAGAGCGATGTAGTCGAAAAGGCTTTAAGTCACCTCAGTTTGAAAACCTTCAAGATTGCAGTTGACACTTCGCTTAATACGCGATATATGTATTTGTAATTAATTATAGGTGCATTTTATTTGGTATTAGCATCAACAGTTCAATGTTTTAAATTAAACTTCAATTCAGTTTACTCCATTGGAATAACTGAAGAAGTTTTTTTTGTTATGATATTTTTTGCAATGATATGCAATATATGATTTTTTTTTGTTTTTTTTTTGTTTGCCTATATTGGCGGACGAGCTTACAGCCCACATGGTGTTAAGTGGTTACTGGAGCCCATAGACATCTACAACGTAAATGCGCCACCAACCTTGAGACATAAGCTCTAAGTCTCAATGTAGTTACAACGGCTACCCCACCCTTCAAACCGAAACGCATTACTGCTTCACGGCAGAAGTAGGCAGGGCGATGGTACCTATCCGTGCGGACTCACAAGAGGTCCTACCACCACCAGTATTATTACCTCTCCACGATATTATTTGTGTTGACTATCTACAGATCATTTACACTGTGACCGTCAGTAGCCAATCGTCACGAGCGACGCATTGCACGACTCGAACGTTTTTGTAACATTTGTTAAGGTGTTTTTTTTTTTTTTCATTTAATTTTTTCAACTTGTTGGTTTTGTGGCAAAGGAATCGAGTCGACTGTCGATTCGTTGCGCTTACCCGTTTGTGTACTATGACGATGCTATTTCACTATCATAATATTAATGCTAGAGTTCTATTATAGCAAAATAGTTCTTGTTTCGTTAGTGATAATGATCGATTTTCTTCTTTTTTTTCTTCATCAGGACCCCTGTAGAGATGTGATGGGTTAATTTAAGGAAGACGTGGGTGCAAGTTTGCGAGTTTTTTTTTTTTTGTGATCTGCAAAGTAATTAGCGTGCGGCATTAACTTTTTGCGTGGTCCGCTGTTATTAGAGAATGTAATGAGGTTTTTTTTTATTGTCGTAATTCGAAATTGAAATTTCATCCGAATGCGTTTTTATGTATTCGGTTATTAAAATTATAATGTAAATTTATAATGACATAGCTGCGTTGGGTATTAGAATACTGTGTATCAAAATCTAAAGCGGACGCTGAAAAGTTACGAGTACGTATTACCTTCACCGACACCTTCAAAGGTATCGTCACTAATTAAAGGATGTGTTTTTTAAATGATTCTTGTTATTCTAATTACCATTGAGGGTAGAAGTAAAGAGCAGCATCTCAGTCAATTAAAAAGTGTTCGCTGAAAGAGAGCTAATTAAGATGGCGCCATAATAGCAAACGGAAAGATTTTAAAATCTTTTTCCCTATACAAGATGGTGCTCCTTAAATCTACCCGCCATACAAATATCAATTAAAATTTGAAAACAGAACAGTGTTGCCAATACATTTTTGAATTGTACTTGGCTAATGTGTGCTTTCTTCATATTCCGTCCATTTAAATATGAAACAGAAAAACAAAGAAACAAATGTCGTGAGAAATCACATTGTTTATACGAAGGATAACTAGTTTGAACGCGAAGCAAATGAGAGTGGATTGAGACGTTAGCACAACCTGTTGGGTCTCTGGTTCACAGTTTTTGTTTTTTTTTTCTCGTGGCCTTTTGTTCCTAATGATCCCTTTGCGTTCGTCCAGACGTAAAAAGTTTTTTTTTTCTTTCATAAATCGAACACGATTATTCTAATACCTATTATGTACGGTATATCATGGACGCTTTATTCACATTTTGTGAAATTCAAAAATCGAATTGAATATCAGCAGAAGTCTGTTTGTCTTAAACTTTTATTTTAATAAATTTTTAAACTAAAAAACTGCAAAGTATCCGATTTTTAATTACGACTGATTAACTAACAACAGTTTGATACGGCCATTTTTAAGCATGTCATTGTATTACTTTGTATAACACCGATTTATATAACCGACAAATAAGCAAAGGGCATTATTGGTATAGCGGTACCTAATTGCCTAAACTTGTCACTAGAATTATTAACACTATTAATGAATAGGTAGCCATCAAAGTTGTTGTTATTTGTGAAAATCGTAGTAAGAATCCATTTAATAATAGCTGACATGTAGATAGCCGCGAAAACTTAAAACAATTTGTGACTAGACGATCATTCCCAAATTCAGAGGTTTTCAAGCCTGCGACAATGATAGCGCCGTGGTTAACGGTATTCTTTAAGACCTTATATCTTTATTTTAGGGTTGCAGTATTACTGCTGGCCCGGAGGCCTTTCCAGCTTCACCAGGACAGGTGGGCGAGCAAAGGCTCAGCCAAGAGGGGTGGGATTTGCTAACAGCTGCCCGAGCGCCTTTGAAGGAGACCTAACAACTCGAGAGCAGCTGCTTCGCGAATGAATCTACTACCGGATCGGAATCGCGACCCACTGAGAAGATCCGGCGAGAAACTCAATGAGCTGATGTATGGGTTAGGTTGCACTTTGTCGAGTTCGATGAGTACGGTTACTGGGCCTTATATCTTGATTTCCTATCTTCATTAGTACTGACAATCGCTTTAGTTCATACTGTAAAAAGTAGGTAAAAGACCTCGGACGCGACTAAACGCAGTTCCACATCGTATCACGATTACGTCATATCACCTGACGCTTATACCGGCCAGTATAATTGTCCATTGATTCAAGTATACACATATATAGATGATAAACATCCAGACAAAGGGCAAACAAACTTGTTCACCACAAAAATGTTTGTCCGCTATGGGAATCAAATACCCGACCCTTGATACAACAGTCAGGGCCGCACTACAACACCACGGAGCTATAATTGAACATGATCATCAATCCCGCCGCGAATCACGCTCACAAGCGCCTAATATCTGTAGAATATGATAATAATTGAGCATCGAGCCCCGGTGATTGCCACGCGCCCACATCTAAACCCCGATGAAGACATTCCGAAATAGCCGTAACGAATTAGTCAGTCTTGTTGAGAACTTATAATCTTTATGTTTCCGTATCACAGAGTGGTTCGTCAGACTTGTAATTCTATGTACACTTTCTAACGATATCTATTTAGTTGTATTTCCTTCCAATTTCGGCATACTAAAGTGATTTTTTTTATTATTGCTTAGGTAGGTAGACGAGCTCTCAGCCCACTAGTGTTAAATCGTTACTGAAGCCCATAGTCATTTACAACATTAATGCCGCCACCTACCTTGAGATATGAGTTCTAAGGTCTCAGTATAGTTAAAACGGCTGCCCCACCCTTCAAACCGAAACGCATCACTGCTTCACCGCAGAAATAGGCAGGGTGCTGGTACCTACTTGTGCGGACTCACAAGAAGTCCTACTACCAGTACACAAGAGGACCTACCACCAGTCACAAAAGGTCCTACCACTAGTAATTTTATGAAAAAATCTGTTGGAGCAGTGAAATAGGGTGAAACGTACAGTTGTTGACACTGCATCAATCGGTGCAGTTAAATGCCCATAGTTATACCGTAAGTTGGGTATAATGATTGCCAGTTCTTCTTCACAAATTCGGCCCTGTATTTTTACTGAACTACTCAATCATATAAGATGTTTCCCCATAGACACAGCACACTGAGTTTCTCGGCGGATCTTCTCAGTGGGCTGCGTTTTCGATCCGGTGGTAGATTCTGCGAAGCATTGCTCTTGCTAGGGCCAGTGCTAGCAACACCTCCGGCTTGAGCCCCGAGAGCTCACATACACGCTAGAGTAAAGCTGATATAGCCTCTCAAGGCTATCAGCATAGGTAGGAAAAAAAACACTTTGGCTGTAAACAGAGCCTACATGGAACAATACAAATAGATTTATGATTGAATATATCTTTTTAGTACATAAAATTATAAACCAGGACTCAATAATGAAATAATTACGATATATTATATCACCCTTCAATACCTATAAAAACATCACCCTATATTTTATGAGGACGTGTTAAGGCCGGCACACACACACACAGACACGTAGGCGCACTATAATTACGCGATCCATCCGCGTGCGGCGACTTGTAACAGGCCCAAAACAAAATGGCCGCCAATTTTCATTATTAAGGTGTAACTTTAATAAGTTTATAGTTTCGTATGTAATGGGCGGACAAGTAAATCGTTTGAGGTTGTTGATATTTTTTCATAGTTTGGTTTTAATTAATTCATTTTATTTTTGCACTTTGAACATAAATTTAGTTTTTGGTTAGTTTTATTTTTTTAAGAAAATGAATATGCGACGGTAATCACACAAGAATTATATACTGGACCGCGATCAAATTGAATTTTATTTTACTCATGGAAATTTTATTTTAATAACAGCTAAAATAGCACTTTCAATTAATTATTCTTCTAAAATAAGCGTATACATTAAAATTTGCTTACGCACCTACGTAATTTAATTAATGATAATATATTGTTAAATGGTAATTACCAACAAAGTTAGACAAGCGTACAGCCTATTGACAAAGACGCACCTTCCAGTTGCGAGCTTATTTTCACGTAAATTTATGCTAATGCGTGTATTTAATAATTTCATTATAGAAACTTATCGTTAGTGAAGTGACGCATATTTTTAAAAACATCGATGCTATTTGTTTACTTTGCACGTTAGATAAGAAATGTTTTCAAATAATCTATAAGGTGATAAGCGGTTTTTCAAAGCTTTTATTTCCTCCCGATCCACTAACGGTGCTTCTAGGTACTTCAAGCACCGGTCACCGTCCTCGTCGAACCCGTCGCTTGCGACGAAGGGCTCGACGAGTAAATTAACTCCCAGACACAGCCCACTGAGTTTCTCGCCAGATCTTCTCAGTGGGTCGCGTTTCCGATCCGGTGGTAGATTCTGTGAAGCACGGCTCTTGCTAGGGTTCGTGCTAGCATCGTCGTCAGGTTTGAGCCCCGTGAGCTCACCTACAAACGTTAGGGTTACGCTGAAATAGCCTCTCAAGGCTCTCAGTTTAGGAAAGAAAAAAAAAAAAAACAAAGCTTTAAAATAGGCTTTAAAGCGCCTAAATTGCCAAAGTTTCATCAACCAAATTTAAGCGGGTATCAGAGCCCTCAATATTAATATTAGTTAGTTAGATATCGCTATTGTTGAATTAGATTCTACTCAAATAACAGTAAAACATTAGATACAATTGCCATTGTATTACGAGTATTTGTGAAGTTTATAATAGGTTTTTTTTTATTGCTTAGATGGGTGGACGAGCTTACAGCCTACCTGGTGTTAAATGGTTACTGGAACCCATAGACAACGTAAATGCACCACCGACCTTGAGATATAAGTTCTAAGATCTCAGTATAGTTACAACGGCTGCCCTACCCTTCAAACCGAAACGCATTACTGCTTCACGGCAGAAACAGGCAGGGCGGTGATGCCTACACGCGCAGATTCACAAGAGGTCCTACCACCAGTAAAGTAATTTTACGTACTAAAAAGCAATTTTAATTAATTATATCTACGACCCGCTTAAAACCGAAGATAATCTATAATAGTGATTGTTACGCAACTCTTCAAACTGAATTCGATGGAGAAATAAGCAGCTTATATTTTCCCTACCTGTTCACTGGTAACTTAAGTGTCTATTCCAGCTACGCTCGGATCGGCTCAACTTAGGATAATTTGCTAACACCAGCTCTAGCAAGAGCGGTGCTTCGCAGAATCTACCACCGGATCGGAATCGCGACCCACTGAGAAGATCCGGCGTGAAACTCAGTGGCTAAGCAGAGTATTGCACTATTAAGACAGTATCATCGGGTGTTACGGTAAAATGAAAAGTTTACTGACGGAGAAGGATGAATAGTTAGCCTCTAAAAGACAGAGCTCGCCTATTTCAATCGACTATAATTTAATCAGAAGGCTTAACTATTGAAAGATGTTAAAGAAACAAAGTGATTCTATGTTTATGTTTAAGGAAAATCGTAATCTTGTAATTTGAAATGATTATAGATCGGAGTACCAGCAACCACAAAAGAAGACTGAGTAGACCGATAAGAAATGGAGCTATGGCGTCTTATAAGCTGCAGAAAAATGTGACCAAAAACAGAGCGACAGAGCGAGATGAGTATTGCAGGAGACTTTTACTAATAAAGGCGAACCTATTATAAAGTCAATCGTAACGTAGCTTAAAGTATGAAGTAACACAATTAAAAAAAAAAGTTTGAATCTAAGTGTTTTTTGAACCTTAAACTTAGCCAAATGGGCCGATAATTCGTAGAGGAAGACCAAATAGATTTACATCCCATCAAACAATTAATACTTAAATTATCAACAGTCGCATAAGTACGCAAACCAGTGTCTCCTGTCTATATTATCTGGCAACAATAAATTATTGTCCATTAAAATGGTAGTCCATTTACAAATTTCCGAATAAAATATCGTCACACAACAGCAAGCTATTTATAACATAAGAAATAACGTTAAAACTAAATTATGTTATTAAAGCAACCTGTTATTTAAGAGCCCTGCCCACATTGCTTGTTATATGTTAATCGAGGCTTTATGAATTAAATTACTTTGGTCATCGGTAATTTCTTTAACAGTAGCACGGAGTTACATTCGAGTAACTGAACCATTAATATTTATTAGGGATCTCACTACTATTTGTTTTCTCGATTTGGCTTGTATTTTGCAGTTCGATGTTACTTAGGTTTTTTTTATTTATTGCCTAGATATGTGGACGAGCTCACAGCCCACCTGGTGTTAAGTGGTTACTGGAGCCCATAGACATCTGCAACGTAAATGCGCCACACACCTTGAGATTCTAAGATCTCAGTATAGTCACAACGGCTGCCCCGCCCTTCAAACCGAAACGCATTACTGCTTCACGGCAGAAATAGGCGGGTGTTTGTTAATTTGCTTCACGTTATGTGTGTTGAGTCTTTGTGGCGAGGATTAGGGGAGGCTTATAATAAGCAGTGGACGTTTTTGAACTGAAAGATGGAATATATCTAATTGATAATATTTGTTTATATATGTTTTTATATGTATATATTTATGATATGTATGTATGTATGTATGTATATTTATGTATATCTATAAATATTATGTATGTTATATATATGTCGTAGGCGGCGGGGCCAGGGATGGCTAAGCGGTAGTTTCGTCATCACTCGTATTCGATTGAACTCAGTTCAGTCAACAAAACCTTTCAATAATAATTATTGAAACTCAACACACACAACTTTCACAATGACAGGATAAACCGACAGTTTCGTTGCACATACCGACAGACCGACTGACTGACTGACTGAGACGGACGGACCGTCTGATACGGACTGAACGACTGTCTGACACGGAATGCCACGACTCTGTCCACGTACCGCCATTTTATAACTGTGGCGTTACGGAGTCTACCCTTCATTTTGTGATATTTATCAAAACAACATTTCATCATTTAAAATAATAATCAAAACCACCGTCTTAATATTACTAAAAGTCGTCAACCACGACACGGCCATTCTGTCACTTTGACGTTTGTGTATCGTTGATATTCCGAACTATTGACCCGGATGCGACATATATATATATATAGTTATACACATATGTTTAAGTAATATCACTATCACACTACACCTACCAAGATTCATCTCTGCACTCCCCTAAGGTAGACTGTTAGAGAATGCCTATGGCATTAAGTCCGCCTTTATACCTTCTAGTATATGAAGTTATAAATAAATAAATAGATATAGATAGTTAAGTGAGTTATGGTTGCCATGGCAACGGGAGTAGTTTGGGTCGTTGGAAACGTATGGAAATTCTCGGATAGCGATAGCTTAGTATATTTAAATTCATAATACTAATAAAGAAATGAACGAATGCTAGTTGGTCAATACCTATACTTTGAAAGGATAAGTAACTGGTGGTAGAACGTCATGTGAGACTGTAGCGTTATATTCCACTGCCCCTAATTGTATCTATTGCAACGCAGTAATCCATTCCGGTTTGAGGAGTGGGGCAGTCGACATAAAACTGGGACTTAGACCTCATATATCAAGGCATTTTATGATATCTACGGGCTTCGGCAACAGCTTAATATCAGGATCCTCAGACACAGCCCACTGAGTTTCTCGATGGATCTTCTCAGTGGGTCGCGTTTCCGATCCGGTGGTAGATTCTGCGAAGCACGGCTCTTGCTAGGGTTCGTGTTAGCAACGTCGTCAGGTTTGAGCCCCGTGAGCTCACCTACTAGTTAAGGTTTCGCCGATATAAGGCTATCAGCTTAGGTAGGAAAAAAATATATATCAGGAGACCTGTGAGCTCGTTCACTCATCTATAAAATAATAACAAAATCGAATAATACAAAGGTTTTGAATACTATAAAGTTTTACTCGAACTGGTCCGAAGTTTTGTTACTACTATATGTTCAAGCCTTCGAACGCATAGTAGGGTACCAAAAATTATGAAATCGAAATGAACAAATTCAATGAATGAACTTATATTACGTACCTCTATATCTAATGTAAGAGTAATTTCCATAATTTTTATTATAGAACAAAAATTATACTAATAACAAATTTACATTATGACGTCGCAATTGGATGTAATTTGAGATGTAATTTTGTTGTTTTATATTTTATTTTTTGTATATTTACGTATCGGATTAAAGAAATCGTTTAGATAAAATTCTCTGAATGTAATATTTAATAAAGACATAATATATGTTGATGAAGTTGATGGTTGATATGGCGGTGGAAAGAGAAAGAAAATTGGTCTACGCTCAGAACAGAAGAGACAGGAAATGAGTAGAGATTTGTTGATAATTTCGTGAGATTTGTCTTATTTGGATAAATAGATTTTTATGTATTTCGATTGCCGTTTAGGAATTCTTTCAATTTAGTTTATGATAATAAAGAAGGTATACATTAGTGCAGTAACAAAAATAATAATTTTGAACTCTATGACTTTCGTCATAAAATTAAACGAATTATCAATGTGTTACTTTTGAGATTACGAGAGTAAGGAATCTAAGTGAATTAAAAAAGTCTAAGTTCCATAATAAAGTTTCAAACTGTTTAGTAGACAATTTTGCTTGCGGCCCACACAATGAGGATGGTAAAGGCAAAACCTCGTCGCCGACAATGTTTTAAGCATTAATAAAAACATATAATTAGACTTGTATACATATTGGTTTTTTGATGTGAAATATTAGGCAGTGAACTGTGTTTTTTTTTTGTAATCTCTACTATTATTATTGAGATTAAACAATTTTAATATGAAGCGAAGCAGACTGCGATAGTTTAGTTACGGGGTTGATACTAAATCAAGAATCTGAAGAGTAGCAGTTTCGTCAACTGAGCAACTTGGGCCATTGTCGAATTCCGCCGCCTCTTCGGGTTCCCATCGACTAATCCGCCCGATTTCCTCAAGAAATATTCACGAAATACAACAAAACATGAGGCGTAGTGAGCATAACCGGATACAGTTGCATGAAATGCTTAGACTCAAATCAGACAGTATCTGAGAAGCATGTTAATTATAAATACTGAGAGGCTAATAGAGGGATGCAGACCGTACGCAATTATTACTTTAATATCGTTATGTAATAAAAACAAAAAAATGTTTTGAGATACATATAGCTTTATAGCAGTGTTACGTCATTCCAATTTTAGATATCCCGATCTACACTTAAATAAAAATATTCCTCTAAGCGGGAAACAATTGAATTCTAGAAACATTTAAAAAATTACATGAAACAATAACAAATTTAAATATGATTAAACAATTCTGAATACAAAATCAGACAAATAAACAATTAAGAATAAAAAAGAACATACAAAAACAATTTCCGATACAGAGAATTAAAATAAAAAGAAGACCGCTCATTCGAACGCGTCCGCGGCACCAAACAACATACACATAATCAAGATTGTGGGAAGAATAACTGAGTAATTATTGAAAACACGATCATTATCAAACTGGATGTTTAGCCTCGAGAATTTTATGACGAACTTTATTTTTATATGACTAAAGAATGGTAGCTTGTCGGTTTGTTGATGGCGTAAAAAATATGTTAGTGATTTAAGATTGTTTGGTTTCGACTGACTACTTTACCGAAAGTTGTTTTTTTTCCTACCTATGCTGACAGTCTTGAGAGGCTATATCAGCTTCGCCCTAACGTGTAGGTCAGCTCGCGGGGCTCAAACTGGAGGTGTTGCTAGCACTGGCCCTAGCAAGAGCAGTGCTTCGCAGAATCTACCACCGGATTCACCGAAACATTCTTGCTATCAACAAGTTTGTCTGCTCTTTGCATGGATGTTCATATTTATATTGTATATACATTTAAAGGTTTAACAGTCTTTGGTTTCCATTTTACAAGAAATCCTAGCTTGGGAATACACGACCTTGTGTGACTTGTCCCTGGTTATTGGTACATTCAAGTATTCAACACAAAATTGACAAAATTTCATTAAGCGGCCCCAAATTTGAACTTTGCACTACGTGTGTCGAAAACGGATAAGACACAAGAATACCAGACCAGGAAACCAGACTTGGTTTACCAAATGCCTTACACAAAATGATGAACCAGTAGGTCAATGATTTTCTCGAAGCTGTTTCATCTAACCAGCTTATCTTATCGTAATTGGTCACTGTTGGATAATGCTAGGAGTATAGTGGAAGCGTCGCCTTCCGTGGAGATAATTAAATGGGTACCAGGATTATACCGAGAGCTAATCTATGCATTAAGCTTGTTAAATGTAATTTTCTATGTCTCCTATTATCTGGTATTTTACAAGTACAATCATATACAATTCGGTGTTGCTAAAATAACTTTAAAGTTTAATTAATTTTGTGAACATAGAATTTAAAGAAAACACGGAAGTTCCAGATTGTTTGATTGTTTATAGGAGATTTGACCCTGGTCCAATCGAGCTGCTTATTTTCTCAGTCAACTTATATTCCCACCTAATTTCAAAGGGGTGTACCCTTCAAATCTTAACCCATTAAGTATTGCAGAATTGCACAAGTTGGAGCCACCGCTGATGTCTATTTCGGCTCAGAAGCAACCATACGCAACCATAAGCAAACAAAAAAAAATATCTTATGTATATGTATATTTCGATACGTGAACAAAGAGTTAGGATATCCAAATAATAATAAAAAAAACAAGAGAAGCCACATTCGAAAGATAGTTTTTTGATAAATGGTGCATCATTAATGCTTCTCAGTAATTGTCTGGCGTTATGATGGATTGTAACGTGCTGTCGTGTGTAAGCTCCGAGTGTTTAACACTTTTGAAAGCTCACGGTAATAAGTTAATTAGCTTGCAATGTTGTCATGATTTTTCGGGTTACGGTCTTCTGAGTCGTTTAAAGGTATTTTTTATATCAACCTTACAAATAATTATAAAAGTTTAAGTTTTAAGAGATGTTTTTCTACAAAATAAAACGACCGTTGTATGTACTCAAATCGGGTCATTAAGTGAGCCGGTGTTCAAATCCCGCAGTTATATACAAAAAAATTCTGAATAAATACGTATTTACATGATCAGATAGCACGGTTGAAGAATTGCAATAATTACTTGCTGTAGAGTGTATTGTGAATCACTATTCTGTATTATTATATACCAGTTCAAAAATTTCGACAGTCGGTATAGTTAGTTGGTCAAAGAATACAATACTCAAAATATATAATAAAATAGTAAGAAAAAGTATAATATTTTTTTATATATATAAATATTTGGCCGTTTGTAAATGAGCTTAGACAGAAATTATGTGATTATCAATCGGCGCTAACATATCTTAGCGAAACGTCACGTTCCGCCGCGACTCTAAATATATATTTTTTTAGTTAAACAGATTATTTACCTATATCACATATAAGGTTCCCAAAAAGATAAATAATAATATGTGAATTAAAGCATATTCGATCTAATGTATATAACTAGTCAGGTCATAAATATTGTCACATAGTAAAAACTTTTCTTTTAGAATGCTGGCCACAAAAAAGTTTATTGAATTCGAATTTCGAATTGTTCATGAAAATAAAAATGTATACTTTTAGAATTATACTCATTTTTAAATATGGAGTGGACGCTTAAAGAAGACCGTGTTGCAGTTATTGCGTTGCATCGTAGCGGTTACGCGCCAATTCAAATTTTTAACATACTGATAAATTTGAATATAACCAAAAGATTCGTTTATCGTACCATCAAACGATACAATGAAGACTCTAGTGTAGATGACAGGTCAAGAAGTGGTCGCCCTCGGTCTGTTAGGACTCCAGCAGTGATAAAAGCTGTGAAGGCGCGAATTCAAAGAAATCCCAAACGTAAGCAGAAACTGTTGGCCCTTCAGATGGGGTTAAGCAGAACCACGGTGAAAAGGGTGTTAAATGAAGACTTAGGGCTTCGGGCATATCGAAGAAAAACAGGACATCGTTTGAATGCTCGTCTAATGGACCTGAGACTGAAGAGATGCCGCGCTTTTTTGAAGCGGTACGCGGGAAAAAAATATCGGGAAAATCTTTTTTCGGATGAAAAAATTTTTACCGTAGAAGAGAGCTACAACAAACAAAATGATAAGGTGTACGCACATAGTAGTGAAGAAGCGTGCAACCGTATTCCGCGTGTCCAACGAGGTCATTTTCCATCCTCGCTCATGGTATGGTTGGGAGTATCTTATTGGGGCTTAACAGAGGTACATTTTTGTGAGAAAGGTGTAAAAACGAATGCAGTTGTGTATCAAAATACAGTCCTGACGAACCTTGTGGAACCTGTTTCTCATACCATGTTCAATAACAGGCACTGGGTATTCCAACAAGATTCGGCGCCAGCTCATAGAGCGAAGAGCACACAAGACTGGCTGGCGGCGCGTGAAATCGACTTCATCCGGCACGAAGACTGGCCCTCCTCCAGTCCAGATTTGAATCCGGTAGATTACAAGATATGGCAACACTTGGAGGAAAAGGCGTGCTCAAAGCCTCATCCCAATTTGGAGTCACTCAAGACATCCTTGATTAAGGCAGCCGCCGATATTGACATGGACCTCGTTCGTGCTGCGATAGACGACTGGCCGCGCAGATTGAAGGCCTGTATTCAAAATCACGGAGTCATTTTGAATAAACTTTAGTGTCATAAGAATCTATGTTTTATTAAGTTCATTTTGGTATATGAGTGGTTACATAATGAATAAACTTGTTTCAATTATTTTACATTAAACATGTGACAGAATTTATGACCTGACTAGGTATTTTGAGCTATCTACTTATTTTTTCTTCTTCTTCTTCTCAGTCGTGTCACTCTTGACAGAGTGGTCGTGATCGTCATGTAGTGTTGGAAGGGGCAGACTTGATGCGTCTCACGATGTCGCGCCAACTCTCCCTGCTTGAGGCCATTCTACTGCACTCATTTAGGGGACCTCCCACTGCTGTTTTAATTTGGTCGGTCCACCGCATTGGTGGCCTCCCGCGCGGTCTTGTACCATCAACGCTTCCCTGTACAACGAGACGTTCTATGGACCGGCCATCTCGTCGCGAAACGTGTCCGAAGAAATTCACCATTCGAGACTGTACTATACCAAATAGACGCTGCTTATATATATAAATGAATTGCTGTTCGTTAGTCTCGCTAAAACTCGGGAACAGCTGGACCGATTTGGCTAATTTTGGTCTTGAATTATTTGTGCAATTCCAGAAAAGGTTTAAAAGGTAGATAATATATATGAAAATGCTCTGAATTAAATAAAAATAACAATTTTGTTTTTCCTTTGATGTGTCCCCCGTCGGACGGATTCCTTTAGTTTCTTTTAAGTTTATTTTATACAAAAGTTTAGGTATTTTGTTTATCGATTGAGGCACTACGAAGTCTGCCGGGTCAACTAGTTGAAAATCAATAACAAAATTGCGCAAGTTTCAATTTCGAATCACTCATAATATACAACAACAATCCTTCTTTATAAAATAATAATATCATTCCCCTTTTCACAGAATATCCTCATTTTACTCAAAGTTAATTTGTTTACGAGCTCGGACAAAGTCACAAAAGAACTTAAAGCCTTGTCTTATTTAAATTAGACAGTTAAATAAATACAGTACGTTTGAATGGATAGAGACGATGTTGCCGCGATAATGTTATTGAATTTCCGGCTTTTTTTTTTGATTCTCCAACAAAAGTGTATTAATTATGTTGACTTTTGGAAGGTAATTCGTATTGTGGGATTCGGTTAAATTTATTACGTGTACGTGTTACGCTTATTTGTTTGTTTGTAATGAGAGATAAAATTAAAAATCAATTCAACACCAAAAATATACGCTCTAAAGAAAAATTTGTTAGTGTATCAATAATTACTGCTGCTAGCTTACTGGTGGTAGGGCGTCATGTGAGTCTGCACGAGTAGGTACTTAGGTACCACCACCCTGCCTATTTCTGCCGTGAAGCAGTAATGCGTTTCGGTTTGAAGGGTGGGGCAGCCGTTGTAACTATACTGAGACCTTAGAACTTATATCTCAAGGTGGGTGGTGCATTTACGTTGTGGATGTCTATGGGCTCCAGTAACCACTTAACACCAGGTGGGCTGTGAGCTCGTCCACCCATCTAAGCAATAAAAAAAATAATAAAAAATTGTTAATGTATCAATAACTACCGGTGCTAGCTTACTGGTGGTAGGACGTCCTGTGAGTCTGCACGAGTAGGTACCACCAGCCTGCCTATTTCTGTCGTGAAGCAGTAATGCGTTTCAGTTTGAAGTGAGGTGGGGCAGCCGTTGTACTGTAAAAACTGAGACTTAGAATTAATTTCCCAAGGTGGGTGGTAGCATTTACGTAGTAGATGACTATGGACTCCGGTAACCGCTTAACACCAGGTGAGCCGTGAGCCGTGAGCTCGTTAATACATCGAAGCGATAAAAAAAAGCTAGATTTTTTAAGGGGAAATTTCTATCGTCTAAACCAGTTTAATTACTAAAAGTACAAATGTATGACATATCATATTTTGCTCCCATTTGGTAAAAACATTGTAGGGATTTTGACAAAAAATAATAATAATTTCGATTTGATAAACGTATCGTCACTTATCCTCTGTTGAATAAAACAGGACTGACTGAATAAGAGAAAGGGCCCAACAATACACAATGTGTCCAGAAGCTTGATGCTTTGATATTCTTGATATTTTAATGTACTACTGAGATAATGTTTTTGAGAAATGTCCGATATATTACGTAGAAGATGAAACCTTTTCACAATAATCTTTATGAAAATTAAACAAATAGGTTATAAAAATTATGAAAAATTAAAAAAAAAGAAAACAGAGTATTTTAAGAGCTTTTCATCTCGTTTTTACCATCGCACCGCCCGCCACCGGAGTAGAGTTCATCAATACTACCTGGAACCACTGCGGTCATCCACAGTGCGTTTCCAGAGGTCTTTTTTGCCACGTACCATCCGGCTATGGAATGAGCTCCCCTCCACGGTGTTTCTCGAGCGCTATCACATGTCCTTCAAACGAGGCTTGTGGAGAGTATTAAACGGTAGGCAGCGGCTTGGATTTGTCCCTGACATTGCTGAAGCCAATGGGCGACGGTAACCACTCACCATGAGGTGGGCCGTATGCTCGTCTGCTTACAAGGACAATAAAAAAAATTAAAAAAAATTAAAAGCTGGGAAGTGACGCCTTAATATTTTCCAATACAATAAATAGTCAACAATTGTCATAAATTTTAAAAAGTTGACAACATTCTTTGAAATGTTTTTCTACAAACCCCTGCTCGAGACAGCGGACGCTTTCAACCAAATTGTATTATTTTGCATGTATTTTTGACAAAGTACACTTTCGCAGTGTTCCTCGGACGCCAGATCTTTTAAAACGCGAGTTCGTTAATTGGCTAAAATTCTTCGAAGGAGTATATTTTTGTTCGTTCATTTTATAATATTAATTTTCATTTGTTAATTAAAACTTACTTATATCTGTATTTTTTACTTGCATGTTGCTCATACGTATATTGCTTGACTTGTGTTCTTCGTTGCATGGTTTTTTAATATTTATTTTCCTGCTATTCTTTCACTAATTTATCTTGTTTTGGTTGTAGTTAACGGAATCGTATTGGTTATAACTTTATTTCCGTTTTAATACGTACTTAACAAATTGATTGACTTCCACGGTGAAGGAATAGCATCGTGTAATAAAAATCGAACCCGCAAAATTATTATTTGCGTAATTACTGGTGGTAGGACCTCTTGTGAGTCCGGACGGGTAGGTATGCCCATTTCTGTCGTGAAGCAGTAATGCGCTTCGGTTTGAAGGGCGGGGCAGCTGGTGTAACCATACTGAGAACTTAGAACTCATATCTCAAGATGTGTGGCAGCATTTACGCTGTAGATTTCTATGGGCTCCGGTAACCACTTAACACCGGCTGGGCCGTCAGCTCGTCAACCCAACTAAGCAATAAAAAGAAATAAATAAAGTCTGGCGTGTTTGCTCCATTAAGATTAAAACGAAAAAAATTAACGCTACATCAAAATACGGTCATATCCGTACCCTATAACTCGTCAGTGATGCGAATCTCTCATTAAGAATATCCTTAATGAAGACTTCAAGAAAACGTATCAAATAAAAATAATCACAAGCTGTCTTAAGATTAACACGCGAATCAAAACGGCGAAAACGACTATCAATTTAAGCAAATTCGACCTTTAAATTGTTAGCATCTGAAGCTATTGTCGCTTCAAAGACAAATTGATAAATTGACTTTCCGTTTTCGAAGGATTTAGTTATCAAGGCGACCAATTTGTTGAACGTTAGTCAGGGTTGTGGGTGTGGAATTAATTTGCGGTTTGACGAATTAATTACTTAGAGGTTTTGGGTGATAAAATTTCACTAAACTTATACATTTTTGTGCTATTAATTAGATACTAATTTGAAAGATACACCAAATGCTTCTATAACAACATAACACGAATGAAAATATATTGTATTTTATTGAACTCGCAGCTCGACGCGGCTTCCAACATTGTAGGTATAAAGAAAATGTTATTAACACTAATCATGCCAATAGTAACAAATGTAATGTCTATTAGAGATAGCCGCTTAATAGCGGAAGAGTTCTGAGCTCTTCTGCTTTGATATAAGCTTGAATTTGGAACAGAGTGATTACGAGTAAATCGGATATAATAACTGTGATATCACGTGGTGCGGCGTATTTTAAGGCCGAAAATCTAGGTACAACAACCCTATTTCTGTCGTGAATCAGACATACATACCGAGGGGTAAAATGTTATTTTATTTAAGCGACATTTTTGCAACTTTACAGGAGAGCCATTTACAGGTTTAAAATTTGGAAAAATGTCACTACCAAAAAAAAAACTTGTTCAGCTATTTTGAATGGAGTGAACTTAATTGAAGTTCAATGAAAAACATCGACTTGTTGATCCTAATACCAAATAAACGCAACTTTAATTACAATTATAGATGTCGATGTATGAATAAAATGTCGGTTAAAACAAGCCTCTCGATATGTTCCGATTTTATGATAGATATAGACGTTTTACGACATAATTGTGGCTTAGACCTCATTACTCAAGGTCTGAACATCGTCTCTCAAGCTCTAACTGGATCGAATATAAGATGTGCGTATAAATTACGAACAAATAAACACGCGATCATTTGTTTGTATTAATACAATAAATACTATAAGATCAACAGAATATCAATACTTAACACTGCTATCAATAGCTCATTCCAATAAACTACTCCCCCGTGCGTCGTATTCCTCAGTGCTGAGGGTTGTGAACTTTACGGAGCACTTTTGTTAGGACTATGTTCCTCCATTCACTCCTGTCCTCCGCGCAGTGGATAGCGACATTGATGCTGGATTCTAAAGTCGTCTTAATCTAATCGGACCAGCGCATGGGACTACGCTTCCTAGGCCTCTTTCCTTCCACTTTGCCGGTGATGATAAGTCTTTCGAGATTGTTAGCCTTTTTCCTCGCAACGTGACCGAAAAACTCTAAAATCCTACGTAGGCAAATGGTGGAGAGTCTGGAGGAGACGCCTAGTTCTTCCAGGATTTATGTGTTTGTCCGATGCGCCGTCCAGGGAATCCGCAGCATTTTCCTCCAGCACCACATCTCAAACGCGTCGACCCGACTTCGATCAGCCTTCTTCCATGTCTCCGCCCCATATAAGAAGATAGAAATAACCTAGATATTGGTTGTATAGCGTTGACCCCAATCGTTCACTAAATTACTTAATCGTATTTCGAAATAAGCAAAAACTTATTACATTTTCTGTTCAACCCTATACTACAGATTCGCAGAAATCGTTCGGCCTTTTTGTTCGTCCCCTATTTTGGTCGTTTTCACCAAGTTATTTCGAGTTCCGTTTTTGTTGACGAATAGTTTGAAACTTTTGAACAATAGTATCGATTCGATGGGATTCTAGTACAAATAATTATTCAGAATTTAATTATATTTTTTACCGATAGATTATCAAAAGACTAATCGATATTTTCAAAAATATTAATTTGTAGAAACAAACAATTTATATATTAAAACAAAAAAATCATAAAGTGGGCTATTAAATATATAGTAATGGCTTTACCATCTACTGCATACGAAGTTTCACCAAAGAGTCAAATTGGAAAGAAACAATATGTTTTACCCTTTTTTTCATTAATCACCTTCTACATTACAACACTTATATTTTAGATGAGCACGAAGGCGATTTACTATGAGAACAACTAAGGTTACAGCCAATAGATCTAAATATTATAACTGCACATTAACCAAAAATTTATTCACAACTTTTGCTGTACTAACCAGAATTTCACTTAATGAACTGCTTAATTACCACGTCCCGATCTAGACATTAGCTTCCACGTAGTTTTCATATTATAATGGCTGTAAGCTCTAGTAACCACTTAAGAATATAGACCGAGACTTATCTAAAGCATTATCCAAAACCGCCACAATTCCAAGTTGCATGCCTGACAAAATAGAACCTAATAAATTTACTCTATACTTTACTATACTAAATTTACTAATCAGAGAAGGGCGCCTCAATAGCGATCTCAATTAAAATACCTCATAATTTAAGAAACAGAAACCGAAAGATTCACATATTATGAAATCAATTCGAGTTGATCACACTTGTCTTATAAATCGATAAGAATGACAGATGAAATGAGTTTCGTTTATTGAACGAATTTGTGTAGTAGTGAACCAAACTACATTAGTATTGTTTGCGATATTTTCTCTTATAGATTAATTGATACGGATACTATACTAATTCTA
Source organism: Bombyx mandarina (assembly GCF_030267445.1). Classification (NCBI taxonomy): domain Eukaryota; kingdom Metazoa; phylum Arthropoda; class Insecta; order Lepidoptera; family Bombycidae; genus Bombyx; species Bombyx mandarina. The sequence goes on along the minus strand of NC_143231.1, from coordinate 2,857,305 downwards.
CAGATATTAAAGAATGAGATAGAAGAAACTATGATTGGAGAAATTTCCTCCAAGAAAACAGGGTGGGATTGGGACCAATGGTGCTTTATGGTGTCGAAGGCCAAACCTTACTACGAATTGCTGTACCAACTGAGTAGGTATTCTTTGGCGTTTGCCGAGAATAATGAGCTAGCAGTCTCCAGTTTGATAATTTTTTGAAGAACCTTCAACTTTTGCCAAATGAATAATTTTAACAATATTAAAGAAGAAACATAAATAAGAAAGTGAATGTCTCTTTTAATAAAATAAGCCAGCCCGGTGTGGGTTCTTTTTTTATTTTTGACTGCGTAGTTGGTTGCAGTTTGACATGTCTTAAAAAATAAACATGGTAATCGTATAGAGCGACTTTGTTACACAGCACAAGTATAATTCGTTGAATGGGTTTGAATAAATTTCCTTTTTGGCTTTCCAAATTTTAAACCTTTTACGCGGGAAAAACAGAGACTAAAAACTTGTTCTTAATATCATGAGCTTTCCAAATACTTTTAAAATATAAAGAATCATAAGAAACGACAAAAAAAATAAAAAGTCAATCAGAAAAAAAAATGTAATGAAAATATTTTGACTGTAACTAGCTTCTTGGTTCCGTTTTATATAACACTATCCAACTTCCACATACGAGTAATCTACCGGATGACACTAATGGAGATATCAAGAATAATAATACAAAACGATGTATATCAATTAGTTTGATTCAGGAGAATAATTTAATTTAAAAATGCTTTTGCTATTTTTGTATACCCTGTGTTGTAAGCAGATCTTGAATAACCTGTTACGATCTGTCCATATTTTTTTAACCGAAATTAGTATATTTTTTCTCTGTCGCCTTAGTATTAAGCATTTACTAAGGTTTGGGTGAAAGACACGCCTGCCCTGTGAGTTGACTTAGAAGTTTAAAAGCATCAGAACGATTATTCTACTCTTCGCATTGATACCAATAACTGCTTCGTAGCAAAAATTAACGGAGCTGTTGTAACAGCCTGCTTAGACTTACAAGACACCTCGTGGAATAAGAACACAGGATTGATATGTAAAACATTTTGGTCAATAAAATCTGTTTTGAAACTTCTCAGAGTGGGAGACTATTGTGCCATCCCTTGAATCAATAAATGATCGACATTTATTTAGTGATGATTTTCAAATTTAAAAGCAGTGTCCATTTTTTCACTCGATAGTACAAAATTATCTAACAAAACAAGAATACTCAAATTTAAATGACCCTAAAATATTTCGGGTTGTGTAATATAATATGCGGTTTCACAGATGGACTACTGAAGATTGTATCGACTTAATGATACATCAAAACTTAACACATTTTCAACACGCACACACAGTTAAATTTTTGGTCGATTTTTTATGTTTTTAGTGTTAAGAACACTAAAATGATTATTTCGTTTTGAAATGGTTTTCTTTCTATTTAATGAGTTTGGGTTAAATATAAAAAGGGCTAATATTTAAAAGATAACTTATATAATTAGCTACCTTTTTCCGAAGGATTTTATTTTAAATTAATTAAAAACAGTACTGGGGTTGGACACTAAAACATGGTGGGAACAAGCAGAAAATGATTAATTTTGGTAAAACAGTAATACACCCTAATACCGGCCCCTTGAATAGCGACTCAGATATTTACCAACATCGCCAACCGGGCTATCCCATCTGTCTTAAATCATGACTCGCGTTACGTCACTACGAGACCTAAATAATTCATAAACTCAATTTGAATAACGTAATAAAATGTCAGCTGTTAATCCCTCAAGGCATTAGTGTTAAATTGACCATTCACTGGATGGCTTCATTTGTAACAATTAATCATGGACTAGCCGCTAATGACGATGAGACAGACCAAGAATGAAGTATACAATTCGTGGACGTGACTGTTTGTAATTATGAAATAATTTACGTTTTAGCATAGTAGTGGGTAGATTTTGATTTGGGCTAATTGCTTCGAGCATGCAGTCCACATGAAGATGTGTGGTTACGGTAGCTCTGGTACTTCAGTAGGTCCCAAGGTAGAGCAGTTATCTGTTGCCTACCTACTTCAAATTTTGCCCCAAAGCTAATGGGCATTCCAATTTGAAGCGTAAGTAGCATTTTCACTGTCACTTAATGTGGTCGCCAGATGCTATATTCGCCTAAAATTGTCCATGTGTCGTTGACAATAGGTGGAGCGTGAACTCATATACTCATTAGCTTCGTGAAAAATGACCTTAATTTATAAAACATATTATACGCCACAACTAAGGCAGTATTGTTGGAATTTTATCGAAAAATATACTTTAGTACGTAATAGTGTATTATTGTTTTTAATAATTTTAAGTATTGTGAATATTTCAACTTTTAAAACCAGTTTGAATGAAAAATCCATTAGTGGACCGGATTTTTTTCTAGATATGTTTTTAGTCAGGTCATTTAAAATATTTAGAATTTAATGCCTTTTATTGCTTTATAGAAATATTTACATATTTTTTTATAGAAAGTATTACAAGATAAAAATATATATATATCGATTAATTTCGAAAATATAGTAAAATCTTTGAATTATTTTTGAATACTAAATTTTAATATAAAAACTCTAATATCGTATAAGAGTTTAACATAATTTAAAAATCAATGTTCAAAAAGGTAAAGGCCAAATTCACAGTACCTTTTACTTAGCCTAGTAAACAACACTCAATTTGACTTAGTCCAAATTATGACGGTAATAAAAACAAAAAAAAAACAATGAAATTCAGTTAAAACGTACAAATCACGAGGGACGATATGGATGTAAATGGTACCTTCTCTCCGCTTTACAACAATAATGGTAGCCGCTCGTAACATAAATAAGCTAAAGTCTCATCTTACCAACGACTTGGCGACGTGTAAAATATTGTTATCTATAATAAAAACTAACAATGAATCAACCACATTGCTTTATACGAAATCGGGTCACGTATTGAGAAATTCAAGAACGCCATGTAACACAATCTGCTTGTAAACAAGATTGGCTTTATGAATAAATTACGGCTATGTAAAGTATGATAAACGATGGTAAGGATTGTAATGAAACGGCATGGGGCGTACAAACGAACGAACAAGTACGCACGAAATTCTATAACGTGTACTTTAGAGTCGATAATGGAGCCATTCCAGAGATGGATAGCGCAACTTGTGCGGGTGACTGTACGGGCGCCTCACATCCAACTCAGCGGGTGGCTCAGCCAAGTAAACTAGTATCTTGTAGAGAGGGTAACGTTGTAATCTGTGTGTTTCGCGACCAGTTTAATGAGATATTTAATAATAACAACGATAAAGTATAAAAAGCTGGAGCCGATGTATCGAGTTATAGTGGTCATGTAGTATTAATTCTTATGTTCATTGAACACTCACGACTAGAATGATTATGATGTTACGAATAATTAAAGTTCTGACGTGACGTTAGTGTATCAGGTCAAAAGGTTGGATTACAAAAGGAACATTAATATCTTGACTTCGATCTACAAGCGTGTACAAAATTGTGTGGCTTTGATTCGGCCTATTTTATTCTGATGTAGAATTTAGATGGATTGGTAGGTTTGATCGATGACCCATCGATTTGTTTAAAGACTCCTAACCGTGCGTTGACATTTAACATTGATAGATCGCGTGTTGATTGATAAGTGGACATTTAAATATTTACAAATCAGGGACATACAATTCACCCTCCGAACACAAAACATGTACCTATTTAATGAAAATAATGCACAATATGTTTGCGTTTTGTTTTCGTAGACTAGCTGTTAAAGCAATCATGACACGTGTCAATATCAATGACAATGGCTTACTAATCGATATACAGCATGCAATTTCTTGCATTACTCTTATATGTGTATATTTTTTGCCATTCGATTTCATGTGACAATTAAATTTTTTTAAATAAGCCTACAATTTTTTAAATTGAAAGTGTATTTGTGTTAGTTTATTACATTGTTTAGTTTGTTTGTTTTTCCTTCGTTCATGACGAAACGTAGCAAAGTATTGAAATTATTTTTCTAAACTGATAATATTAAGTTAAGAGATTGACATACATGGGCTCTTTTTAATCCCGAAAAAACAAATATTCATTTTCTCGGGAAACTACACTGATACTTTTCCTTGACCACGCCAGCGAAGCCGCGGGTGACAACTAGTGTTATATGGTTATGGTCGCTTAAGACCTTTTTTCGAAGTGTATGCGGTTTTTTTTATTAGTTCTAACTATATTGAACGAAAATCATTCTAAAATACGAAATTCAATAACTTTATTTTGAATGGTTAATAAAACATATTCCCATACGAATCTTAGCTTCATTAAATTTTAAATTCGTTTCTCTATGTAACATAGGTACTTATATTATGCACCTTCGTAAAAGGCGTTACGGAGCAAGAAAATCAAACATTTCGAAATATTATTATCGACTTGCAATCTGAATCTCAATATCTTTCAAGAATTCAACGTGTGATATCACAAAAACAAAGTCTTATATTACACTGAGGCTCCGTTCATTATTATGAACATAATACCTTCGGAAGGCGGAGGCAGGTGACAAAAACTGTTATGAATGCCGGTGCAAGATCCGCGCTTTTTATTCTCGAACCCGTTCTGAATGTGGCACTCGAGAATGCAAGACAGAAGCTCGACCAAGTGGAATTTTATAAGCGACCGAATTATATTTGAGCCGTTCAAAAATGTTTTTTTTTTTTTTATTGCTTAGATGGGTGGACGAGTTCACAGCCCACCTGGTGTTAAGTGGTTACTGGAGCCCATAGACATCCACAACGTAAATGCGCCACCCACCTTGAGATACAAGTTCTAAGGTCTCAAGTATAGTAACGACGGCTGCCCCACCCTTCAAACCGAAACGCATTACTGCTTCACGGCAGAAATAGGCAGGGTGGTGGTACCCACCCGCGTGGACTCACAAGAGGTCCTACCACCAGTAATTACGCAAATTATAATTTTGCGGGTTTCATTTTTATTACACGATGTTATTCCTTCACCGTGGAAGTCAATCGTGAACATTTGTTGAGTACGTATTTCATTTGAAAAATTGGTACCCGCCTGCGGGATTCGAACACCGGTGCATCGCTTCAACACGAATGCACCGGACGTCTTATCCGTTAGGCCACGACGACTACAAAATTAGTGATCAAAAGTGTAGTAAGGTTTTTTTTGCTATATCTACTTGAATGAAACTAGATGTTATTGTGTGAATATCACTATCCAAAGATGAAAGCGGCAGGCAGCGGCTTGGCTCTGCCCCTGGCATTGCTGACGTCCATGAGCGACTGTGACCACTTACCATCAGGAGGGCCGTATGCTCGTCTGTCTACAAAGGCAATAAAAAATAAAAAAGCTTGGCCGCTTTACGACAGAAATAGAAAGGACGCTGGTACTCGCCAATGCAATACGATCAATAAGTCATATGTACATATATTATGTGCAGTGTGTTCTGAAGTGCTCATGATTGTAGATGTTTTATATCTCCTATACATACATCCTAGTTTACTTGTAATACTAAACTAGGATGTATGCATATTAGATATGAAAGAAAGAGCTAGAGTAAAAATAAACTATAATGAAAATACTGACCTTAATCGGATAATTAGACCGATGAGAGAATCTTAGACGTGTGTGGATCGTTTCTCTCCAATATATAAAAAGCTTCCAGAAATCGCTATAAGCATAGCAGTAATGAAGTCTGCAGATACACAATACAAAACGCACGTCAAAGACGTATTCAGAACAAAATACCCGCCACCATCAACGCCCAATAAAACCTCAATACCTGAGCGGATATTTATTAAATATTTCACTTTTAATACCACTGTTATTGAAGCTTGTACGATGAAAACCGAACTGGTCGCGCTTGCAATTAAATACATTGTTATGTTAAAGATTTCTTATTGAGATATAAGACGTATCGTGATTACTATCATCTCGTTCGATGTTCATATGATTAATGTTGTGAGCGTTAATTTAGTTTAGTAGTGATAGTGAGAGAGGATGGTGTGGATAATATTATAACAATCAAGATATAGCTCGCATTTGTATTTGTTTGCTCGGTGAACCTGATAAATTATTTAGTATGATAGACGTAGCTAATGCCAAATAAAGCTTTAATAAAAATTACCAGATTTATTAAAGTGACCTAAAACCACTCTGTGCCTAAAATACTTAACGAAGGCAAAAATAATGACAAAGTACTAATAAGAACGAATACTATAAATAAAGAAAATAGACAATAAAGATAATATTACTCTAATTTGTGCTGACATAGTAAATTCAATTTTGTAATACCCAACTCTTATTCTATGGGACTTTGATCACGACATTTTTTTTTAAATCAAATTAAAATATATTTTATTTACTTATTATAAAGTAGGAAACTAATTAAGAAAATATCTAATGAGGAGCATACTTATTTATAGACGGTTCTTTTAAATTTTAACCAAATAATTAAATTGCCTTCCGTTTCATTCCAGGAAACGTCATATTCAATTCACGTAGAATGGAAAATCCTCCTTTTGATCTCTTATATCCGAACTATGAACTGTCATAACGAATTTAAAAAAAAAAAACAACTCCTTTCGAGTCTCCTCAACATTTGTTCCCAATTAGGATGTTGAAATACGCTGAGAAATATTCTTAAACTTGGAAGGTAATTAATAACGTCAACACATGGTGAGTCCCCCAACAGATTTATTGCATAATTATTTATTTATTTTTGATATTTTATAATGTGTTAAGTGGACCGTGGAGTGAACAATTAAAGAAGTGAGTGAGAGAGCGCATGGTTTATCGGTCGAGTTTCTACACTATATTTATGATAATTGTTTCATTCTAATGTAATGTTAAAATGTGGGAATGTCATTTTAAAGTGTCAGTGAGATGATTCGATTGTAAAAGCTTGTGTATTGAGGTATAAAGCACACAACCGAAGGGATTTGATATTAAAAAAGTTTGAAATAAAAGACCAACGGCAGAACAGTTAAAACAAAACGTCAGCCGAACCCACCCATCTATCATTTACCCCATGGAACCCGATACGTCCAAGCGTCCACTTTAATTAAAAAATGCCCCACACCTTTTAATATCAGCACCGGAATACAAACACAGACGTTAAAGCAAACATACCCGATTTTACGGCGACGGCTAACGTTATCAAAGATATAGCCCGAAACGTCACGCTCGCACAGATAATGGGAGAGGCGGTCAATATTTGAAAACCCATCAATGACAACCACGAAATGACTTCTTCACTTCGCTTTGTAAAACTTAAATGTGCTGTCAAAGATTACGTCATTACTCCTATTCGCACTGAAATAGAGTACAAAATCTAATAACACTGAATTTTTGTGGTGTTCGTCGGCTACTCTAGTTGATGCATTAGGCAGGAGTGTTCGTATTGAAAATAAAAGGCATTGTAAAGTACATGTCATAGTTAATGATGCTATTGGTGTTATTATAATAGAATTTCGGAAGTAAGAAGCTTAAGTATGGTAAGAATAGGGACATGAGGCTCTTGAAAATATTTAAGTAGTGGAAAGCACTTTTGTGTAGTTTTAGCGGTCAATTCTTTCATGTAACCACATTAGTTATTAACTAAAACAATAAAAAAAATATTTGATACAAATTCAGTTCCTACAAAGGAGAGAATACATAATATATAAATATATTATGACCTAAACATAGTTTCTACTATTTCGTCCCTTTACCACGGGTAATCTTGTTGTAAACATTCTTGGAGTTCGGAAGTAGGGAAGGAATGTAATCCAAGGTCCGCTTAAAATAGTTGACAGTTGCAAAATATCCTCTCAACGAAGTCCGAACTTAACTTGGGCTCATTAAAAGTTGGATAATAAATCGCAAAGCAAAACTGTCTGCGCAGACGTCCCAGTAAATAAAGATTAAAGTATTTAATCAGTTTGTACTGGTTTCGTCGTTTTCTTGCAATGTTAAAGCAAAGTTTTGACGTGACTTATATCTCATGGAATTTTGACGAAATTAAAACAAGAGTAACAAGAAAACAAAAAACAAAAGTTAAACGAAAAAAGCTTTGTAGTATTACGAAAAATCCCTTGTGCTTACTTGCGAACGAACTGGAAACAGACGATCGCGTACTTACCTGTAATAAAGACATAATCATTAAAGATCCATTAAGTACAAACAACAATTAAATGTTATAAAACATCACGTGATTTGTATTTAAGCTTTCTTGTTGCTATCGGAGATACATTAAAATTTGACAGTGCATTAGTATTATATTGGTGGTGTATTACTATTTAAATATATGCGTAGGTGTGGGATCAAAGAAACGTTGTGCGCTGCGGCTTACTATACCAAGATAAAGGCGTGTTATAGAGACGCCTATGCTATAGGGTAAAGATTAAAATTTTATTTACTACTCCAAAACGTTTGATAATCTATGTCTTAATTAACTAAGCGAGAGGAATGCTCTTACCACGAGAGCGTTCTTTTTAATTCTTTAGATTAAAACGTCGATTCGAAACTCAACCTTACCCGTAAGGTTTTTCGTTTTATTTTCGATTAAAATATCAGATTGATAGTCATAGAAACATCGTTCTGGCTTCATCAGTGTCGGGTGCTTTACATGTGTTTTCCCGAGTACCAATATCCATTTGCTCGTAACCGATTTGATTACGAGTTATTTTTATGTCCAATGTTGATGTTTACAACAAAATGTCGCTTAAGGAAAGACGCCAGCCTCTCTCCAAGCGAAGTTGTAAAAACACTAATAAATCACAGAGAAATAAATTTTGTTTTAATAAGTACGTCTGCTTCACCCAAAGCGACAGAACCAATAAATTCGAACCCTTCAAATTCACTTTTAATATTCAAACATAAAACGAACTGACAAAGATCCTTAGTGTTATAATCCCTAAGGAAATTTATTAAGAGGAACTCGAATCAATCACAAAAGGTAATCCTGTAGGGCCGTAAACAATCTGGACAAATGTCGATAAAGTTGTTTTACGATCTGCCACCTTGTTTATGGCTGAACGTGTTGAATCGAGACAAAAGTCCTGTGCAATGCGTTTACAAAACGGATAATACTCAGTGATATTGTTGGGAATATCAACGAATTTACGATTATCCACGGCACTATAAATTATGGATATGACGAAGATTAGCTTGATTATTGCATCGTTATCGATTCCTGTCTTTGTTAATGACTCTCGTTCTAAGATCGATTTTCATAAACATTATTATCACCATAAAATGGAAAAGACCCTTAATGAATATAAATTTAACGATTTCCTGACCGTGAATTTAAGAAATCAGAATCTAAGGAGTAATGAAGAATTTTGATTAGAATTCTAAGACATGTCTCTATGAGATATTTAAGCACAAAAGCTTCATTTCACGCGTGTTATATTAAAAGACTTATGAATATTCAATACGCACCAAAGACTTCGTTAACACACTTGACCTTCCCATATTGACGTTGATTCATATCTTTAACGGTGACTATTGCTATTTCATTACTAATATTCTATTCCGATCATCATAGTAATATAAGTCTTAAATCTAAATCAAGTAAGGTTGATTATTGTAAATATGATATTAAATACGTGATATATGTGTGAGAAATTTGAAATGAAGACGTGATTCATGATGTAGAACCCGTGGAAAGTGTAGGCAACAAACATTGGAATTTACCTATGATATGGGTGCGTATCGAAAAATTGTCTAACCATTGGACTAGGAAAGCTTTCACAATTATAGCTTGGTGCAAAGATTCTAAGTCAGAAATGTGTAAGTCCACCTTTACCCAGTAAAATTTTCATCATCATCATCAGCCTTTATCTGCCCATTGCTGGCCATAGACCTTGTGATCTACAGTAATTAAACTAAATAATATGTGTATATGTATGTATGTGTGTAATAATGTGTGTAAAATAGTATGTGTGGACTTGGAAATAGGTTTAGCTTCAGATTGTTTCAATTATAATTGATTAATCTAAGATACTGTGCGTAACTAATATTTTAAATCTTCATTTTAATTCGAATGTGTTAGTAGTTTTAAAATTGGAAATATGCAGTAGCATCGGCGATGTTTTTTTTTTTTTTTTATTGCTTAGATGTGTGGACGAGCTCACAGCCCACCTGGTGTTAAGTGGTTACTGGAACTCATAGACATCCACAACGTAAATGCGCCACCCACCTTGAGATATAGTTCTAAGGTCTCAGTATAGTCACAACGGCTGCCCCACCTTTCAAACCGAAACGCATTACTGCTTCACGGCAGAAATAGACCGGGCGGTGGTACCTACCCGTGCGGACTCACAAGAGGTCCTACCACCAGTAATTACGCAAATTATAATTTTGCGGGTTTGATTTTTATTGCACGATGTTATTCCTTCACCGTGGAAGTCAATCGTGAACATTTGTTGAGTACGTATTTCATTAGAAAAATTGGTACCCGCCAGCGGGATTCGAACACCAGTGCATCGCTCGATACGAATGCACCGGACGTCTTATCCTTTAGGCCACGACGACTTCTAAATACTCGGTGTGGTATATCTCAGTTTTAAAAACAGGTACCCGTTAGTAAGTATCTACCTACCTAATCCGTGTACAAAACTACCCTCCATAATTAAGCAATAATATCGTTGTACACTACGAAGCCTTTGCGTAATTAGTGGCATCGTAGGATCTTATATGTCTGTACAGGTATTAACATCCTGTCTATTTCAGTTAAGGGTCATTTGGGCTCCCGTTTGAAGGATATGGCAGTCTCAATTTAAAATTGGTTTAAAAGGGACTTTAACCTCATCACTCAAGGTAATAGGGTAATAGTAAAGTCATAAAAATACGATAAAATTCCGAGTCTATACGCGATACAATCAGTTTGACATCCGACTCACGAGTAATCGAAATCTTTGGTGCTGTCACGGACAGCGTCCGAGACGGTATGGGAATGAAATGCTTCTGACAAGGTCACTGTGCTCGCACTCAGATTTAACGATAGTGACGATATTTGGAGATACTGATTAAAGTGCAATCCGTAGCCATAAATGTATAAACTTAATACCGGAAAGGACATTAGGATAAATTTATGATTTGTACGACAAACAGCAAACTGGAAAATATTGTTATTTATTGCTTTGATGGGCGGACGAGCTCACGGCCCGCCTGGTGTTAAGTGGTTCCCGGAGCCCATAGACATCTACAACGTCAAATGCAACGTCAAACGTCATGCCAAATGATCAGTTTTAACGTTACAACGGCTGCCCCATCCTTCGAACCGAAACGCATTACTGCTTCACGGCAGAAATAGGCAGGGCACCGGGCGTCTTATCCTTAAATACCTATCTAGGCCACGACGACGACTAATGAATTTGAAAGTTTCACATATTATGTGAGAGGTTAAATATAAGCTATGAAGTTCTTAATTCTGCTAGGTTTCCGTAACTAAAAAAAACACTGTGATATGTCTTAATATGAATCATTATAGATCCGATTACGTTGCATTTCTTTTTGTTACTATTCACATTTTATATATGAAAATCCAGAGAAGTCCAAAACCAATAAAAAGTCAATCCCCAAAACAGGTTTATTAATAAAACGTCCATCGTACAATTTACGTCATTCCATCAAACTAGCCGTGACAACAATCGTGGAGCTTGATTGTTTCCTCAATACTCAGAGAGTCCATTAGAAAAATTGTCCGATCCATTTCTGAACGTTGCCTTTCTGAGAAAAAAAAAATAAGCGACCCAAGAGCAACAAAATGAAGAAATTAACTGGAAATCGGCGAAACAGCGAGAAGATAACTTAATCGTTCGCTCGCCAATAGTGTTGGGATGTCTCGTGAGTCATTGTGAGCTCAAATGAGGCGAATAACATTTATAATACATTATATGTATATGTTTTCTGTTTTCATTTAACGCTTTTTAAAAAGTAGCTTAGCGATTTGGTGATTTATATATGTTACTAGCTGACCCGGTAGATTTCGTAGGGCCTCAATCGATAAATAAAAGACCTAAACTTTTGTATAAAATAAACTTAAAACATACAAAAGGAATCCGTCTGACGGGGGGGACACATCAAAGGGAAAACAAAATTTTTATTTTTATTTAATTCCGAGCATTTTCGTATTTATTTACCTTTTAGACCTTCTCTGGACTTCCACAAATAATTCATGACCAAAATTAGCCAAATCGGTCCAGCCGTTCTAGAGTTTTAGCGAGACCAACGAACAGCATTTCATTTTTACATATATAGATGATTTATATATTGCATGTAACTTCATCTAATGTTCTAACGTTCGCCCATTTTGAACACGCTTTTATTAGTTTAACTTAAAGGTAATCTAAGGTCGTTCATTTACTTCCCTATGTATGTAACCTTTCAACGTAATTTTCCCTAACCTTTAAGACGTCCAATAAGTTAGAGAATTTCCCCACAGATAAAGGACTTATCAAAATACATTATAATAATGATATTGGCTTATTATTAGTATTAGTCGGCCCCTTCCAACACTACATGACGATCACAACCACTCTGTCAAGAGCGACGCGATTGAGAAGAAGAAGAAATTGGCTTAATATTACAACAAAGATAAGCTGATTAAAAACAAAAAGTTTTCGTATTTACTTACCCATACGCTGGGTATTAAAAGGTGTTTTTTTTTTAAAGTTTTGACATAACTTGTTTTTTTTTAATTATTAATATTTTTTTTCAAAAGTTCCTTTATTTATTGGAAGCTCACGCAAGAAACCTCGGTCAGGATCGACCCCGGCACTAGTACGAAACCGGTTTTGTTCCGGTGAGGTCTAAGCTGGATCCGTCGTTTGTAATGCCGGCCGTGATTGCTCCATATTATGTTGTGTGGCATTGTCGAGAGAGAATTCTGCAGCGATCAATGCTTATATGCTCGCATGTCTTGTCAGCTCTTGTATTATTTTTTGTGGCCATGTGTGTTCTGTTGATAGGAATTTTCAGTGTGTACGTATGCTTTATTGTTAAATTGCTTTAAATAGTTTTGCATTTCAACAGGATATCGATTTTTTATCTTCATTTAATGCTCTTTTTATATGTATAAGCGAGTCTACGTCTAACATGATGTTGAGTGGTTATCATGTAACTTGAACTTCCGTATGCAGACAGTTATTAAATAATTCAGTTAAAAAAATTGAGATTTAAAGACGACAATATAAACCTACCAAAGACTCCGTACAAAGCGATAATAATAAAAAAAAAATTATTTACAATATTTATACATATACATTTTTGTTTTCTTTTATTTTGCTATTTTGATATTAAATTTGATTTTATTAATGTTCGAATTTAATTCACATGTTAATAGCTTCCAACGAAAAAAAATAGAAAAAGCTCTGTTCACAAATAGAGCAGATAATGGTAATTAACTGTTCTCTGGTTGTCTATCTAATCGTGCATGTAGAGACAAACTAACACATCAGCTACTAAACAAATAAGAAGATAAAGTTCTAAATAAAAATAAAACCGCAATAAGCAAACTCCGACAAGCTGAGAAACTTGCATCGTAAATTCGGTATCTCGGTAGCAAGCGAGGCTTATGATACTTCAGAGAACACACCGCGCCGCCCTCACGCTACACCGCTCAGCCCACCAAGCTCAGCGGGATTTACACCTCTGCCCGTCTTTAAAACAGACGTTAGGACGTGTTTTAGGCTGTGACATCATTTTCGTAAAGAAACGATACTACAAATATCTTGGTATATATATTTTTGGACACATCTACTTTTATATTCATAAACAAATAATGTTTACGAACACTAACAAGAGATTCATGCCGTATTTACAAATCAGGACTTAAAGTTAGCTTATCAGTAAAGCTAAATTTTTTTGTACTTGTACAACCGTGTCTTGTGAGAAACTTATAAATAGTAAATAGTTTGCACAGAGATAAAATCTTATGCTTTCGGACAGGATTTCTTCGAATTCTTTCCCTTACTGCTTTGACCACCTTTTTCGTATGAACACTACGTGGACGGCCAGATCTTTTTCTGTCACAAACAGAGCAGATCTCATTGCACCTATTAATAGACCGGTACACAAACATTTTACTAATACCAAGCGTATGGAGAGTTTTAAAAATTGCATTTGGCTCCATACCTACTTTGTGTAATGCAATCACAGCGATTCGGTTCTCTTTATCACCCCACTCCATTTTAATATCGCAAAATATTGTACAATGTATTGGCGCCAAAATGAGAAAACTCAATGACCAATCATATAAAAATGACAGATTCCAAATTCAAATGTAATATTTTGTTTATTTTTAATTGTAACAGTATTTATGGCCAGACTAAGTATTTGGATGAAGAAACAAACAAAAACATTACAAAGCAGTTTAAAAGTTAAATACCTAAAAAGCAATCCCACTAATCGAACAAGTATCGTGATCTTAAACATCTAAAAATAATCTAAATTCCATTACTTTAAATATTTTAAAGATCATAAACTCAATAGGCTCGAATAAGGCTTAATTTGCTGTTAATCCTACTACGAGTAACTTGATTATGTCTGCACGATTTAGCTTACCCTCCATGAGTTCGTTATCAACACGGCCGGTCTTGACATCATGGACGTGTTCATAGTGTGGCACAAGTTCAGGAATTTTAGATTTATTTTTATTAACAACTAGCGACCCGCCCTCGCTTCGCTTCGGAAACATTAAAACACACATGAAACAAAAAAAAAAAAAAATTTTTTTTAAAAAAAGTAGCCTATGTTCATCAGGGACAATGTCGGCTTCTAATGGAAAAATAATTTTTCAAATCGGTCCAGTGGTTTCGGAGCCTATTCGAAACAAACAAACAAACAAATCTTTCCTCTTTATAATATTAGTATAGATATAGATAATACCGTCACCATATTCCTAACTTTGAGGCAGGCGTAGGAATATGCATAATAGACAAGATGGGGGTACCCAAAATCTAACTAAACATAAAATTTGGCTCGGCATTAGCAATTAATTGATAGAATTTTGGTGGATTGTATATTGCAAAACTTCAACAATAAATATTATGGTACCAGTGGATATGAACCACGGCATAGTAGCATTGCTTAATACGAATACAACCTTAGGCATGACCCCATAAATATAAAATGAATATATACCTTTTTTGTATTAAAACAAAAAGAATTTTTTTTTTTTTTTATCATAACATTAAAAGTCCACAGATAACAAACTCCCAGAATTACGAGAGCTTGAGAAGAATGATAAAGAAAAACGTACTTTATTTGACGTCGCCGTGAGAGGATATTACAATACGGAGATTGATGAAATTGTACTCTGAAAGTAACTGAAGGCCGCGATGTATTTAGCGGGGAGTTTTATTTCAATTTCGCTGATTCACTTGACGGCTCTTATTCCCGTGTCAGTCGTTTTTTTATTTCATAAAAGGCTTTACACACGATCAACAACACCAACCTATTATTTCCTATGAAAGTATTGTATTGCAAATATTTTTGCGTGTGTATGTGTGTTTTATGAGCGCTATTGTTTGTATTGGCTTAAGGATTTTTATCTCGATAGATGTCTAGACGAGGTCATTGTCCACTTGGTGTTGAGTAGCTTACACACCCAATGTTTACATTAAGGGTCAATTCCCACTGAAAGAGCAGCGGCCGGCAGCGTCTTTTTGAGGCAAAATATTACAAACTATTTTGAATCTTATCTACGTGATTAAAAAGTTCATAGTCATTTGAAGGCAAAGGAGGGGTAGCGTGGCGTCGCGAGGCTGCACGAGCCTTCTACCGACTAGTCAAAAGAGGCGCCGCGCGGCTGATCGCGGCGCAGCTAGCTGACGTGCGGCCGACCGCGGTGCAGCTGACAGACTCGCGGCTGCGCGCGAGCGACCATTTCATACCCGCCCGCCCTGCCGCTTGCGCATTTCGCGTCATTTTATTAGAGGGTATCTTGTTCTTCTTCTACAGCCAGTGCTATGATACATAAATCCAAATCTACCATATTTATTGCCACACAACTTTCCTTGAGTGAAGTAGATCGCACACTAGTTTTCAAAGCTACCACGCGGAGGCTCATTGCGGCGCCTCGGGATGCCGCGCTGCCTCTCGCGGCGCCGCACTACCCCGCGCGGCGCCACACTGCCCCTTGCGGCGCCGCGCTCAGTCACTTGCTCTTACGGCCGCTGCGCGCCGCTGCTCTTTCAGTGGGAATTGACCCTTACGCAACCACCTTCTGAGAGGGGTCGAATTCGGCCACAAGCAATGTGCAAAGCAAATGGAATGCCGGATATCTGCTTAAACCGGAAGATACTCTTATGCTACTGCCACTTCCATTCATGGAAGACCGCCCTCTCTCTCTTCGATCGGTTCCTCACTGCTGAGGATCGTGACTCCGTCCGATTTCGTCAACCAACTGTCTCCATCGATCCCGCCCTGCAGCCCGGTGGAGTGCGTCGCTGATAGGCATCCCCAGTTCCTCCGCTATTTTGGAAGACTGCCCACGTCCACCCTATCCTCATGAAGGGTGACCGGTCGGACCCGTCGAGCTATAGGCCTATCACGATAATTTTCTTACTTTCCTAGGTGATGGAGCGAATAATAAATACGCAACTCCTGAAGTATCTTGAGAATCGCCATTTGATCAGTGACCGACAGTACGGCTTCCGTCGCTCAGCTGGCGATTTTCTTGCATACCTTACTCACAGGTGGGCTGAAGCCTTGGCAAGCAAGGGCGAGGCTCTCGCTGTAAGCCTTGATGTCACGAATGCCTTCGATAGGGTCTGGCATAGGGCAATTCGATGTTACCATCTTACGAAATTCCCGAGGGACTCTGCATGTGGATCGCTAGCTTTTTGGATGGGCGAGACATCACTGTTGTTGTAGACGGCTGTTACTCCCATGATTATAATTAACGCTGGCGTTCCACAAGGCTCGGTGCTCTCCCGCCCACATTCATCCTGTATGACAATGACATACTATCTATTTATGGCATGCACTGCTATGCGGGTGACAGCACGGGGGATGCGCGATATATCGGCCATGAGATTCTTCCTCCATGGGTCCATGGATCCACGGGAAGTCCATGGGTGACGGTAACCACTCACCGTACCCTCGTCTTCCTACAAGGGCAATAAAATAAAAGGTGTAGTCTGTTTATTTTACTTAGTCTATGTATTGTGTAATCTATTCTCTGTTTTCCTTCACACTACGAGCACGTTTACATTGAATAGTCAACATAATGCACTCGGTACTGCCGGTAACATGTTTTCCGTTTTTGTGTTCTGAGCCAGCTGAATATTTTGTTCAAAACTGCTTCGCTAAGAAAGGTTTTTTTATTTATTGCTTAGATGGATGGACGAGCTCACAGCCCACTTGATGTTAAGTGGTTACTGGAACCCATAGACATCTACAACGCAAATGCGCCACCCACCTCGAGATATAAGTTCTAAGGTCTCAGTATAGTTACAACGGCTACCCCACCCTTCGAACCGAAACGCATTACTGCTTCACGGCGGAAATAGGCGGGGTGGTGGTACCTACCCGTGTGGACTCCCAAGAGGTCCTACCACCAGTAAACCATCGGATCGCAATCGCGTGCCACTGAGAAGATCCGGCGAGAAACTCAGTGGGTTAAAATAATATCATTAACCGTGTTTAAGTTATAGTTAGTTGCATTATTAAGGATTACTCAAAAACTAGTGATCAGATTTTCATAAAATTTAAAAAAAACCGTATGAGAAGCACATTAGCTTTAAAATTAAATATCATTGAATTCGGTTCGCCTAAAAAAATTTCGAAGATATACATTAATAAAATACAATCGAAATGAGTATGTACTGTATTGTATTGTATTGTATGAGTATGTGTATTTGGACGAAAAGGCGTCGTTAAAAATTAGTTTGAGCTGGCTATATCTAATGAAATATAATCCAAATTCTTAATTACGTCAAATTCTCAAGTTAGAAAATTTTAATTGGGGTTTGTGTAGGCAAGCCTTGAATTTGAAACAATCTTAATTAAAATTTTGACTTACGCTTGATGATGCGAAAGGAATTCCTCATAAAATATTTACAACGTGATAAAATAAAATTATATTTTAATTATTACAAATCAAACCTTGAGTCAAGTGTCAATGAAAACAATTTTTAAAAATTAATAAAAAACACTATCCGTTTTCAAAGAAATACACATAGAAAAACAAAAATAGGCTGTATATACACATACAGTATATGTCAGTAGACACTGACTAATTCAACATATAATACAGAAAATAAAATTTTAACAAATAATGTACTATTTGAATATTATTATGGATCTGTCAGTTTTCTATTACGTTATATGTTACTCTGTTATGTAAATATATGATGGTAAGTGTCAGCGCAACGTCTAGCCTCTGATACAAGAGGATGTGTTGAAGAGGTATATGAAAGAGTGTGGGATTCAGTTCCACAAGTGGGAATCGCGCGTTCCCATACGCTGGAATAAACAACCACTACACAAAAGCCGTAAAAAATGTTTTAATTATGTTTAAAATTCGTTAAAACTAAACTAAATACTACACGCTAATATCTTTACCGGTGGTAGGAGCTCTTGTGAGTCCGCACGGGTAGGTACCACCACCCTGCCTATTTCTGCCGTGAAGCAGTAATGCGTTTCGGTTTGAAGGGTGGGGCAGCCGTTGTAACTATACTGAGACCTTAGGACTTATATCTCAAGATAGGTGGCGCATTTACGTTGATAGATGCCTATGAGCTCCGGTAACCACTTAACACCAAATGGGCCGTGAGCTCGTCCCACATTGAAACAATAAAAAAAATGCACTTAGTAAAAAAAAAACAAAACAAAAAACCTAATTTGTTCGATTAGAAAAACAAAAATAAAAACAAAACAAAAAGACAAACAGCATCGATCATCCACGATCGATCATCCGCCCACGTGAGCATCTAATCAATTCCAGTGTTTCATATAATTCTGTCGCCTTTCATCGTCCGGTTGATAGCGGCGGCTTCCTTGGCACCTCAAGATTATACGGGAATTGTTTATAATAACGTACGCTTTATCTTTGACACCTGTCAAAGCTATAGTTTGATTGTCAAACCGAATCGGCTTTAATAGTTCTCTTTTTAACTGGTCAATTTCGTTTGATTGGATGGATTGGATATAGGAAATTATAAAAAAAAAAACGATTATTTACATGGTTAAGTTATTGCTGGAGCACAAACATATAAATATCTATATCATATATGTATATTATTATCTTGGCGGGATAATATCACACAATGACCAAATGTCTAAATAAATGGACAAAGGAATTGCAACTGGATGGAAGCAATATTGGGCTTTGAAAGAAATATGAAAGGCCAGGAATTGACATTAAGATCAAGAAGAAGACATTTGATAGGTGATCCTGCCCTCGATCCTCGATCCAACAGTTAGGGGCTCTGACTATTGCACTGCAGAGTCAGGCAAACCACTCGACTCAATCTACACATATAAATAAAATTGGAGTGTTTGTTTGTAATATTCAAAAAATCCCCGCTTTTTACTACATGCATATGAATATATATTATTCGGTACATACACCAACATAATATTTTTTACAATTTTTGTCTGTCTGTCTGTTTGTTTCTACCGTCTAATTTGTGGAACGGCTGGACCGATTTTGACGGGTCTTTCACTGGTAGGTAGCTGATGATATGAGAAGTAACTTAGGCTACTTTGTTTAGACTAGTTTCGCCTCGCGGCGCCACCCGCGGTACGACAATAACCGCGGGTAACATTGCGGGACTCAGCTAGTCTTCTTCTTTATATATGTATAAAAATGAATTGCTGTTCGTTAGTCTCGCTAAAACTCGTGAACGGCTGCACCAATTTAGCTAATTTTGGTCTTGAATTATTTGTGGAAGTCCAGAGAAGGTTTAAAAGGTAGATAAATATGAAAATGCTCAGAAATAAATAAAAAATAACAATTTTGTTTGTCCTTTGATGTGTCCCTCGTCGGACAGATTCCTTTTGTTTGTTTTAAGGTTATTTTATACAAAAGTTTAAGTCTTTTATTTATCGATTTAGGCACTACGAAGTCTGCCGGGTCAGCTAGTACTCCAATAAATAAACAAATCTTATAGTCATTCGAAAACACTACGTTAGCTTTCTAAGCAAATTCAGTTACTCTGCTTAATTGGCTACGCAAGTTTTTAATCACTATCACGACAATCGCAAAGCCAAGGGCATAAACACATCACTTCAGACTTTATTTACAACCCAAAGGACCATTTATAAAGCGTTTACAAATAATTTATTCGGAGCGACTAAAACTAAATCGTTGTAAATTAAAAGTCGCGTTTGTAATGTACAACTGTCACAGAGCACAATTAGTTACATGCTCTGAGAGAAGAGAATTGTGTGCCGAAATTAAACATTAGTTGGTAGTCGATCCGCTAATCCGTATAATGAAATATATACAATTTTAGTACTATTTGATTGTCCTTGGTTTTCGTGAATAGTTGACATAATTAAAACAACTTTTACGTGTTGCCCAATGCGTGTGGACTCTGGACCTCACATACCTGATCCAGTGGAGCGAATGACAAACAGTCGACGTCGCCCTAAACACGTCATTACGGATCCTCAGAATCTACTAACGGTGCTTTTAGGTACCTCAAGCACCGGACACCGTCCTCGTCGAACACGTCGCTTGCGACGATGGGCTCAACGAGTAAATTAACCCATAGACACAGCCCACTGAGTTTCTCGCCGGATCTTCTCAGTGGGTCGCGTTTCCGATCCGGTGGTAGATTCTGCGAAGCATTGCTCTTACTAGGGCCAGTGTTAGCAACACTCCCGGTTCGAGCCCCGTGAGCTCACCTACTCACCCGGCTATGCTGACATAGTCGTTACCAGGTCAAAACGTTATGCCGCCACCCACCTTAAGATCGCCTCTAACATCATTTAAACTCTTATTACTTTTCTTACCATGACAACGTATTTTATATTGCTTCCACATTCCGATAGTGTTTTACTAGTAACATGTCACTGAACGTTTTAGTGGACTTCGCACTTTAAAGCAGAGACACGCAATTAATGGAAGCCTACACTTGCAAGTTATCTCTCGGTAATTAAGTCTTGTAAGAGAAATACAACGCATTGAATCGCTCAGATCTCGAAATACTAGTTTCAATATAATTGCAAGGGTATGTACTTGATTTGAATAATTTTAGTGGAGCGTTTAAATTCACGATATATATAAGAGGTTTTAACTGGTGGTAGGACCTCTTGTGAGTCCGCATGGGTAGGCAACACCACCCTGCCTATTTCTGCCGAGAAGCAGTAATGCGTTTCGGTTTGAAGGGTGGGGCAGCCGTTGTAACTGTACTGAGACCTTAGAACTTACATCTCAAGGTGGGTGGCACATTTACGTCGTAGATGTCTATGAGCTCCAGTAACGACTTAACACCAGGTGGGCTGTGAGCTCGTCCACCTATCCAAGCAATAAAAAAAACTGCATCTCTTTCTGATTAAATCCATAATGAGATCGCAGATAGGATTAACGCTTGACTTTCCTGTATTTATTCCTATTTAATACACACACAAAAATAAACAGTCCCCCGTATTACTGAAGAGCACAAATCCGAATTCCCAACATACTTTAGTTTCTTAATGACTTTTAAAACGACCTGTAACTGAGTTTGAACATAAATAATTAAGACAGAACGTACATTTTGTACGTCCCACGCGTCTCGTAGCTAATTAAACTATAGCCGAGGCTCCCTAAGGATTTCTTATAAGTCAATCTTAAAGGAAAACGACTCTTGTCACGCAATACACAGAAATTAAGTGACGCAGAAAAGCGATTCGTCCGCTATTTCTCTGCGACTCGATTAAGTTTATCGAGATATAAATTGCGTAAAGATTGCACGCTTCATTTCCGAGCCAATATTCGTGGCTGAAGAAGTGTCGTGGCAATTAACAGATTATAATAGATTGTTCGCGGGATGTATGTAGTCAATGACAAACGAAGCTGTAAGAATTTGTTTTTTATCTATTGCTTAGATGGGTGGACGAGTTCACAGCCCACCTGGTGTTAAGCGGTTACTGGAGTCCACAGATCCACAACCCAAACGCGCCACCCAACTTGAGATATAAGTTCTAAGATCTCAGTATAGTTACAACGGCTGCCCCACCCTTCAAACCGAAACGCATTACTGCTTCACGGCAGAAATAGGCGGGGTGGTGGTACCTACCCGTGCGGGCTCACAAGAGGTCCTACCAACGAACAATATTTTGATTTAGAGAAATTAGCGTCACATTTTTTGCGTGTTGAAAAGATTTGGGATCAAAAAGGACAGCAGTTTTAATGTTATCAAGAAGTTATGATTGTTTTGTAGAATGACGTAGCAAGCTCCCCAGAGGTCATGACAGAGTACCGAGAATAAAGAAAACACAAATATTGTGTATTAGTTTTAATAAACTTGGAATTTTTGGTATTAAGGAAGTGTTAAGGAATCATATAAGGTGAATTTATTAAGACACCGAGATAAATGAATGAATTTATTAATATATATCTTTTAATACTGTATAAACTATTATATGTATGTATGTATATATATATATGTCGTGGATAACGACTTTTAGTAATATTAAGACGGTGGTTTTGATTATTATTTTAAATGATGAAATGTTGTTTTGATAAATATCACAAAATGAAGGGTAGACTCCGTAACGCCACAGTATAAAATGGCGGTACGTGGACAGAGTCGTGGCATTGGTGTCAGACAGTGATTCCATCCGTCTCAGCAGTGAGTCTCTGACAGTCAGTCAGTCAGTCAGTCGGTATGTGCAATGAAACTGTCGATTTATCCTGTCATTGTGAAAGTTGTGTGTGTTGAGTTTCAACAATTATTATTGAAAAGTTTTATTGACTAAACTGAGTTCAATCGAATACGAGTGATGACGAAACTACCGCTCAGCCATCCCTGACGTGTGCCAACATATATATATATATATGTGTATATATGTAAATATATTTTTTTGTGTATGTATTTGTAATTTAATATAAATTTCATTGCAATTTTCAATAGTGGTAGGTACCACTATTTACTCTGCACTACCTTTGGTTGACTGGTAGAGAATGCCTTAGGCATTAAGTCCGCCAATGTAAATAAAAATACGAAGCGTAATAAATAAATAAGAACTTTTACTATCTTTTTACTATCTTATGCTCTTATGCATTATTGTAAGTGTAAATTTAAAATATACAAATAAATTATTTAAGACATAGTAAACCCAGAGATATGGGTAAATATTAATTTTTTAAAAACTCAACTGACGCCGTGTTGGGTCTATGTACTACTAGCTAATTCAATTAAACAATAAATCGGAGAGCTAATTGAATTAACACAAACATTGATAAACAAATCGAAAATGAATCGAAACTGGTTACCCAATATTTAATTGGTTAATTGAAATTTATTATTTACGTAATGTAGTAATGGAAAACGGATAACTAGTATGTAACTAAATAGATTGTATTAATTCAATATTTTTTTAGTTTGTCAGTATTTTGTAGTTATTACTCGGGAATCAATTGGTTAAGAATTCAAAACCGCCTCTGAGAAGAAGCAAAAATGAACGCAACACAGATAAAATAAAATCTCTGAATATCTCATAATAATTTTCGAAATATATCGACAGTCACACTGAAGAAAGCTTTCGATCATTCCTTACAAAAGCTTATAACACACTCGGCGGCTAACCGTGTGGAAACTGGGACGTGTCCGAAAATATTGTTCTCAATCGATTCAATATGTCACACGATGTCATGTGTTGCCAGCTGTCAAAAAAAAATGTTCCCCTTCTTAGGAAAAATATTTGTTGAATAATTTTAATTTGTTAAATGCTTCAAATACCTACGTATTTGACGTAAGATTAGTGCTTAAGAGTGTTATAATTGAATTGGGAGATCGGACTTTAATTTAAATTATGTTTTGGAACAATAGCAATAGAATAAATTAATAAATGATATGTAATTAGTAAAACACACTCTTCATTGAAACTATGAGCGTATCTTTTGTCGTATCGTATCTTACTATGATGGTAATATGTATAATTATGAGAACGGCGTGCTTATGTGCCATCAATGCGCAAGGAGTTTTGCCGCGAAGATAGGCTATATAAGCCATCTTCGAGCGCACGAGCGCCAAATCGACGGATAGGAACGAGCGCCAAATCGACGGTCGCCATCGCCGAAATCGGTCGGATGAATCATCAATATCTTCCAAAACCTTTTTGAAAGTGTTAACAATGACATAAGCTTTAACCGATTATTAAAAATGAAGCACAAACAAACAATACAGCATATTTCATTTTACTAAATGAATGCTACAAATTCATTTGATTTATAAATATTTGTGGTTTTTAAAATATTTGTATTTATGTACTAACATTTTCGAAAACTACTTTTAAATTGTAATTTATTTAAAATAGCATTATATTGCGTTACAGCCGCCGCCACTAAACCTACAATATTTCTATTCCTTGATAAACTTATTGAAGCGCATTTAATACAACATACGCCAGTCGACGCTTAGATCAATTTGCAATCGTTATGCAATTATTATTACCAGGCAACATGGTTCAAGCAAAATTGTTCAAAACAAAAAAGAAAAGTAAGCAAATACAGAAACTAAGCTAGCAGCCCCGAAGCGAAGCAAATCGTCAAGGCGGAGTCTACATGTCATTTTTTTTTCTCCATTCGTCCCTACTCAGCGTGTTGACATTTTGATGCATGATCTATTTCCAGTAACGAATGGAACGGATCGCTGGTTCCCGTTCAGGTAGACTGTTTCTATTATTATTATTTTATTTATTTACGTTTTCTGATGACGTGTGCGTAGTGAAGATTGAGGATTATAGAATATCAATCCGATGCTTAGGTACGGCTTAAGTGAATACGCAGTTGTAATGATTATATAGGTTAAAAATTTCACGACCCATCTACTTTTAAGGGATTATAGAAGTGCGTAGGTTTTTTTTTTATTGCTTAGATGAGTGGAAGAGCTCACAGCCTACCTGGCGTTAAGTGATTATCGGAGCCCATTGACATCTACAACGTAAATGCCGTCACCCACCTTGAGATATGAGTTCTAAAGTCTCAGTATAGTTACAACGGCCGCCCCACCCATCAAACCGAAACGCATTCTTCACGGCAGAAATAGACGGGGTGGTGATACCTACCCGTGCGGAGTCAGAAGAGGTCCTACCACCAGTAATTACGCAAATTATAATTTAAGCGGGTTTCATTTTTATAACGCGATGTTATTCCTTCACCGTGGAAATCAATCGTAAACATTTGTTAAGTACGTAAATACTTTAACGTACGTAACCTTAATAAATACGTACACACAGTACGATTAATTCTCTCAGGTAGAAATCATTGATATGCCTAAGACATAGTATATATGGGCGCAAACGCCACTATTGGCAATAATTAAGATAATAATATATAGTTTAGTTTATTCTATATTAATATTTATTTATTATTAGCAAGATGAAACTGTTATTCTACCATATTTAATAATTATCAGACACTGTTTTGATGTGAAAATGTTCATAATATGTTTAATGTTTATATTATTGTTTAAAAACACAAATGACTGTATAAATAATTAAATATGAATAAAGCATAAATATTGATAATAATTTATATTATAATTAACAGTAATAATTAAGTATTGTAAATGTTAAGCAATGATGTTGTTGGCGCCATCTATCATTAGGCTGGATAATAACAATGTTAGTTAATATTACTTAAAAGTAATTCACGTAAAATAAATTAAATGTTAGTCATGTAAAAATCACTAAAATATGTATTTTGAATATTAAGCTATATTTTGTGAATTGTTTCACAGTAATTACATTTGTTTGTATAAAAGAAGTTGTAGTTGCTATAACCATCAATCACAAAATGACTAATTGTGTAAGAACCACTGAATAATTCAGGCGTGGCTATTTGTTGTAAACAAGTAATGTTAAAGTTTTATAGAATTGTATTGTATTTTCATTGTAAAAGAACTTATGTGTGTAAACCCTGGCTTAACGCCGACATATACTTATAGTCTTGTGTATTTGAATCATTGTTAGTACCATCTTTTATACCGGAAAATATTATCATTGCCTATGTTAAATGTATATTTAATTTAAATATCTTCCAAGAACGTAAAATCGACCGAAATATGGAGCGAACGAAAACACAACACCGAATTTGAATCCCGAAACGATCGGCCCAATAACTTGAACAGAAGAACTCATTCCTAACAAAATCACTGGCCGACCTTAATTTTATTCAACGTGCCAGCCGAAGTATTGGTTAGATAAAAATCTGCGAGAAAGGCCCGTAAGAAAACAAAGGAAATGAAATATCTAAAGAGGAAAGTAGACGAGGCGTTTACACAGAATGTTACGCTGATGCAATAAGGGCAGCCCGTAATAAGGAAGCCTTTTGAGATAATACAACGTGAACACATTTTATACTTTTCCCGAAGGTTATTTTTAGTAGATGCCCGTGAACTATATTTTTTTCGTTATGGCGGAAATTTTCATTCAAAGATTTTAAGGAAGCACCCGATGTTCAAAATTTTCTGATTTTAGGACCACAGATGAACAAACAGATTCTGATGATGATGATGACAGATGAACTGTTGAAAATTTAATATTATTAGGTTTATCTTTCATTGCTAAATAAACTAGACCACTTTAAGAAAAACATAGTAAAGTACTTTATTTAAAAAGAATATTATTACAATATATTATTACAATTACTGTTAGCTAAGAAAATGTTGTATTTGTGACAGTTTTTGATGAAGGCTGAATATTTCTAGGAACACAGTAGTTAGTCAAACCATTATTTCTTCGGGTACAGAGAATCAATTTATTTCTCCCCCAAGCAATCACGCGTTTCAGTTCTAAGGATAAGATTGTAGAGTTCAATCTAACATAGTGGGTGGGCGACCCTGGCATTTAGACGACACACAGTGACTACCTACAACATCACTACTTGAATCAAGATACATGTCGCGAGGCACGAGGTCAGTCTTAATTGTACGGTACAAAAGCTGGTTGTAAAGTATAAAAGCTAGCCCTACTAAACGAAAAGCATGACTGATTCGTGGCAGAAATAGCTAGGATGGTTCTATGCAGCTCAGATGAAATAATAATAAAAAAATAGCGACCAAAAAGATAAATTTCGAAGATACACATTTTCAGAAATATGGAATACGAATAATCTATCGTTAAATAAAGATTTAAGAGGCAGGGTTAGGCTACATTACTACCCAAATAAAATTCCGAAAAGAAAAACGGCTAGGAAAGTGATAGTAAAGACTGATAAAACTGTCAGTGCTATCCCTTACGAGTTCAATCAAAGAGAGGGTATGTTTTACAGCATGCGACACGATTTATCGTGAAATAACTTTTCTTTCCACAGTAAAAAAATATATTGTATTCTCTATAAACATTGGAATCAGCTCTACTCGGATTTTTTTAATATTATGACAAGTCTTTCTTCAAGAAACGTTTGAGGAGAGTACTTAATGAAAACTAATGCCGCTAGATTATTGCTCTGGTACTTATTATACGGGAAGTGACTTCTTTCTTACAAACAGACAGATTATAAGCCTGCTTTTAATGACATTAAAGCAACAAGTTGTACAATGTTGTCAATAAACAAGTAATTATTCCTTAATTATTGAAAAAATTAATAAACAGTTATGTGATTCTCGAACGTTTTAATACAAGATTCGTTTGTTACAATATTTTTTTTATCTCAAACTTAATCAAATCAATAGAAACATAAAAAAAAAATTGTAATGTAAAAAATCAGAATTTTTTTACTCGTCAATATCAATAATTAAAAAACATTCAAAATTAATTAAATTCTATCTTTACCTAGTATCGTATGGTCTAAAGCGAAGAAATAATACTCTTGTCCAACCTAACCTCAATCTTTCTTGACATTTGAACGGAAATCCAGAGGGCGACTATGTTTGACTTGAGTTAAATACGTTTAGATTCAATATTTGTACGGCCTTATAGCACGGAGCTGCGCAAATAAAATGGTGACTTAGCGGTGGTCACCCAACGGTCTAGTAATTTGGTACATCAAGTGTTTGTCAACTTGTGAGGACTGGAGTTAAAAGATTGGAAGCTTTCCGAGCTTGTAAGATGAATCGTACACCAATAAAGTCCTATCTTTAGGATTTTTCCAGTGCAATGATAGACAAATTGACAAGATGATTATGCCTGTACGAACCCATAGTCTTCGCTAACTCCAGTAATATCATCAGTTTTATTTGCTGTATATTGCCTTTGGTCTGTTTTTACGTAACTAGCTAGAAAGAAAGCTAGCGTAAGAAAATACGGACGTAATCACAAAGCTCATAACGATATTTTTTACGAAATTTTTAGCAATTACGGTTCTCGTAAATTCTATAAATATAACTTGGGGATTGTCTCCAGTTCCGGGTTTTTGTCGCGTATTTGAAAATTGATAACAATATAAGAACATATTCAAAAAGTTTTTTAAAAAAATACTTCCATGCAATATTTACTTTGAAAATACCGCATTCAATAATATAACATCATAATAATATCCCAACAAGCGGCAACTTGAGAGATTCTTGGTCTAAAAAATGTAAGTTCTCATGCAAGCCCAAGTATCTACACTGCCTTAAACGACCGCATCCATTACGTATCTTTTATAAAACCACTTGAATACTATAAAGATACTGAACTCTCATAAATTATATCTTAAATAGATACTAGTTAGGTCGAGTGGCCACTCGAAGCAGGTGTGGTGGAATCGCGAGATTAGAAAATGCTATTGAATTTTTTTGAAGAGTACTGTTATTTCTGTATGAACACAAAGTGAGAAATATATAGCTATGATTTTGAAAAAAAAGACGGAAATAGGAAACTATTGGATTTTTAATTATTATTAAAGTGAAACGGCAATAAAATGTAACAATCAATCAAATTGCATATGAAAATTTATGTAAAAAAATTACCTTATTCAACACTTGATTTTCTGTAATATATTTTTTTTTAATTGCTTAGACGGGTGGGAGAGCTCACGGCCCACCTGGTGTTAACTAGTTAACGCAGCCCACAGACATCTACAATGTAAAGTGCCGCCACCCACCTCGAGACATGATT
Organism: Bombyx mandarina; assembly: GCF_030267445.1. NCBI lineage: Eukaryota > Metazoa > Arthropoda > Insecta > Lepidoptera > Bombycidae > Bombyx > Bombyx mandarina. Next base: position 2,828,072 of record NC_143231.1, on the reverse strand, counting down.
TCGAAGGTCTCACTTTTTACAGTACAACGACTGCCCCATCCTACAAACCGAAATACATTACTGCTTCACGGCATAAATAGGCAGGCTGGTAGTACCCACTCGTGCGGATTCACAATACGTCCTACGATCAGTAAATATTAAAATAAAACCGATCAAAGTGAGATGCGAATTCCAAATCCCTAACCGCCGTCTTCCTTATAAAAACTCTCAAAGCTTAAGCCGAAATATCCTCAAACATTTTCCATGAAAAGGAGAAAAAATTTACCCGAATATGTTTAATGTTACAAAAAATAATAATATCAAAACGACAGAATTATAAAAAGAAAAAATCGTGACGCTTTATTATAAATCCTATAAGCAATAGCGGTCCCCAACAAACGTGTAGGTACATCGATAACTCCCTCGCATGTCTGTAGACATCGGTTTTTGTATTGTCAATGCAATTCTAAAGATCGTTGTTATGTCTCGTCTTCAATGCTGATCCAAATTCGTCACAATGTGATGACTTCCGGACTGTTTTGAGTATACAATGTCCAGGTATATCCGTAACCATATGTCGTGAGGTTTTGTATGCGAAGAAGAAACGGTTCAACATTTTGATGGTAATTATTGAAATAGTTGTTTGTTTTTGTGTTTGTTTTATAGTTGTTGAAACAGTTGAATTATTGAAAGTTTTGCCTATTGTTTTCCGCACGCTGCTCTGCCTTATTAGACTTCATTTTCTTAAATTTGACTAACATTGGCCACTTAAGCATACGAAAACATTTTTTAGCATCATAGCCATTGGTCCAAGATATTTTAAATTCATAAAAACAACAATTCTCGTTCATGCATTAGTGTGCGTACTGTAGTGTAAACCGTATCAAAATATTCCACTAAAATATGCTCTTTTATCAATACGAAACGCATACACGAACAAAAAGAAAACTAAAAATTTGCCCACAAAAAGCCAATTGGTCAAACGTTAACACTGATTAATTATTCTCAAATTTACGATCATACATGTCAGACACTATCGCCACTTCATTCATAAATCACGCAATTAGCTCGGGTGTCCATAATTTAAGACAGAGGCCTTTCTTTTTTGATAATTTTTCTAACTGTAAGATTCTTAGAAATAACGATTCATTCACTATTGGTTAACGGAAGTTAAATACATGTCATTACGGATCCTCCCGATCCATTAACGGTGCTTTTAGGTACCACAAGCACCGGTCACCGTCCTCGTCGAACCCGTAGCTTGCGACGAAGGGCTCGACGAGCGAATTAACCCATAGACACCACATAATTAACACCATTGCTAGGGTCAGTGTTGGCATTACTCCGGTTTGAGCCCCATGAGCTCACCTATTAGTTAAGGTTACGCTGAAATAGCCTATCAAGGCTATCAGCTTAGGAAGGAGAAAAAACAAAAAGGAAGTTAAATAACACGTACCTATAAAAACATGAATGCAACGAACGAAATGAATTCGCGAATGAATACTAAATAAACTAAGATCCACTCTACAGTATAATAGACAGTAACAACTCGACAGGGAATGCATTCAAGAGCTTTGCCTACCATTCCCTGTCCCAAGTGGGGCATAGATGATCTAGGATTATGCTGAACAATCAATCTCTGATTCGTTTGTAACTTATCTGTTCTTGTACACCTAAAGTGTGAACATAAGCAACAGGAAATATAAAAATTCGATAAGGTGCCAGAGAATTTTCGCCAATTCTAATACAGAACTAAACTACAAATTTAAAAACTTACACAATAAGAACATATCTATGACAATCGCAGAATTCCGAACGTAATGTAATACGATCTAGTTCAATACATCCGAGGATAAAATAGCTATAAAAATATTGTGTATCAAAATAAACAGGCTTAGTGAAATAAGAGAAGCTCTCTCCACGATTTTAGTCAAAACAACATCAGCAATGGCTTTTGTTAGCGATCCACTCCTGTGGGTATCGAATTCGTGGAAGGGGGATTCTTTGACGTTATACCCTCATTCGCCATGATTTTCATACGCCGACATAAATTTGCAAGGAATTCACGAACGGAAATATTGCTCCTTACAAAAAAAAAAAAAATCTACCAATATTTTTGGTTTATTTGTACAACACTGAATTTTATATTCAAAATTTTAGCGCTCCTGTGGAAGTTCTAAGTCTTATTTTCATGTTTGTAGGCGATATAGCACTATCACCGAGAAATGTAGACGAGACCCTAAAAAAATGATCTCTTAAATAATGAAATATTGTCAAAAAGGAATTTTTAAGTATACCTTAGTCTACTTGCATCAACTTAAATAAGGCATATATACACAACTAAATTCCTTTAACAAAGATATTGCCTCTCATTGAGAAGAATATTGTGAATCCGAATCCCGTCGTGTGGTATGTTGTGATCAAATAAAACCAGGCCACCTATTATTATATTTTTCTGCAATCTATCTTCCAGATGTCGCGCAACAAGGAAGGTCTAAAGGGCTAAATCTTGTTCCCCTAGTAAACAGTGAGATACTGTAGGGTCGAATTACGTGCGCGAGTGCTTTACCATTATAGAACTTAGATTCATAATACAGGATTCAAGAAAAAAAATTACCATGCAATAACTATTTTAATCAAGACGAATAAGGATAAAAGACTCGGATAGAAGAATATTTGAAATGGCCTGCAATCAGATATAGATTAAGAAGTAATAGGACAAGTGGAATACTTTACTGGGGCGTCTTTTGAGCCCAATCAGGTAGGTACCTACCACCAATCTATCCATTTCTGGCGTGAAGCAGTAATGCGTTTCGGCTACAAGGATTAGGGCAGCCATTGTAAAGCTCAGAATATCTTAAAATAAATGGCAGCATTTACGTTGTGGATATCTATGGGCTCTATTAATCACAAGGTGGGTAATGAGTTCGTCCACCCATGTAAGATAAAAAAAATTTTGCTCGATTTTGCCTTTTTAAGTCTCAATTATTTTACAAGAGAAAATCTTTGGTTTAATTGAGTATGGTGTGGTTTAATTGACTGGTTTACTCGTAACAAGTAATGTGACCATGCCGGAGTTGAAAGCAAGACAGGTGACAATTTCTCTCAGTAAGCACGTACCCAACACGAGAAAACACGTCGTAAAACAACAATGAAGCACGCAAACTTTGTGTAGGTAGTACTTTTGTGCAAATACTAGTGGTAGGGGTCATTGTTATCTTATACTTACTTACACAAAACATAAACTATTTTGTCTTTCCTAAAATATACTTTTGTCTATTAATTTCAGTATTTAAATCCAATTGTTAGACTGTTAAATTTATTTTTGGGTAATTTAAGCTTCTACCCCATATCGTAGACGTCATAATTTTTAAAGTATGGATAATTTTTTTATAACGCTAATTCGACGCTTCTAAGCAGAACGCAAGAATGAAATACGTACTCAACAAATGTTCACGATTGACTTCCACGGTGAAAGAATAACATCGTGTAGTAAGTCGTTGTGGCCTAAAGGATAAGACGTCCGGTGCATTCGTGTTGAGCGATGCACCGGTGTTCGAATCCCGCAGGCGGGTACCAATTTTTCTAATGAAATACGTACTCAACAAATTTAATGTTCACGATTGACTTCCACGGTGAAGGAATAACATCGTGTAATAAAAATCAAACCCGCAAAATTATAATTTGCGTATTCACTGGTGGTAGGACCTCTTGGGAGTCCGCACGGATAGGTACCACCACCCCGCCTATTTCCGCCGTGAAGCAGTAATGCGTTTCGGTTAGAAGGGTGGGGTAGCCGTTGTAACTATACTGAGATCTTAGAACTTATATCTCGAGGTGGATGGCGCATTTACGTTGTAGATGTCTATGGGCTCCAGTAACCACTTAACACCAGGTGGGCTGTGAGCTCGTCCATCCATCTAAGCAATAAAAAAAAAATAAAAAAAAACCAAACCCGCAAAATTATAATTTGCGTAATTACTAGTGATAGGACCTCTTGTGAGTCCGCACGGGTACTACCACCCTGCCTATTTCTGCCGTGAAGCAGTAATGCGTTTCGGCTTGAAGAGCGGGGCAGCCGTTGTAACTATACTGAGACCTTAGAACTTATATCTCAAGGTCGGTGGCGCATTTACGTTGTAGATGTCTATGGGCTCCAGTAACCACTTACCACCAGGTGGGCTCTGAGTAATGGTATTTTATGATGATGTTTTATAACATTCCCTATCTTCCCTTTCATGATACGAACAAAAGGGCTTTAAGGGATTATGAAGATCTGCTAAGCAACTTTCTTTTAAAATTATAATTTTTTTCTCTAAACATCTTTCAAATATAACAAATTCAATGTGATAATTGCTTAATAATACGTATTGAGGCATAACATAATAGTGATGTTGAAAAACGAGTAAATTACAAAACATTTATCCAAAATTCCTGATTAATTAAAATGTTAAAGTTTTCAATAAAAATTCGTTCCCTAAACGCAGTTTGGTAGTTCCCTTTCCGCTCTACTAACGAATTTTCCCTATCCATATACTAAATGTTTTATTAGCTTGCATCTTACAGATATCCGGGTGTGAGGCCCGGACGTAAGACCGAGACCCGGATAAACAAACGCGGTTATCCCAAGAGTCAGTTTGAGAAATATTACGCTTCTTACCGGGCATAATTCAGAAGGTTACCTCCGTTTTGGATAGCGGTGAAAAAATTATTTGAAATTTTTGCAATTCGATGCGAGTACACAAGAAGTTTCAACGTAGAACTTATAAGCAAGTATTCATACATTATTTTCTGTTTCTTTTACAAGAACTGACATATGAATTTGCGTTACGCAAAAAATATATTAAATTCCCTAGCTCTTATATTCGGCCTGCTTAATGGCGCCCGGGACGCTGGTGTTTGTGGCCTCCTTGATAATGTCCGTCCACCTGGTTGGCAATCTTCCTCGACTTCTCTTTCCTTCCACGCGACCCACAACTATTAATTTTTCCGTTTAGCAGGCCGAATGCAGGCAGCATTGGAGGAAGCTGGTGCAAAAACTGGACCAAGGTGGTCACGACCCTCAGTAATGAGGAAACGACAAAGAAGAAGAAGAAGAAGCTCTTATATGCACGGTCAGGGTAAACAATAATTATCATAATATATATTATTACATAATGTTTTGTATTTTATAAGAAAAGTAGTCGAAATACGAGATAAAAGATCTTAACGAATTGCGGGGCACGTTTGACGTTTGCAGAGCTTTGAGTGTGGTCAGCTCATACTTTAAATATTCACCTACGACAAAGTAAGCCGGAAGATGAAATGCAAAATCTCTCGCGTTTCTTTGGCGTAAGGGCCTACTTTTTTAAATGAGGTTCATAAGAGGTCACAGCCGTTGGAAAACCTTGATGTGTCCTTGGAATTACGGAGGCAATAAAAACACGACATTCTTTAAAAATTGATTACGCGGAAAGTAATACAATTGAGATAACCACATTTTTTGTTGGTTCAGTCATTAGTTATTCACTCGTAAAAGTAAGCAGCTTGTGCAGCAAAAAAACGCTAATTCGTCCGGATAATATTTAAAAAAATCCGAAATCGAGATTAATCCTGTTGTACAAAATCACTTTACACATTATTCAAACGTTCGTACCTTTATAAAGTCTTAATCGGGTCGGGGAATAGTTTCGTATCGGTTCCAGGTACCGGACTGTTTTTTACGATCGGCCGTGCCCTTTCATTCTGTTTGAGGGCTAAATTCGCTTTCACGGTAAATCGGTTTGCGAAACCCCTTTGAATTAGTGGATGAAATAAAAAAGAAAGAAAAAGAAATCTTGTTTCTCACTGACCTACGATCGTTTAAAAAAAGATTTCGAGCTAAGTATGGCGCTTTGTGATAGACAAGCGTAATCCTTTTAATTTGCGTTCGAATCTTGTTGTCAAATGGGAAGGCAGTGCTTTTTTGCGAGACGGTTAAATAATTCATTTATGAATATTAAATGTGGGTTTTTAAAACGCCTGTGATTTGCCGAAGCAACACCATTATTCTTTAACTATCTTCCGCAGATGTTTGAATATTTTAAAACGGCTTCAGGCTGATATAAAATTGGAAGGATTAAATAAAAAGTCACAATAAAAGTTTCAGTTTTAAGTAACTAAAATGGGCACACGAAATGGTGACACTCCTGATGCTAACTTTTACCAGTCCATAGACAAAACATCAGAAGTGACGTTACCCATGTTAAAGCATAAAAATGAAGTTTCAATTGCGTGGTACAACATGATTTAAGTCGAAACGCTTTGTAGAGCAGAATGTGACAGACTTAGAAAGTTGAAGGTACCTAAAAAAAGGATTCGTGTGTCTGACAAAGATGAAATGGTAGAAGAGACAAATCTCCGAAAATAGAATTAGGTTAGATGTACCCGAATGAAAATGAAAATACATCCAATAAAGCCAGCCCACTGCTTTAGTTCACCTTGCGAGACATCTAGCAACAAATCGCTCAAAAATCTCCTTTAAATTCAATTTTTAAAACCAAAAACGGCTGTTGCTACACCCAAAGTTATTTCATTAAGACATTAAACAACATACCAATACAACAGAACAGATAAATTAAATGATAAATCAATTTTGATAGTACATTCTTTAAAAAAATACTTCAATAGATTTTCGAAGGCTAATAAATTGATTAAGCCAATAAGTGAACCATTAAAATAAATCAAAGGCTATGGGAGCGGAGACAAAACGGGCAACAAAGAGGACCCACCGAAGGAAATGATCACGATATCACTACTAGCGACGAAACTCGTGATAAACTGGTCTCGGCGCGGTCACGAGAAGAATTTATTAGCTATTCCTGTTATATATAGACAGTTTAAATATTTATTGCTGATGAAATTGCTTTGGATTGCTCTATCCATAGATATAGGATTCGTGGCCATATCCGCCTATGAATGTCGTCAATGCGTTTAGGTTCAATGCAGCCATGCGCATTTGCTTGATGAAGGCATACTCAGAAGAGTGATCATAGAATTGCTAACATAATCAAGGATAACGCAAGTATATAGTAGTACCAATCAATTGATTTTTTGCTTAGCTCTTCAGTTCCGAACGTTTTAATTAAGTAACTGAATATTGAAAATCCGCGCTGGTAGCTATCACAAAATTGTTATGCAGCGAAGAAATAACGGGTTCCCTTCATAAATTCAAAGAGTAAGTAGGAAAGACGTTCTACTAATGCAATTAATGCTCGGATATTTCAATACTGATGAGGAATCATTCAAGGTGTGGTGGTAATTAAACGGACACCACTTTCCACTTGATATTAAAGGGACCGCAAGCCAATCTGTCAATTTTATTATTACTAGCCGTACTCGCCCGCTTCGCTGGGAATTTAAAATTAACATTATTATTTATTGTCGTAAGACTCATATAAATATTAGCCTATCCATTAAGTATATGTATTTTCTACATGGATACCAAGTTTTAAGTCAATCGGATGCACGATTTAGTAGTTATAACGGAACATCCCTAAAGACCAATGTAGATTTATAAATTAGTATAGATATAAAAAGCGATTCCTCACCGGTCATAGTAACATTACCTTCAATAGAGTTTAAAATCATTTTCATGTCACATTCAAAATAAAAGCACCCTGTTCGCAATTGACAAAAATGATAAATTAATAAAGTTTAAAGCAGTTTATTAGGAAACAAAAACCGAATTCGTTACGCTACGGTGCCACGAGAAGTCAATATTATCTTGTCAAATGCCGAAAGACCTCTCTCAGTACAAGCCTCTGTCTCATTTGCGGGCCCATTGGAGCTTGACGGGTTTCAGTCACGTATTGAATAATAACGGTTTGGTACAATATGACTCGAGAGCTGACCACTCGCTGAGACCTCTTTGTTACACCTTTGTCTTTGTATCAAAGGTCTCAATGGCTCTTCAACTTCACCAAACCGCAACAGAACCTCGAAAAAACATTACTCACACGATTCTGATTCTTGTACAATTGTAATAACGGCGTTTAAATTTCTATTTCTATTTTGTCAACCGCAAATAAATGTTTGTGAAGAGCACTTGTAACCTGTCTTAGTTGTCTGTTAATTTGGATGGTGCTTTTTTTTTTCAATACCGAGAAAAAAGTTTCAAGTACTCGTGTATGAATGAATTCGTTCCGAGCTCTTTTATTGTACTGATTGTTGTATTGTTTTACGTTTATGCATTGTATTGTACTGCGAAACGCTTGTCAGTGTCAATGTCGACGTGTCAATTTGAAACGGTGAATTGATCTTCGCTATTACTTTAATTATAGTATTTCAAATCATCATCATCATCGTCGCGATTGCTGATTCGTAGCCTCTCTTTTTTTCCTACCTAAGCGGATGGTCTAGAGAGACCACGTCAGCGTCGCCGGGCTAGTAGGTGAGCTCACGAGGCTCAAATCTGACGATGTTGCTAACACGAACCCTAGCAAGAGCCGTGTTTCGCAGAATCTACCACCGGATCGGAAATGCGACCACTGAGAAGATCCGGCGAGAAACTCAATGGGCTTTCGTAGTGTAATACCAAGTCTGAGCTGTGGTTTCAATCGCTTTAAGTTTGTAATTCTAAAATAATCGGGCACGTGACTTTTATACAGTTATAAGTATAGACTATATCGCTTTCTGACCTATCAACCGCTTCTTTGTAGAAAAAATATCCGGCTTTTTAGCTGTGTAAAAGAAGGATGAATTATTTTACTAAGCAAAACTATTTATACTATTTAATCTTGCGCTTTTTTGGTATCATTATATAAGTTATTTTATTGCTTTTATAGGCAGACAAGGATACGGCCCACCGGATGGTAAGTGGTTACCGTTACTCATGGACGTCAGCAATGCTACGGGCACAGCCATGTCATTGCCTGCTGCTTTTCGAATAGTTTTTCAGTTTTCGTACTCACAAACCACTAAGGTGTTATTCGTCGATATTTGAATATTCTGCTAATTATATCCTATCTATGGTATTTTCCTATAAAAACTAATTTTAAATTTCTAGACTTTTACGTTACATTTTCGAAATGTCTGATATAGTATGATGGCAATAAAAAAACGGAAGATTTAACTGTAAAAGTAATTTTAATGATGTCTCCGATTTTTGCATTGTATCGCATATTACTGTTTAATACATAAATACATATATTTGCATGTTTTTAATTTGAAATATATGTACATAGAAAATATGATACTCAAAAATAGAGATTACGAATACAGTACAATTTGATATAAACGTATTCATCCACAAGTGTGAATAAAAATTAATGAGGCGTGCCCATCTCACATGGGTTTCAATAGACAGATATTTATGTTAAAATTTCAATTCATGTAATCGTTCGGATTTAGAAGTACGTTTCACTAGCGACCCGCCCTTGCTTCGCTTCGGAAACTGTTATTTATTATTGATTGCGGAGAAATCATTTAATGGATGTTATTATACATATAAACCTTCCTCTTCAATCACTCTATCTATTAAAAAAATCCGCATCAAAATCCGTTGCGTAGTTTTAAAGATTTAAGCATACATAGGGATATAGGAACAGAGAAAGCGACTTTGTTTTATACTATGTAGTGATACAGCTTTAAACACATTACAAACTAGACTCACACACACAACCGACTGAGTTTCTCGCGGGATTTTCTTAGCGAGTCACGATTCCGATCTGGTGGTAGATTCAGGGAAGCATTGGTCTGGGTAGGGCAGATATTAGCGATGTCTCTCACACTAAGCCACGTGAGTTATCCTACATAATCGGTGAAGCCAGTATCACCCCTCGATGCCGTTGGTAGTAGGCACGCAAAAAATACAAACAAAACTATCATTATATTGAACAGTAAAATTTTAACTACTAAAATAAAATTACCAATCAATTTAATTACATAGATATATTTTGGACACGTATTGCGACGGCCAGCAGAGTCTATCGAGAAACTTGTTGTTCAGGGTAGGGTCAACATTAAAATATCTCGTGGACGAAGCCCCATGCGCTGGACTGATAAAGTGAAAATCCTGACCAAAATCCCGCTTAATGACTGGATGCGCCAAGCCTCAGTTCGTGAATTATGGAGAACAGCTGTCAAGGCCTTAATAAACAAGGATTCTACATGACCACGACTGCGCTGCCAAGAGTCACCGACTAAGACGATGATGACTAAATAAATAAAAAATCACAAATCTATACTAATATATAAATCTAATGTGGTTTTTACGGATGTTCCGTTATAACAACTGAACTATGCATCCGATTGACTTGAAACTTAGTATCCATGTAGAAAACACATGTACTTAATGGATAGGCTAATATTTATATGAGTGTTGGACTCCCTACACTAGTTGCGGGGGCATTAATGATGGGAGTCTTTGTGGGGGTGAGAAATTATAATGTTAATTTTAAATGCCCAGCGAAGCGGACGAGTACAGCTAGTAGTCTTATAGTGTTCATGAAAATTAAACACATTCCATATACCTAACGTTTTTGAAACATACATTATCGATACAAATTTAAAAGCGAAGAGCCCAAAACTTTGTTACGAATACTAACAGGGCCGAAGGGAGCATTGGATTCCACATCAAAGCATATCTGTACAAACCGGAAACTGATCGCTTTTAAGTTCATCGTTTGTTTGAGCTTTAAGTTTATAACTATGCGAGCTTCGATAGACTTTCATTTGGCACTCGATTTATTTGAGGTTTCAGATCTCAAGCACGCTTTGTATTTCGTAAGGCTTCGTACGGTTTTTAGTCCGAAATTCACTGTGGTTATATTCTGTACGATTCACTAGAAACAGTTACAGGGCAAACGTACGTAATTAGGATCAGATTTACATAAATTCTTTAATCAGTATTAGACTGAGTACTAGTAAAACCCGGTTTTTGTAAATGTAGCCAAATGGATGAAAAAGACACTTATTTGGAAACGTCTTGCGTCTTACCTATCCTATGTTACTGGTTCTAATATATTTCCTAAATTACTACGCTGCCAATCTACAAGCTAATGAAATAATCCATATATGAAAACATAGACAGCAATCACACCAAAAAAATATTCGTTTTATTAATTATATTTATTTTGAAAGAGCGTGTTTTAAATCACTTGTATCTTTTCGCAAGCAAGTTAATTTAGGATAGGGAGATGATGTTCAGAGGATCGAGATCAAACCATACGATAATTTGACGGTTTGCTCTTGTGAATTCAGAAGATCCTGGTGTGACTCTCTATTTGGTTAACCCTGACGGATACAATATCATGTGATTATACCATTTTTCTTATCTATATCAATTCTAAGCCCCACTTCACAGTTTCATTCTCTGTCTTAATACTATTCAAATCAAATCAAATAAAATAAAAAATATTCAACATAAATGAAAGTACATACTTGTTTAACGTCAAAAGAACTACCGCAAATTCACAAGAATTAACCTCCGTCCTGAGAAGAATTGGCAAGAAACTCAGCGGGCATGTCTTTTTTTTTATATTAGATAAAAAATGTATTAAATTTTTTTTTAAATATTCATTTTTACAATGACTATTATAACGTAACAATTATTACAATATTGAAATGCCCGGAGCGAGCAACTCATTCTCACTTTGTGCAATCTTCTAGATAATCATTGACTTTATAGTAAGCTTTATTGCACAGATGTTCTTTAATAGTTTTCTTAAACCTATGTATATGTAGGTTCTGAACATCTTGTGGAATTTTGTTGTACAGGCGCACAGACAAACATCCGAATGAATTTCGTATCTTACGTAACCTACTCATCGGCACAACAAGCTTGTGTTTGTTAACTCATAGCCACACCTCAGTCTGTGCACCTGGCAATATTGGCCACAATCAACCGCTCGAACTGGTTGTAGTAATGAAGACATTACTGTCAGAGTGAGATATTTATCAGCCGATACGTAATCGTTCGATCACGATTATGTGCGGTATCGGTCGGACGGTGTGTTCGCCTTTTTTTTATCTTTCTTTTTTTGAGCGACCTTTATTGAATCTTAAGCGTTTGTCCAATCCTACTTTATGGTTACTGTAAATATTTCTTTGATTCCTATCACGATAGTTTTTATATCGATGGTAGTTTTGCTTTGTTTGCGCAAGGTAGCTATGCTTTATAAGGTTAAAAGTATGGACATTTTTTTTTCTCATTATATTTTTTTTTATAACTTAATACGTAGTACATAGCTGAGCCCACTGAGTTTCTCGTCGGATCTTCTCAGTGGGTCGCGATTCCGACCCGGTGATAGATTCTGCGAAGAACTGCTTTTCCTAGGGCTAGTGTAGCAAATTCTCTCAGATTGAGCCCGTGAGCTCGCTCACTTACCCTTCCGGGCGCAGCTGGAATAGCCTCTTAGGCTACCAGTTAATAGATAGGAAAAAAGTAAGACTGGAAGGTTTCAATTTATTACAATAATTAAGCAAAAATACCACTTAACACCAAGTAGGGTGTGAGCTCGTTCACCCATCTATGCAATAAATAAATAAAAAGAGGGAGATGGAAGAGTTTGAAACGGAGAAATTAATTGAAGTAAAGGTTTTCTTCATTAGAATTAATTAAAACTACTGTGGCAGTAGTACCTATGTTAGAGGTCGTGGCCGCCTAATCGCATCCCCTGGCACCCGAACCGCGAATTTTGAGAATATCCATCAAAATATTGTAGCAATCGTGTAGGTCGAACAGAAAAATTAAGAGAAACGTCTTCAATTTTGTCTAAAATCACAGAAAAATAAGCAACGGTATCTCATCTCAATTATTATTCTCCCAACGTCTGCACTGGGACTTGGACAATTCATTAAACGTAATTGTAGTGTGTGAGTCAGCGTATATCACGGCTAATGTGAAAGATAATATTATATTGGTCACTAGTTAGTTATTTCCATTTCTATTCCGCTAATGAGGCAAAGGGTTTTAGGATGATGTGTATTGTGATAATATACCCGGGGTTTTTGCTGCGAATAGTAAGATTTGTCTTAGTTTTTCCGCTTTTGTGTTCTTCATTAATATTATTGTAATGTATTGAAGACTGCGGTAGGCAGCAGCTTGGCTCTGCCCTTGGCATTGCTGAAGTCCATGGGCGACGGTAACCACTCACCATCAGGTGGGCCGTATGCTCGTCTGCCTAGAAAGGCAATAAAAAAAATAAAAAAAACCCAAAATGAGTGTTCGGTTCACGAAGTTTTTATTAACTCGCTTTCCTTCGCTTCCTAATTTGTCGCAGAATTTTGTAATCTATTTTGAACTAATTTCTTGATGAGTTCGATACACGATGTAATGCAACAAATCCAAAGAGTAATAAGCATCATTTACTAGTTTTTATAGGATTTACATTACCAAAGTACATATGCGACAAATTTAAAGTAGTAGATTCGTTGGAGCTGAAGAAGAATTGATAGTTACTAGACCAGTATTATTTGCCCTTTTACGGTAAGAGGCAATAGTACTGGCATTGAAATATGAATGTGGAAGGATAAAGAGAATAAGCAAAACAGATATCAAAGGGTTGATTTAAAAACTCATCCGTATCAGCATTATTAAAAGTAATGCACATTTCAACTGTTGGTGAAATTAATTGCACATTTTTGATCCTCCGAGCTAAGTGATTCCATTGTACCATCGAGGAGTAATTTCAATAGTCAGTGTCATTACTTTACTATAAAAAACATGTTTTGCCACCTTTATTATATAAAAAATGCTGTATAAAATTAATAAATGTAGAACGTACAAAAAATCTCATTACATTAAGTGATTTAAGAAGCGTGGAATACGGCTAATTAGATTAAGAGCAATTTACAATTTATATTTAGATTCATCATCAAACATTTGTGTCTTTTCGAATCCTTCAAGGTGACTTTAATCCGACCCAAAACAAGTCGTAGCCTGAAACATCGAAGAAATGAGACGTTACATTCTAAAATTACCATTGTTAGGTGACGAAAAATCAACAGGTCATTCGATAAACACAAATCCAAGATGCTAAAACATGAAACGCAAGTAGCGCTAGCCCTTTTTCAATTCAGTGAACCTTGGCATTCACGTTCCTCTTATCGAGTTAGTATTTAAGCCAAAGATTTATTCAAAACAGTACGACCATTTACAGTATCCGCTCGGTCCATACAAATGAGGGGAGGGGTGTTTAAAATTTCGTCGATACTTCATCCTCGCTGTACCGCGTCTTGTGTTTTTACTGATTTTGAATGTTTTTCGGGTTTGTTTTTTTTTCCTTTTGGAGAAAGAAAAGACGTGCTAATTGAATGTTAAAGAGCTTTCGTTGTATTTTCTGTGTTTTCTTTTTCATACCTCTAAATGTAGACGAGCCACTTGATGTTAAGTCGTGGCTCAAACGTATAGATATCATAGCTTTAGGTGTTATTTCGATTTAGTTTTTGATTGCTTTGTTTAATTACTTGTTTTCTTAAGGCGTATTTATTCTAAGTCTGTATGGTTATGAGATACGAACCTCATTTCCCAAGGTGGCGGGATTTACATTATGGTTTCAATAGTATTAGGTAACCACATAACCAGTTGGGCCGTAAACTCTTTCATCTTTCTATTCAATAAAAAATAAATAACGAAGAAATTTTCAATAAGTTTTCTTACTTAAAAACCTACGAACTATAATTGAACAAAAGGAAGTAAAAATCTCATTATAGACACCGAACTACCAAACGCTATCATTACCATCTGAATGTACCGTAAAAACGTTAGTCACACATTACGAAAGCTTCCACAATTATTTCGCTCGAGACTGTCCGAACATCCAGAACGATCTATTAGTATTCAGAGGAGCGAATGCTTCATAATTCCCTTGCTGCTTAATACGGCCTCACACTCGACCACCGCTGGTTTAAATCATAAACCAGGCCCCCCTGCCTCCCTAGTTTATTCGAAAGTAAGATTTCACCGATGGAAATGTTTTACGACGGAGGATCATTGTAAAGTGGTCGCCTTATCTCATACTTGCCCTCATCTCTTTGTTTCACGAAAACGTGATATAAAAGATTAACTTATTAGTATTCGGGGAACGGTGGGTCCTGTTCCGTGGACGCATGATGTTATTCGAAGTTTTGTATGAGTTTCGGGATTGTATGTAGTTTGAGAATTGCAGTTGCGCACGGAAACTCCTCAGAATACCGAACTTTGTGTGAAGGAATGTTTTACACTTTGAAAATATTGCGGTGGTGTTTTCGAGTCTGTGAATTTGAACGTGACTGATAATAAACTTTGTCTTAAATTGTTGAGCATGACGTATTCAGAATTTCGTTAATTATAAATACTTTAACGATTCTTTTCTCGGGTTCCGTCCTACATTTTTAGAAATTGTAACGAACACGTCTGGGTTGGGAATTTAAAGCATGCTCGGATTGAGAAGGCCTCTATTTCGGAGGTAAGTTTGGCCTTTTGGATAGCAGGCGTTCCGCAAAAGACTGACGAGAGTCGTGAAGTGAACAAAATAATTCATGTATTTTATTATTGTTGCGTTTTATATTCTAATTCATTCGTCTTATTGGAAATGGGATTGTCTTAAGCAAAAACTTTTCATGGACATGTAAAAACCTCCTTAGTTCTAATCGAAGATGCTGCAATAAATAATATCGAATCTGTTTTGCCCAAACCGACTGTGGTATTTACGAAAAGAGATATTGAAAAACAAAAAACACCGGACCACAATATTCACGAAAGGCATCATCCCATAAGCTAATTGAAGAAATATGTTAATTGCATCAAAAAACACTAACAAACTGCTTGTACAAAGCGAAATGTATACCTTTCCGGGAGCATATTCTTGTTTTAATTAAATTAACATGTGCTAGCGAAACGTATAGAAGGGTCTAACGTTCTTTTGTGGGATTCGGAGTGAGGGTTTCCAGCCGAGCGTTTTTCCCCAAATGTCTGTCCTAATTTGTAAGGTTTTTTTATTTTATTGCTTAGATGGGTGGACGAGCTCACAGCCCACCTGGTGTTAAGTGGTTACTGGAGCCCATAGATATCCACAACGTAAATGCGCCACCCACCTTGAGATATAAGTTCTAAGGTCTCAGTACAGTTACAACGGCTACCCGACCCTTCAAACCGAAACGCATTACTGCTTCACGGCAGAAATAGACGGGGCGGTGGTACCCACCCGCGCGGACTCACAAGATGTCCTACCACCAGTAAAGGTTTCCGAGGTTTTCTGGATATTTAAGTGACATAGTTTATTTAGCTTTTTTTTTTTTTTTTGTGCATACGCGTTTTGTCGTTTTACGCAAATTCTCTCGTACATTTTCACGGAACATGTCGTCTTCTCGCATCAAACATGTCATAGTGTGTTATAAGAGATTGCTGTACATGCCTGTAACTAGCTCACATACCAGTACTTAATTTTATGCATGCTAATTTTAAGCTTGAATGTTTTGTGTGTACTGCTGTGTTGGTGTGTCTAAATAAATAAATAAAAACAGTATAAATCTCAAAACTTACTAATTTTACAGGAGAGCGTTTTAAAGGTTTAACATGTGGTATTTTTAATATTAATCATCTTTGCAATATTATTTTTTTTATTTTTACCAGTTACATTATCTGTCTTTTAAATTAAGATAAAATTATGACATTAATTTTGTTAATAGTAGTCAAAACATAGGTCAACAAAAAAAAACTAAACTACGCTCTTTTGGCAGTATTTATGAGAAAAATATTGGTGATACCAAATTATTCCACATTTTAAGTCAATTTCGAAGATATTTGGAAATTTTACACTTTTAATGCGAAAAAAAGTTGTTTTACGAGTAATTCCACTCAGGCTAATGTGACGATGACATGTAATAATGCCACACTACCAGTTTAAGTTACTGAATCATTTATAGCCATAAATTGTATTGAGAACTCTTTGGAAGAGTGAAAAAATAATCAGAAAAATGTCAATATTAAGATTGGCGAACTGAATTTTTATTCCGAAAGTAGTCGATACTCGGCAAAGACGATTAAAAGCCAACATTATAATGATTATCCTTAAAGGCTCTAAAGCTGACAACCCTGTTCATTACAAGTATAAGGGAGATCAATAATTAGAGTAATTAGTAGGGAAGTACAAATTTTAATGTAATTAGCAATGTTTACATTTCCGGTGTTTTTACCTCTAAGTCGTCTGAATGGAATGATTGGAATTTATTGTGGTTATTATTACTATCATAACAAAACAGTGGTACAATGAAGTCTTTATCTATACTACATCAAGACTGCCAAAAAAAAACCACGTATAATTCTAGCGTTATTCCCAGTTAAATGTTAGCGTCTAAAAGTGGCGCAGATGTCTAAACTTGGTTTGATATACCTAAAAAGGGCGATAGATGTGTGCGCTATGAATAATTTCACATTCCAGTCTCGAAGTTTGCCCGATACCTGGAAGAGATGTGCTCGTTCTAGTTAAACTTGTACAGAGAGTGAATAAGCATGGACATATCACAGCAGGTAAACATGATAAAATATCGTCTTCTCGCATTAAAGCTGTATAATTTCAAAACTTACTAAATTTTACATGAGAGTGTTTTAAAGGTTTTTAACATGTGATATTTTTAATACTAATCATCTTTGCAACATTTATTTTTTAGTTTTTACCAGTTAGTTACATTATCTGTATTTTAAAGTAAGATAAAATTATGTATTAATTTTGTTAATAGTAGTCAAAATATAAATTAGCTAAAAAAAATATGTGAGCCGTCACAGGACGTGTGGCAGATGTGAAACATCGACATTATTTTGTAAAAGTAATATGCAGAAAAGAACAGATTGTGATAGGAACAAAATATGTCATAATGATAAAATAAAATATTACGAAAAAATAATTTGTTTTCAAGTAAAACACAGGTTATGTGTACTGTAGTAAACAACACTGTATACACGACGGAGTACACACTATAGGTATCCGAGCTCAGTGTAGCGAGAGAGATGGCTTAACGCCGGATCGAGTGGGAGAGAATCGCACAGTCGATTGCGCATGGCGACGCGTCGCCACACCGTACACACTACTGCATATAGACAGTATATATATACCATAATATAGCGTGGCGATGCGTCGCCACGGCATGCGCCGCCACGCCAGAAATCGGTTTTACGTGCGGCTATAGATGTTTCACATCAAAAAATTACACTAAACTATGCTCTTTTGACAGTATTTATGAGAAAAATACTGGTGATACCAGATGATTCCGCATATTAACTCATTTCGAATATTTTTGGAAATTGTACACTTTTAATGCGAATATGGCACGCGAATTACTTGAATTTTTATTATTAATTGTAATTAATTATTCTTTTATTTATTTTCTCGAGTTCTAATAAAGTTTGTTAATGCCAGATATATTTCTCAAAGTTTTTTTTTATTGCCTTTGTAGGCAAACGAGCATACCCCACCTAATGGTGAGTGGTTACTGTCGCCCGTAGACGTCAGCAATGCCTGGGGCAGAGCCAAGCCGCTGCCTACCGAGAACCCTTTATTGTTACCATTAATATGCCAAAGATACGCGATATTATGCCATTGAACTAGAGTGCATTATATGTAGTAACAACAAGAAAGGGAAGATATTCCACCAAGCGAGTGTCTGCGCGATAGGCGTAGGGTTAGAAACTTTTAATGTGCAAAAATATTAATTAGTCTTGTTCAGGGTTTTGTCGAACTATTCTGTGATAACTACCGCCTCACCACTTCAAACTGCTGCCTTTATCCATAGTACATTTGCAGAGACCATTTCAGTAATGTATCATCCTTTTTTATTTGTATAAAATGCTCAATGATATCACGGCCCACCTAGTCTTAAGTGGTTACCGCAGCTTACAGACATCAGTAACATTAATACCGGCACTAAGTTTTAATACTAAACGGACTGCCCCAACTGTAACACATTACTACCTCGTATTTCGTACCAGTGTCAGTACACAAGACGCCTTAGTATCAGTAAAATAACTGTAGCTATGAGTTGTGAGCGCCTGACCACGTTCAATGAGACGGGTGATGCTTGTAGATAAGCTTAACAAAATTGATCTCTGAAAACGTAGATGGACACATTTACTCCACGAAAATAGCTGTTCAAGTGGAGATAACTTGTTCATTAGTTCATAAACATTCACCAAGAAAATATAATTTCAACATAAAATTAACAAATTTCTCAGTATCTCTCCGTAGAATGTATTTACAAGTCGATCTATAAAGGCGGGTCTCATCTTATCTGTCGTTTAGTTGGGATCAGATAAGGAATGATAGCATAAACCTTGTGTTAATTTCAAATTACTTATCTTTAAAGTTATAAAAGCATTTACTAAGAGTCGTTTCAAAAGGAATACTTAATTACTGAAAGCTACCGATGTTAAATGAGCTTCGAGCAGTTCAACGAACTTGGTTTTTAACTAAACGAAGATACCACCAAAAGATGAAATAGTGGGTCCATGTTAATTGGTCGTGATTAGATTCTTATCAAGATAATCTCTAATTGAAATCTGATACGAACTCCGTTGTTTCCAGTAACGAGTTTACGTGAGACGTAGAGATTTTAATGATTCATAACTATAATTTTGTTATTAACAAAAGGGAGATTTTTGTAAATTTTATTTATACCTTTTCACCTTACTGCCAAAAAGGTGGTAGAAAGAATATTATAATTGAAGAATATTTACATTTTATTTCACTTTACGACGTCCCAAAAATACGATATAATATTTATTACATGTACAAGTGAAAATGTCTATCTTCCTGAAGAAAGGTAAGTGAATATGGAATTGTAAATTAAGCCTTCCTTCCTATATGATGTAAAGCAGCCATACTGATGAGGTTATAAAATCTAATTTTCTTAGTCTTACGATCCAATTTAATTTTAAAAGAATTGCCTTCTCTTCACAAGAATACTAAACTGGTACTTTACTGGTACTGGTTTTTTACTGGTGGTAGGACCTCTTGTGAGTCCGCGCGGGTAGGTACCAACACCCTACCTATTTCTGCCGTGAAGCAGTAATGCGTTTCGGTTTGAAGGGTAGGGCAGCCGTTGTAACTATATCTTAGAACTTATATCTCAAGGTGGGTGGCGCATTTACGTTGTAGATGTCTATGGGCTCCAATAACCACTTAACACCAGGTCGGCTGTGAGCGCGTCCAATCATCTAAGCAATAAAAAAATAAAAAAAACATATAATTATTATTGTTTGTACCGTTTAAGAAACAAAAGCATTACTCATTAATTCAAGTAACCTAATCCATTCGATGGTAAATACTTATTCAGGATTTTAAATTTCGTGTAGGTACTTAAATGTGACAAATCAACCCTAACGCCAATATAACCAAATTTAACGAGTTTCCCATTAGGGAGGCCATTGAAGATTCCTTTCGTTCGAGTTCGCAGCGAGATAAGGTCGTGCAATTTACTTAATGCCCGTATGGAGTAGTCGAATTCAGTAATAACTTTTGGGCGGGGATAAATTTAGAGTTCGCTAGCGTATCTTCGCGTAGTTCATGTTGCTTTTAATTTTTGACTTTGCATTTATCGTCATCAATTTTATTGTTACCTTCGAAAGCAGAGTTGAATATGGGACAGTTGATGTCAATAATGAGAGGGACATAGAATTAACATTATGATATCTATGGGCTTGGGTAGAATTGGTTTACAATTTCAGGAAAAATGTAAACTAGTTTGCCCAGCTAAAGCAAAATGAAATAATGATATAAATTTTAGATTTAAACATGAAAGTCAAAGGGCCAAATCAAAGCCAAAGGACCATACATACAATTTGTAGGTTAACCATTAACCTTAGGCAAAAGAAAAAAAATTTACCCGTCTAGTTTTTTTTTTTTTAATAATTTTTTTTGCCAAAATTCTTCCATAATCACAAACATCTCAATAGCTAGATTCATTATATGTATTAAATTTCCTTTTTGATAGTTTTTTTTTTCTTAAGTGTAAAAAAAATAATTGTTTCTAATCCTTTTAACAATAGCATGAACTCGAAAGATGTGTACAGATTAGTCTACAATTCTTCAGTTTATGCATGATTATAGAGTATGCAGCGATGGTAAAATCGTGGTAAGAATATGTAGTAGGTAGATATTATCATAGAACACAAGATATTTAACGGTGGTTTTAATCTCGTTATGATCATATTCAATATAATTTTACATAATTGTATACAAAGCGTGACATACTGAACCGTCGGTCTACCGAGCAATATCACTCCCAAATATATTTTAAATAATTGTGTTCATAATATATCCTAATATGACGCAAACTATGAATGACGTAAAACTGTAGTAGGGGATGGAAACACTGGTGTAATATGACAGCAAAGAATGAAAAGCAAGATAGCATAATGTAAACCAGCCACAGGGCCAAGCCAATAAATAGTCACCGTATCAAAGAATTTTCAATGGAACCCTTAAAAATATTTACGTTTTTAGCACAGTGATTAAGGATCCCTCAAATTAGTGTAACAAAATTTAATAAGGCCTAAACAAAGTCAAGAGTACATTTTTGTCGGATATCTAATTCCGCTACACATTAATTTAATTTAAAAAAGGCTAAGTGAATCCAGTTTTGCAAATTCTGTCGTGCTTAACATATTTTTGGGAAAAGTAATCAAAAAGTCAATTTCATGCAGAGTTTTTAATTAGAAAGTTACAGTATTTCTTCAACCTTTAATTCTTAATATCACCACGTCTTAAGTTTTACGTAAACTTAAGCACGAATAAATTTATTACCAAACTGCTTTAATACCATTAACATTATTAAACTTAAGATTTATTTTCAGCGAGTTTTCTTATCCAAGAAATGGGTTCTAACAATTAGCAGCGACAAATACAATCAGCATTACAAAGTCGTCACAAAGTAGAACATCTCGATAAGTTTCACTTACGCCATCTAGGGTTGCGAGGATTTTTTTTTTTTTATATATATATTTTTTTATTGGCAATTGTTTTGATTTCAAAACTTTATGATTGAAAGTTACCGAATCGGATTCAGTATAAATTAGGTCGATACTTAAGATTATCATTTTAGTTTTCCAAAAGTGCTTGCTATACATGCACAGTCGGAGATATGTTCACGGGTACTGACGATTTGACCTGGAAATTGTTTAATCCCGTATTTCCGAAACCTATAAATAACTAGATACAAAACATATAGTCAACAGTTATAGCTTAATGTTAATTAACCTAGCTAATTCCCATACAGAAGACTTCATTCAAATTAATCTTTTGGAGCGTTCCAGTAATAAAAAAACTCTTAAACCGCTCAATAGATTTCCAAACAAATGACTTAAAAGACTTTATACAATTGGATTTTTGTTGAATTAAAACAAAAGAGTGCGAGAGAATTGTTTGAGAAGTAGCAACCCTTTATTTCCTGACTCCTGTTGGGTTTATTAGATACGATAGCGTCAGTTAGCTCTCGATATCTTCCCAGCTACACGGGGACAGTTCGCCGAGTAGATACTCTCTGAAAGAAACCGACTTAATTTAGCTTCTGAGAAGCTTTGCCGCCAAAGATCTCTTGAGTTTCGAAATGAAAGCGGAGTTAACGAAATAGTTTATTAATTTTGTTGTCATCTAAAACTACAACTTCAAAACGTTAAATACTTATTATTTAAAATCAATCAACTTTTTATTCCCTAACGACGTTTAGGATGAACAAACACTTTTTTATAACTGAGATGGTTGGATGAGTTCACGTTCTCACCAGGAGTTAAGTGGTTACCGAACCCCATATACATAATAATATATCAACAACGTAAATGTCGCCTATCATCTTGACATATGAGTTCTAAATCTCAGTTTTACAGTACCACGGCTGCTCCATTCAACAAATCAAAACGCATCACTGCTTCACGGCCAAAATAGGCCAGGCAGGTACCTACCTGTGTTAATTTACAAACATCCTAGCCCCAGTACCATCTAGCTATGACAATAGAATTAGAATCGTTGCAGATTGATGCTTTAAGTTTCATAGCTTCAAATAACATAGTTTTGAAAAATAAATGTTGGTCTGTGTTCAGATTCTAAATGTCAAATGTCCGCCATGACACCAATCCCCTTTCAATTTTTTTTTTTTTTTTTTATTGCTTAGATGTGTGGACGAGCTCACAGCCCACCTGGTGTTAAGTGGTTACTGGAGCCCATAGACATCTACAACGTACATGCGCCACACACCTTGAGATATAGTTCTAAGGTCTCAGTATAGTCACAACGGCTGCCCCACCCTTCAAACCGAAACGCATTACTGCTTCACGGCAGAAATAGGCGGGGCGGTGGTACCTACCCGTACGGACTCACAAGAGGTCCTACCACCAGTAATTACGCAAATTATAATTTTGCGGGTTTGATTTTTACTGCACGATGTTATTCCTTCACCGTGGAAGTCAATCGTGAACATTTGTTGAGTACGTATTTCATTAGAAAAATTGGTACCCGCCAGCGAGATTCGAACACCGGTGCATCGCTCGATACGAATGCACCGGACGTCTTATCCTTTAGGCCACGACGACATCGAAACGACATTTAGCCGCCAAGAGAAAATAATAATTTTTTTCGCTTATATTAAGTCTATTGTAAATAAAGGTTACAAGAAATATCTCAAAACAATAAATACAGTCCACGTTTAATTACCACAACACAACACTGTCTGTGATACGAGCTTTAAAACAATTCATTGCGGAAAAAAACACAGAGAATAATCCCCAACTTAGTACCAAACACTACGTACATCTCACAGCTCACCAACTGATTTAAGTGATTTCTTTCTTGCACTTACGAAATCATCATGTTATTCACAAAACCAAGATTTTCATTAGCACAGCACAACCCAAATCCAAATGGCGTATAAACTATTAATCTTAAAGCCAAAACAATTGTCTCATTAAATTATTTACCAAATGCTACGCTTTCCGTGAGTCGGAGTCCGGAGCTAAATTGTATTTCCCGTTGTATTTCCTGATGCATCAACGATACGATGGATTTATGCAAATTTGTTCAGTAATAGTATCGTATCGCGTGTACATTCATTAACGTTTGCAACAGATAGACGGTAAATAATACCTTATCTCGTGTTTAGTTAAGTTATATAGTGATTTTGATGTGAGAGGGTTATATGAAAATCAAATCAGCGAAATTGTGAAGTTTGCTTTAGTTATTGGAAACCAGTGCTATCACATTCAACAATAACAACATCCAAATTTTCGGATATATTTTTTTTGTAAATGCCTATTTCGAAAACAACAGCTTAATTAGAAATACAATAATAATATGGTCCGACGATTAACACACATGAAAAGATACAAGGTTATATTAAATTCGACCCAAGTCGTGATAGAGGCACAGTGAAAGCTTCGGGAACAATCAACATTTGCGTTGCCATAATATCTCTCCAATAGCTGATAAACCTGTCTACCCCATAACCACACAGCGTGAAGACAAAACACATTCCTAATCACGTAAGTGGATCTGAGATTTCATTGAGCATGGGAACTGTACCGATCGCAATGCGGGTTTGATTGCTTACTCAATTGACGGGCTAATTCTTGTGTCAGTTACTGAAAGGTTATTCCGATTGGGAGCTCTGTGTTTGTCTGATATGTTTATTGGCCGAGGCAAATGAGTTTGACCTGTCAATGTGTGACTCGTTATCGAAATTTAGGTCACGTAAGGAAGATGCTTCGTTTAGCTTGAGCTGGTAGATGAACGAGCTGTTTGCGGCATAAGTACCTGAGACGTGTTCGGGAATGACTAATTAGTATGCATGGTGATATCGCAATCAGCATCACGCTGAGCTGTTACGAGAACTTTTAATTTAACTTGTTTTGTTACTCATTCGTTTCTTCTAAAACAAGACCACCCCGCGATTTCTTCCGCGTTAAATTTGTATTTCAGATAAATGACTATCTTTGCTATATAGATAAAAAATAGCTTGTCATATTACATATATATTACTGGTGGTAGGGCCTCTTGTGAGTCCGCACGGGTAGGTACAACCACCCTGCCTGTTTCTACCGTGAAGCAGTAATGCGTTTCGGTTTGAAGGGCGGGACAGCCGTTGTAACTATACTTAGACCTTAGAACTTATATCTCAAGGTGGGTGGCGCATTTACGTTGTGGATGTCTATGGGCTCCAGTAACCACTTAACACCAGGTGGGCTGTGAGCTCGTCCACCCATCTAAGCAACAAAAAAAAAAGCTTAATTAAAAAAACAAAAACATTCAATTCGCAACGTTTTTTAGTTAAAGAAAACAATCATCAAGAAATAAAACAGCGTTGAAAGCGAACGATGGGAAGAGTTTAAACACGATAATTATTTAAATTCCCTTTAATTACGGGAAACTGGTTCTCTACTGCTTATTGAGACATCTGTGTAGGGGTGACACGAAATTATTTTTTAATTTCAATGTTTTAATTTCACATCTTTGTAAGTGGTATGAAATCATTTCAAATCTGTATTTTATGATTTTAACTGCACTGGATCTCACACGTATTCATTCTGTTCGAGCAGTATCATATTTTCTTAAATAAGTTCATTATTTGTGAGGACATATCTTCTTTGTTTTCACATTTATTTAAACATTACAAGACAAATTATATACATATTTCGGAATTTTATTATTAAAAATTAGAATGTAGTAGGCATTTTCACTTTTCAAAGAAAGAGTGCGAAAGGGATATTGCTACCCATTCTTCCTATGAATATCAAAAGTTTTTTTTATTAGTATTTCTTGCTGTACCGTGTATATATTTTTTACAAAACCTCCGTTACAAGCAGTGATTGGGCCTAATAGCTTTTACAGCACTTTCAATGAATCAGAAATAATTTTGATTATCCGTGTTTGAAACACTACAGTACAAAGGATCTCATCACGAATTCATCAGTAAATATTTCAGTGCAACCGGAAAGACGAGCTTACAGACCAAACAAACTTTTACAAAAGGTCCGCAAGCTGACACCGAAGCTGACCCGCGGAGATCAAAGAGCTTATAAAACCTGTAACCATAAAAGTTTGAAAGGATAAAAAAGTTTTCTTCGTTTCAGTACAAGAAGGTTAAAGCTCCGACGGACATAGTTTGATATGATACTTTTTTTCGAAATTGGTTTATTTGGTAAGTTAGACTATGAATTTTTCTTTCATATTTCATTTATTTGTCTTGAAATGTTATTGATAAACACATTTCGTTACATATTTTTATTGTATAGATGGATATACGTACAAGCTCTCCGCAGCTGCTTGGTTACGGTAAGCATGGCTTGACTCTGCCCCTGGCATTGCTGACGTCCATGGGCAACGGTAACCACTTAACAACAGGTAGGCCGTAAGCTCGTCCACCTAGTTACGCAAAAAAAAAGTGTATATATTTTTTATTACATTTTAAATAGAATCGTTGTGAGGCAGCCCTGTCACATCGTGCGTGTTATGGACGGCTCGATATTTTTCCATCGAACTGTACGTAATTCCTTTAATTACACTCCAACAAAACGATCTCCAGTTTGTACGATGTACGTGTAGAAAAAAATCAATTCCGAATTTGTTTTTAACGTAAGTAATATCACGGTTAATAATACTAAATAAAAATAATTAGATGGACTTAAAAACGCACACACATTCGCGGTCTTCATCACTCCCAATTTTGTAAAGAGCGATCCCATGAATTTTTACTAATAGCTGCAATTTTTTTTACAGTCGACAAATTCCTGTTTATTGCGATTGTGACATATTTTTTATAGCTTTTATATCCCTTATAGGGAGACGAGCAAACGGCCCACCTGGCGGTGAGTGATTACCGTCGCCCATGGACCTCAGCAATGCCAAAGGGGCAGATCCAAGCCGCTGCCTACCAAATATATAATATAAACAAGTACCGACATATTGGCACTTTTTTATATTGCTAAGACGGGTGGTAGAGGACTCGCCGGATCTTCTCAGGGGTGGTTATTCCGGTGGTAGATTCAGCAAAGCACTGTTCGTGCTAGAGCTACTGTTAGCAAATTCTCTCAAGTTGAGTCCGTGAGCTCATCTCCCCGTCTGAGCGTAGCTGGAATAGTCCCTTAGGCTACTAGCGATTAGGGTGGGGAAAGAATGTGGACGGGAACATTGACAATGTAAATTCTTCCTTGCCCTTTGAGACTAGAGATTCAAGTCTCAGTTTTTACAGTACAACGGCTGCCTCGCCCTTAAAACCGAAATGCATTATTGCTTCAAACCAAAGGCTGGAGGTACCCGTGCGGGCTTACAAGACGTTCTACCATCAGTACTATTAGAACGGCTATTACTGGGGTTTGATCTTTGAAAATAAAAGTTCACATTCGGATTCAGTGGTTTAGGACTAGACTAAGTATCATATGTAAGACTAAGTGTCATAGTAACATGTGATAGGAATTCTTTTTTTTATTGCTTAGATGGGTGGACGAGCTCACAGCCCACCTAGTGTTAAGTAGTTACTGGAGCCCATAGATATCTACAACGTAAATGCGCCACCCACCTTGAAATATAAGTTCTAAAATCTCAGTACCTATAGTTACAATGTATCTTGTTCAATTATATGTAACTTGTCGTAATCATGCATTTTGTGAGCTGCTATCTAACTCTAAACTCATTCTTTGAGGCAGGTTGCTTATACTTATATTTTATATGAGTCATGGATACTTGAAATAAAAACATTATTATTATTATTTATTTATATTTATTTAAAATCTTATTAATTACATAATATTTTTTAAAAAAGATATTAAAAATACAATTTTTAAAAAACACTATATAAAAATAGATTGCCGCTGATGGCGGTGTCTACGACACAAGCCACCAGTGGTTAGGACTCCAGAGTGAGAAACCTCCTCACAATGCGTGCAGTATCGAGAATAACTGCTTTCTGTATTAGGCTCTTAACCCAGTTGGATAACGAAAGTTTCTTAAGATGTTGATCGAAACTTTTCGCTATCAAGCCGTGTACCGATACAACTATTGGAACAATGATGGTTAATCAACATGCCACATGGCGGTAGTCTCGTGGGCCAGGTCTAAATATTTTATTAATTTGTCCTTTTCTGCCTTCACGAGGTTCTCGTCATGAGGAATGGTGACATCAACCAACACTGCTCGACACGCAGATCGATCTATTATCACAATATCAGGTGTATTGGCAACAATATACCTATCCGTGATAATAGATCGGTCCCAGTAGAGCGTAACATGACCATTATCAAGAACTGGTTGAGGTTGATATTGGTAATAAGGTACAGCAGAATCAAGAAAACCATATTTCAGAGCAAGTTGTTGATGGATAATCCTAGCCACTTGGTTATGTCTATGCAAGTACTCGCCGTTAGCAAACCGAGAACAGCCAGAAACAATATGTCTAATGGACTCTCCCGAACGGTGGCATGCCCGACAAATGTCGACCGTCCCATCCTTTAGTATATTATTATATTTCCGGTAGTTGTTCGTCATGATAACTTCGTCCATAATTGCAAAGATAAAACCTTCAGTTTCCCCAAAGAGGTTACTGAATCGTAACCAGGCCACGGAAGCTAATTGGTCTACATCAGGCCCTGTGAGAGCCCGGTAGAACCTACCGTGTAACTCCTTGCTCCTCCATACGGTTATGCGATCTGAAATACCCTCTACCTTCAGCCTCTTCCAATTCCCGTTAGCAAAGGATAGCGGAGTTAGCCCCTTATCGACTGCAACGACATCCCGATACATATTCACGTTCATCTTAAGGAAATATTCCCTAAGGTTGTATATCTCTCGGTTATGTAGATCCTTGGCATTCAAAATACCACGACCCCCACATTTCCGAATTATTATTTATTATTATTATTATTATTATACCTTTTGTATATTACAAATAATTCTAGATTTTTTTTCCCTACCTAAGCTGGTAGCCTTGAGAGGCTATTCCAGCGTAACCGTAACTAGTAGGTGAGCTCACGGGGCTCGAACCTGACGACGATGCTAACACGAACCCTAGCAAGAGTCGTGCTTCGCAGAATCTACCACCGGATCGGAATCGCGACCCACTGAGAAGATCCGGCGAGAAACTCAGTGGGCTGTGTCTGAGAGTTAATTTACTCGTCGAGCCCTTCGTCGCAAGCGACGGGTTCGACGAGAACGGTGACCGGTGCTTGAAGTACCTAGAAGCACCGTTAGTGGATCGGGAGGATAATTCTAGAACTAATTTAACTAATACTCATAGAACCTTTTTCTTCAAATCACTTAACTAAAACTAGGTCAATCCCCCTACCAGTTTTTATTATAAAGTAATACTTTCCTATTTCGAAGAATTACTTTCCTCGAGAGCTTATCAACTAAAAGCTTCAAGACGTAATGATAAGTTCAAAGCTGTTTCTACCTCCGACAGTTAAATTAAACCAATCAATAGTTACTTTGTTATCAAATGGATGCTGTAATTAACATCTCTAATTAAGATTACTAAGAAGATACATTGTATTGTAAGAAGACCTCCAATGGGCTTCAATTTAGGCCATGCGTTTATTTTATTTTGTTTGATTTGATACGTTAACGAGTTCATGGCTCAACCGACGCTAAGGCTGACCGCCACTTTCGTGGTTTAATGAATGAAAAAATTCATAATCTTATTATGTTCAAAAAAAAACCTTAGCCCTGTCCTTTTGTTGAACAGCATTTCATAAAAAATCAGAAAGTCTTACTTAATTTTTATTAATAAATATGTATTAATATTTTATAATTATAATATTAAATAAAAATAATCTTTTATAATTTTAATTAAAATTTTAATATTTATTAATATTAAAATTGCTTAATTTAATTATATCCAAGGAACAACTAATAACTGGGAATAAATCACGAATCGACATCCGCCCCCAAATTAGGATTCCCTGTGTTATGGGTATCAGAGACGAACAAACATACTTACATACGTTTAAATATACACATAATATATAGACAATAAACATCCAGACAAAGAGCAAGCAAACCTGTTCATCACATGAATGTATGCCTGATGTGGCAATCGAACTCACGACCCCCGGCGCAATAGTCAGGGACACTAGTTACTGCACCATCGTGTCAGTCAAAAGGAATAACGACTTGTAATTAAAAGCAAACCCACAAACAAGGTAATTTGCGTAATTACTGGTTTTAGGCTGTACTGTAATCCCGCACGGGTGTGTGCACACCACCATGCCTACTTCTGCCGCGAACCGCAAACACGTTCCTGTCTGAAGCCTGGGATAGCTGATATTATATAAAAGCTTTTTTTTATAGCTTATGTGGATGGAAAAGCTCACGGCCTACCTGGTGTTAAATAGTAACCGGAATCTATAGACATCTACAACGTAAATGCCGCCACCCACCTCGAAACATGAGTTGTATGGTCTCAGTTTTAACGCACAACGGCTGTCCCACCCTTCAAACCGAAACGCATTACTGCTTCACGGCAGAAATAGGCAGGGTGGTAGCTACCCGTGCGGACTCACAAGACGTCGTACCACCAGTAAGTAAAGTAAGACTTGAACCGATGTTTGAAAATGGGTGGTGATGTGTGAAAACCCCTAACGATTACATGGAGACAGTCTTATGTAAGCTGCGTCGTGTTATCTATATATTAATACGCGAAACAAAAACTTTGTATCCCTTTTTACGAAAATTGCGCGGACGGAGGAGTATGAAATTTTTCACACTTATAGAGAATATAGAGAAGAAGTGGACAATGCTAATTTTTTTTTAAATTTTTTTTTATTGATTTAATGTATCTTACATTAAATCAATAAAGAAAACATTACACACACTACATACCATGTATTTGACGCACACACGCATGCATACTATTTATTGTCAAACTTTTGTTCTTGACGTCTGTTGTCAAATTGAGATTAAATATTGTTCGTCTTTGTTAATATTTTTTATAGTGTAGTTTTGGCGAAATTTGTGATTATAGAAGTATAAAATACAATCATAATAGTGTACAAACTTACAATTCCAATTAATTATGGTCGAATTTTCGACTGCTGCGGGACCTCTAGTTATAATTTATTAGATTACTTTAGAATGAGTCAACGTCCCCTTAAAATATTTCATTTGTACAAGTGATTCTTAAGATAATTAGATACAAAAGTTGTTTTGTCATATTGTGTTAGGGAATGCAGCGTAACGAATTAGTGCCGCCGGGTTTTTCTGTTTCGTCAACAATACAAATAGACAATGCCGTCTTTACCATAAGGGCACACGGGGCCCGTGCCCAGGACCCCATTCTCAGGGGGCCCCGAAAGACCGACAATTTCTCTCACACGTTTATTCTCAAAACATTTTTGTCGGGCACATTACACTTTTCACAAATCAGTAATCACAAGGCATATACTATGCCTATAATAGAAGATTTTGCTCAACAGAAATCCCGAAAGAAACCGTTATCGTAACCAAAAAACCAGCAGCATTCTAATATCATTAATGACATATTATATCAAACTATATTTGATTACCTATAATAAATGGTCATACTCAGTAAAAAAATGTTATTCGCTTTTTTTACTTTCCAAAAGGCCTCAATTCTATTGTGTACCCAAGGGCCCCGTCCTAGCTTAAGACGTCCCTGCAAATAGATACACGTCGCACGGCAAGGGCTGTCACTAAAGAGAATGTCTTAGGGTTCAATTTAATAAAAGCATTCCTTTTTTTATCGCTTTTATAGACAGATGATACGGTCAATGTGATGTGATGGTCATGGTCGTTAGCAGTGTCAGAGGCACAGCCAAGCTGTAGGTATTAGAATCGATGTTATACAATGCAAATCAAAATTTGACCCTCATGACCATCTGTCTACAGATGAGTAGCGGCATTCACATGTGATGTATAAAGGCTTTATGTGGGTGACCACTTAATACCAACCAGGTGGGCCGTCAATAATGACGAAAAAATAATAAATCGTGTTACACCCTTACTCTGTATAAGTTCGTAAAAATACAAACAACCAAAAAAGGTACTCAAAGAAACAATAACAATTGAAGTGTCATATTAAAGAATTCGGAACGAAAAGGTCGTATGAACAAATTGTGTATAGAAAAATAGATTCTCGTTATAAACAAATAAATATTTTATGATTATCGTTTTTCTCAAAACGAATCAGCATCTTCATACACTGAAACTGTCTATTCTTGAACACCTTAATGACGGTGGTAAAATATTTTTGAAGTGGAAACTACACTAAAGAGGTTCGTTCTATTGTTGTGACAGAAATGATGTCAAAAAAATTTTTCGAAAGTTGTAGCATGAAAACTTATTA
Organism: Bombyx mandarina; assembly: GCF_030267445.1. Taxonomy (NCBI): domain Eukaryota; kingdom Metazoa; phylum Arthropoda; class Insecta; order Lepidoptera; family Bombycidae; genus Bombyx; species Bombyx mandarina. Next base: position 2,795,819 of record NC_143231.1, on the reverse strand, counting down.
AGACTAAGTTAAAATGGGTATGTAGTTTGATCTAGTAATAACTCTGTATACAGAGTGTTCACGACTCAATATAAAACGCAGAGAGTATGTCCATTAGGCGATTCGACTCGTTTAATTATTTTTTTGCAAATAAATCGCAACTAACAACTGTTTTGTATGTAAATTGCTTATTCTTATTTATGTGTAAAGAAGCAAAAAAATTTTTTTAGCAAAATTTTTACATTGTGCATTTGTATCTATATCTATGTATGTATGTATATATTATATATATGTATGGTATTTGTGTATGTATTAACAACCTTTGAAGCAACAGCCTCGTAATTTTTTTAACTTAAGGGTCGTCTTAAGTCGGTCATTTTGGTTAGAAAAGTTATAATAATAAAATCCAAACGATTTTTTGTATGTGAATATGCATATATATGTGTGTATATCTATTTCACTGGATTGGCACACCGCGTTTAATTCGTTTCCCAAATGATTCTTGTCCACTTGATGCTTGTCTGGAAGAGATCGCTCTTAGCGATAAGACCGCCAATTGTACTTTTTTTGTATCTAATGTATCGCATTGTTCATATATATTTGGTGTACAATAAAGAATACTCTCTCTCTCTCTCTTTCTCTAACACGTGTCCTCGAAAGAATTTAGCGACGAAAGTAAAGCGTCGTGTCAAATAACTGAAGCCTGTTACTCGTAATAGTACGTATTCTGGTCTCACAACGGGAAGACCTACTTAATTGGCATATGACATTTCCATGAGAAGATGCTCTCGAAAAAGGAAAATAACATTTTTTTTAGGTTGAAAGAAAGGAATTTAACGAGTCGAATACTCTAATGAACATACTCTCTGTGTTTTGTGTCAAACTGTAATGTTAAAATGAGCTTTATGAGACTTACGAGGGGGGGATCAAAAAGTACTAAGAAGGAGATAGAATATAATGACTATTGATAACTTTTAATTGATAACTTTTAATTTGCGTAATTACTGGTGGTAGGATCTCTAGTAAGTCCGCGCGGGTAGGTACCGCCACCCTGCCTATTTCTGCCGTGAAGCAGTATGAAGGCTGGGGCAGTCGTTGTAACTAGACTTGAGACCTTACAGCTTATATTTCAAGGTGGGTAGCGCATTTACGTCGTAGATGTTTATGGGCTCCAGTAACCACTTAACACCAGGTGGGCTGTGAGCTCGTCCAACCATCTAAGCAAAAAAAAAAAAAAATACTACATTTACAGAGAGTGTGGGAGGAAATTTACATAAGTTTGAAGATTTTTCAGTCATTTTTCCCCTATCTATTTACTGGTAGCCTAAGGCTATTTCAGCTTCTCGCGGACGGGCTTGCAAGCTCACGTGCTCAACCTGAGATAATTTGCTAACACTAGCTTTAACAGGAGCAGTGCTTTGGAGAATTTACCACAGTTTCTTCAAAATATCAATCAAGATGTAAATATAAACGCCACCCTTTCAGCATGAAACCAATTACATCTAACAACAGTTGAACAATAACAATATAACATTTTTTTTATTTATTGCTTAGATGGATGGACGAGCTCACAGCCCACCTGGTGTTAAGTGGTCACTGGAGCCTATAGACATCTACGACGTAAATGCGCTACCCACCTTGAAATATAAGTTGTACAGTCTCAAGTATAGTTACAACGACTGCCCTAGCCTTCATACTGCTTCACGGCAGAAATAGGCACGGTGGCGGTATCTACCCGGGCGGACTTACTAGAGATCCTACCACCAGTAATTACGCAAATTAAAAGTTATCACCCACCTCGAGATATAAGTTCTCAGGTCTCAGTATAGTTACAGCGGCTACCCCACCCTTCAAACCGAAACGCATTACTGCTTCACGGCAGAAATAGGCGGGGCGGTAGTACCTACCCGTGCGGACTCAGAAGAGGTCCTACCACCAGTATACCAGTATTCAATTATATACAAAAAAAAAAAAAAATTATAATAATAATGCACATGGTATATTTTCTAAATTGTCTCCATGTCAGAAACGCAGTGTTTTTGAAGAGCCAGTGAGTACGATCACTTACTCGTTCATCTACGTAATGAGGCTTCATGAACTTCGGGAATGTTTGTTTAAAATATAATTATGTATGTATTTTCAGCATCAAATTATTTGCGTAATATTCTTGTGTATAACATCGACTTAAGTTCTCGCAAATCAGTTTTAAAGCAATCGAATTAATTTTGAAAATTCTAATTACAATGTTATTTAAAGGATCTTAGTATTAACAATACTAGAATTTGCGCACAGAGCATCAGCCCACTGAGTTCCTCCACGGATTTCTTCAGTGGGTCGCGATTTCGATCCATTAGTAATTTATTAATCTCCTTCGGAAGTGCTCGACAGCTTTTCGAAAATCTCTCCACTCCTGCCTGAGCCTGTATTCGCCCACCTGTCCTGGTGGAGCTAAACAGACTTTGGGGTTACCAACAATCCGCCATATCACCCATAAAAACCGCATAAAAGAACCACATTCGTAACCACGAAACACATTTTAGTAATGTAAAGAAGTATAAATAGTTACAGTATACATAGTTTGAGGGTGTTTTTTTATTTATTTTATTTATTTCATTTAATTCAGATTTTGCATCCATATTATATTCATTAACATTTCATATAGTATACCAGAATTAAATAAAAACAATAACTACAATCTCGGAATAGAACAAAAGCAATAATAATAATAATAATACAAAAAAAAATCAAATTATAATAACAAAAAAGAACTCAAAATTAGCGTCAAAACTACCTTAACCCAAAGGCTGATTTGGATCCAGAGTGCTCAACATGTACAGGTCTCCAGTGTTGTATTGTTGGGTAGTCCAGATCCATCCGCGAGGCTAAAAACCCAAAGGCGTTCCTGTAGGAGGGCAATAATATGCGCTGGTTTTCTTATGAGGAAATTTCGAAATCAGCTCCTAAACAACTGGCTTTGACCTGCTCTTTATAGATAGAATCACTTAGACGCAGCCAGGCTAGTTTCTAACATATCAACAAAAAGACAAGCTATTGCTTAAAGAAACCGAAGTCTGAATCGTAATTGATTATCATAAATAGATTAAAGGACAATGAAAAGTCAGCTGCCGAATATATTGATATTGAAGGGACGGTTAGGGAGACCGCGGTGACTAAAGGCAAGAAAGTTTTTTAATAAAATATGTGCTGGTCTCGGAGCGCGGACGATTTTACGATCTCATTTTGTTTTGTTATCGGTTTTTTGACGTTTTCATTATTTGAAATTAGATTTTCGGTACCCGAATATGATTTTAAGTTGATACTAAGATGCTAAGATATAAATTAGGTCTTGCTTGAGTTTTAAAATAATTGTATAGAGTGAAAAAGAAAAATGAAAATTATATATTTTTTGTTTTTTATTGCTTAGATGGGTGAACGAGCTCACAGCCCACCTGGTGTTAAGTGGTTACTGGAGCCCATAGATATCTACAACGTAAATGCGCCACCTACCTTGAAATACAAGTTCTAAGGTCTCAGTATAGTTACAACGGCTGCCCCACCCTTCAAACCGAAACGCATCACTGCTTCACGGCAGAAATGAGCAAGGCAGTGGTACCTACCCGTGCGGACTCACAAGAGGTCCTACCACCAGTATAGAAAGATATTGAAAAGTAAATAGAAAATTGTGTTTCTGTCAAAAAAAATACACACACACACAAGCCAAAAATACGAGAAAGCATCTATTTAAATTTGAAAAAAGCTTCGAAGTTTGGTGGTAAGTTTCAAAGCTTATTGCGTCGTAGATCACACGTCCATAATTGCTCAGTCATGTCAGAGTTTCCGTGCAACGTTCTTTACGAGCGACATAACATAATCAGGGTAAGTTAATACCAACGAACACGTGTTAAGGCATTTACATATTCAAGACGACGGCTCTGATTTTAATGAAGGAAAATAATTAAAATCAGAGCCTTTAATGCTATAAAAAAATAGTTTAAAAAAACTACTGATACCATGCACCCCACGCTTTTTTTACAATAAAATCATTTTTTCTTACACTATTTGAATTAAAATTTATCAAAATTTATTTTCTATTTTTTATTTGGATTTTCTATAAAAGCGTATTTTGTTAGTTTTTTTAAACTATTATTTATTTTACATTTTTTAGTTGAATTTCAATTTTTTCAATTATCTTTTTTTAAATATTTTTAAAATATTGAATTATAATCATCGGTCTTTAATAAGTATACCAATTTTCGAGTTAATCCGACGTTTTGAAGAGGGTCAAAATCATGTTCGAAGTTTCCGTTACATACTAACATACATACATCTAAAACTAATAAAAGCGTGTTACTAAAGGAAAGTGCATTTACTATCAGCAGTACTATCCGGCTGTTTTTTTTTATATATTTTCCAGAGACGCCAGCAGTTTATGTATTTTTGATTGAGTCTTTGCTATTTCAAATTCTCTGTTCCACTATTTCCCTTAACAAAGAACTCTAGAAATATCGGTAGTATCATCATCGGCCTGTATGCTCCACTGCTGGATATAGGCCACTCCCATAGTCTACAATGAACGGTTCTCCGCCTTCCGCATCCAATCTTCTCTAGAATATCGCCGCAAGTCATTGGTCCACCGGGCAGGGGGACGCCAACGCTGCGCTTACCGGTACGTGGTCTCCAGTCCAAAACGCGTCTGCTCCATCAGCCATCGGTTCTGCGACACGTATGTCCGGCCTATTGACACTTCAGCTTGCTAATCTTTACGACTATGTCGGTTACTTTGGTCCTTTCCTCATTTCTGACTCGATCCATCAAAGAAACTCCGAGCATTTCCCTTTCCATAGCACGCTAAGCGAACTTAGTTCTAATTTGGTATTATAATTTACTGCCTATGTTCATTATATTTAATAAACTACATATAGTAGACAGTAATTATTAAAACAAAAATAGGAATGATGAATTTTTATACATAATCTGTACACAGTATTCGTAAATACCTGTTATTTTAGTGAGTTCATGTGAAGAGGCAATGTAACAGAAACTTGCCTAGACTGCAGATCCTACAAATTCGTTGCGTTTCGACTGTGCTGTACATTGCGTAGGGCTTTGAGTTTATTTTGTCTGTTGACCGTCCTGGAGTCTGATAACCGTTTGTCACTCGGAGAGCTAAAAACTTCCCTACGAATCTATACTAATATTATAAAGAGGAAAGATTTGTTTGTTTGTTTGTTTGTATTGAATAGGCTCCGAAACTACTGAACCGATTTGAAAAATTCTTTCACTGTTTGGAAGCTACACTATCCCCGAGTGACATAGGCTATATTCTTTTTTTTTAATAGGAATCCTTGCTAAAACTCCTATAACGTAACCCAAGATTATTTAAAACAATTTCTTTATCTTTATAATTTTCTTTTTTTAGTAAGCTGACGCAAGTAGAATGGTTGATGTGTGTGTTGTTAATTTGGAAATTTTTATTAAAGACTCGAGCGAAGCTGGAGCGGGCCCCTAGTATGTAATAAAATATCCAGTGTATTTTACATCACATTATAAACAGCAGTCACGAAGCAAAAAAAAGGAGCTACTTGCGTTGGCGCAATTCGACCTAAATCATAATTCAGTAATTCGTCTATTATATTGTTCAGCTTTTAGGGCATGAGTTCCGGTCAACAACTGAGGAAGCGTCTTGGGCAACATATCGGCTCTTTTGATGCTGATAAAAAGACATTACTTTTCCAACTTAGGAAATAATCAAATTATTGAAGTGCATGTTATTGATTAAATACGGCTATAGTTTGAATTGCGCTAACGACAATTTCAAGATGAATTTACATAATATAATAATAAACAAGTTTCAACTTTGAAGTAGTCGTGGCTTAAAGGACAAGACATCCGGTGCATTCGAATCTAACGATGCAACGGTGTTCAAATCCCGCAGGCGGGTACCAATTTTTCTAATGAAACACGTACTCAACAAATGTTCACGATTGACTTCCACGGTAAAGGAATAACATTGTGTAATAAAAATCAAACCCGCAAAATTATAATTCGCGTAATTACTGGTGGTAGGATCTCTTGTAGGTTGATACCTAGGGTGGTGATCCACCCTGCCTATTTCTGCCGTGAAGCAATAATGCGTTTCGGTTTGAAAGGCGGGGCAGCCGTTGTAACTATACTTGAGACCTTAGAACTTATATCTCAAGGTGGGTGGCGTATTTACGTTTTAGATGTCTATGGGCTCCAGTAACCACTTAACACTAGGTGGGCTGTGGGATCGTCCACCCATCTAAGCAATAAATAAAAAAATACTAAGATTTCAACTCATTGTAAGTTCATTCATAAAATATATTTCTTTTCCATTCGACTAAATCGTCAATTCGGCTCAAACGCGCGACGTCGGTCCGAGCCTTTAAGCGGCGTCTCATAAAAAGTGTTTTATGACATATTCCGTTCAATATTTATATAATAAATCAATTCAGTGATCTGTTTTCTTTGAGACGGATGCTGCGACGTTATAGGAGGTGCGTCTATTCAGGTTCTGGTGTATATATCGGTTCGAACATAAAAATAGTCTTAAACGATTCCACAATATAACAACATAGCTCATGAGGATTTTTAAGGAAACATTATAAATTTTTATGTGCACTATTATTGTTTTTTTTTTTATATAGAAAATATCTGCTTTTTTTTTGGGTTTATACTTAAAAGTAGTAAGTACATAGTTTCTCGCTAAAGATCGTGAAATTAAATATCGTTTTTCACGGCTAATCACATATTACCGCGATTTTGAACACCAATAACGAGTAATCAATGTTTTAGTAATAATAATCGTAAAATGTATGCATGTTTTTACATGATTGCCACAAAACTATGCTTCAGATAGACATCGCATCTTTTCTGCCATTAATCTCCTACCTGCAATCCTCGGTTTATTGGTGATCATTGGATTTCCAACACTAAATCACTGAATATAATGATTGTTATGATATTATACGGTACGGCATTGTATGATATGTATGTATGTGTGTTTGTCTGTGTATTTACATTTTACATCTACATATATCTATATTTTCCTTTTTTTTTTCCAAAAAGGAATGCACCTAACAGAGGTCTCTACACCATCATTGGTTGTCTGTACTGTCCGACACTGTACTCTTGTGTGTCCTCCTTGCCTTCTTCTTGCGTATTCCTCAATGCTGAGGGTCGTGATTACCCTTCGTTAACACTCTTTCTGGCACGATTTTTGTCCATCTGTTTCTGTCTCTGGCGGTGTGGAAGACACTTTATGCATTCTCGTGCATAAAGTTGTAATAAATGCACGAATGAATAAATAAATAAATGTAAAGTCAATACATTTAAAATGTTTTGCGATAAACTTGCCTGCGAACACAGCTAAAAGCCAAAAGCGAAGTCCAACTCACCCTGACAATGTAAACCACCAATCAGGTGGGCTGTGAGCTCGTCCACCCATCTAAGCAATAAAAAAAAATGGCAATCAGAGTCCATAGATGCCATAAAGTTTGTCTATCATCAACCTGTCATCAATGTACTACCAAATTTCTAATACCGCGCGTGGGAAGCTACCGTGCGTCGCGCCACATATTTTTTGTAGCGAAACCATTGAGGAACCAGTTTGCTGAACTCAACCGTTGCTACTCCAGTACAATATCTTCAACGTCACAGAAGAGGACGGAACCCGTGTTTCTATTATTCGGCTTACCGATCTCAATAAGCTAACTGCCTAATCGTACAAAAAAAAGAACCTTAAAGCGATAAAACAACAGCCATTAGGCGTAACCGTAAATTTTAATGAAAATATTTACAAACGCGATATTAGTGTCCCGTCTGAAACGCTGCCGAGATCAAAGAGCCCGATATAGAGCATTCGATTCTAAAGACACGTTCGCTTACAGAGTTCACGTAATCAAAATACGTACCAAATTAAATTAATGGAACGCTTAGTAAAATCTATGAAATCCTGCGGTAGTTCGGATGGTTATTAATTATGGAATCCAAATTTGGCGTGGAAATGTTATTTGTATCCCACTAACTAGTTTAGACCAGATATTAGTTATTGATCTGGGTATGAGCCCGGTTTGGCCTAGAATACATCTTTGCTGTATCTTCCCGTTGATGTCGTACGTAATTATTACCGTTGTGGATTATAGGTAAGTCTTTGATCTTCTTCAGTCCTACAACCCACTTTGAGACAAGGAGCAATAATGCCATTGTATTATTTACGGACTGCCACAGTCTTCACCACTGAATCTCTGTCTGTTACCAGCAGAAGAAATAGTATGGAGTTACCTACATATTGCGACCCCATAAAATGCCCTAACAGCAATAGAGAATGGTTATACAGAATAAAACCTCACCCATTTTCCGAACTCAATGTAGGATTTGAACCAAAGTGTAATTCTGTATAGAGACATCCAAACTGTTGAGTGCCTTTAGCAAAAACACTGACATTTATCGAGTCATTTAATTCAAAACTAGAACATGACTTTGATGTAGTTTTCGACAGGAAATATGACAAAGTAAATATTTCTATCGGCTGTATACTCACTTAAGTCTCTTATCGCTCCGGTGACTAGCAAAGGAATGATTCACTCAGAATTCACTGTCGTTGTACTATTCAACGACAAAAGTCGACGTTGTGATAACATTCTAAAATAGCTTATTTAGAGGTGTATTATGGTGGAGCTCCCATTACGTGATATGAGGTTGAAGTTACAATATCTATATATTTAAAAAAACACTTTTAAATGTGTTTCCTGTAGACTCCGAAACGGCTCGATTGATTTCGGTGAGGCTTTCGGGAAACCTTCAAATAGGCCTAGCGCGAGATCCTGTGGAGTTTGGTAGCAACCGGCCCAGAGTCGAATCAAGTCTGGAAAGGCTTCTGGGCCACCAGTAATCCCAAATTCATAAAAAAAAAGTCGAATCAAAGATCGGCCCTCAAGTCAGGCTTGATTAGTCTTCTATAAAAAAATGAGTGTTTGTATGTTTGTCTTCTGTTCGTTTTTAAACCATTCATCCGATTATAATGAAACTTGGTACCTTAATTTTACACTCCAGTGAAGATATTCATCCAAATACCGCTAACGTATGACACGTAAGTAATTTCAATAAACCGATGCTATTCATGCAATAAGCGTTAGTCAATTACTATCTATATATTAATACGTGAAGCAAAAACTTTGTATCCCTTTTTACGAAAATGGCGCGGACGGACGAGTATGAAATTTTCCACACTTATAGAGAATATAGAGAAGAAGTGCACAATGCTAATATATTTTTTAAATAATGCATAAAAGATACATTAAATCAACAAAGAAAACATTACACACACTACATACCATGTATTTGACGCACACACACGCATCCATACTATTTATTGTCAAACTTTTGTTCTTGACGTCTGTTGTCAAATTGAGATTCATTATTGTTTGTCTTTGTTAATATTTTTTATAGTGTAGTCTTGGCGAAATTTGTGATTATAGAAGTATACAATACAATCATAATGGTGTACAAATACAATTCCAATTAATTATAGTCGAATTTCGACTACTGCGGGACCTCTAGTTCAAATTAAAACGTATAATTGTTTTACTGCAGATGCAAGTGGACTGGTTATTCTACCCCGTGAGGGCTTTCGCTATGTCCTATCTAGAACTGCGATAATTAGATAAGAGGCCATGGTAAAGAAAACAGTACTACGAACGATTGGAACTACATTAGTTGCATTAACTTGCGAGGATCTTTGAAGGCGCTGTATTTAACAACAAATCGTGAAAAATAAAATATTGTAAAATACTTTTTCTACAAAAATACATAATTGCGTGCAAAATTTTGGACTATGAGAAATAAATATTAATGCGAGAATTTTGCGTCTTGATATAACCAACTCAAAAGTAACACATCCAATTAGATCAGCGTCAAAACACCTCAAATTTACACATATAACTTGCGAGATTAACTTTATTCCAATAAAACCCTCAAAATTAATATCCCCAAGCGTGTACTTGTAAATATACGAAATTAAACTTCCATCAAAGCCGGTTAGTGATGAAGAATGATGATGAAGAATGATAAATTCTGCGAAGCACTGCTCTTGCTAGGGCTAGTATTAGCAAATTTTCTCAGGTTGAGCCCGTGAGCTCACCTACCCGTCTGGGCGTAGCTGCAATAGCCCCTTAGGCTACCAGCAAATAAGTAGGGCGAAAATCATTTCGAATAGCAATTATCAGTGATTTCATGGTTTATTTTTAATTGCTTAGATGTGTGGACGAGCTCACAGCCCACCTGGTGTTAAGTGGTTACTGGAGCCCATTGACATCTACAACGTAAATGCGCCACTCACCTTGAGATACAAGTTCTAAGGTCTCAGTATAGGTACAACGGCTACCCAACCCTTCAAACCGAAACGCATTACTGCTTCACGGTAGAAATAGGCGGGGTGGTGGTACCTACCCGCGCGGACTCACAAGAGGTCCTACCACCAGTAAAAAAGTTGGCCATACTGTTCAGACGTTTACGCAGTAACAGACAAATTAAATAGGAAACTATTTTCAGTACTCATAACTAAAGCTAAAATAAATTCTTATACCACCCAACGTTCAAGAGTCGTGCGCGATCAGCAACTAGGGATAATGTACAGACACGTTTTGAATAACATTAAGCTTATTCTGGCTGATCGAAGCCGATATTGAAATGGCAAGAGCTTTAATCTGGAGTACGTAACTATGCTAGGGTGTTAAATAAAATCGTTAAATAGCTTCAGTGAACAGCGGCATTGGCTGTGTCTCCGGCATTGGTGGTGTCCGTGGTGATGCTGATTACTTACCATCAGGCGACATCAAGTAAATGGTATAGCGGTAGGCAGAGGCTGGTCTCTGCTCCTGGCATTGCTGACGTCAATGATGGCATTGATGACGGCAATAATAAAAAAAAACAATAGTCACGTCACGGCATCGGGCTTGATGCTTAAGAGAAAAGTGTAAAAATGCTTTTAATAATTTCAGCTAGTCAGAAAAACCGTAAAGTATTTAAAGCACAAAATTTTTTAAGTTCTCAACGAAGCTTTTACTTTGTAAAGAACGTTAATTTGTCGCTTGGTTTTATAAATTTCTGTTTGGAACGCAGTTTCTTATCATGTAACAGGGTAAGCTCATACAAATATATATAGGTATATCTGTTTGCCTTGTCGTTCAGGGCAAAGTAGAAGGCACCAGACCGCGCGGTAGGGTGCCCATGCGATGGACCGACCAGATCAAGTCGGCAGTTGGCGGCTGTTTGCATGAGTGCATCAGGCTCACCACAAACTGCGAGGAGTGGCGATTGCTCGTGAGGCGCATAACATCTGCCCACACCAATGATGCTGGATGACGACGACGACCGCTCTGACAAGAGTGATACGACATACGAGATCTACCAACAACATAAATTTTTATCGCGAAGCAATCATAGTTCCTGTTTGAAGATTTGGGTTTACTGAAATGCGACTTCTAGTTTATGCCGCAAAATGGACAGAGCTATTTACTCAGGCTTTATAACTACTTAAGCTGTTTCAAGATCTCTTGTACCCATTGACGAAAACAAACAACTTTTTATTTTATTTTATTGCATAAATGGAATGAAGAGCCCACAGCCCACCTGGTGTTAATTGGTTACCATAGCCCATAGACATCTACAACGTAAATGCCGCCACCAACCTTATGATATGAGTATTAAAGTCTCAGTATAGTTACAACGGCTGCACAACCTTTCAAACCGAAACGCATTACTGCTTCACGGTTGAAATAGGCAGGGTGGTGGTACCTACACAAGACTTCCTACCATCAGTAATTACGCAAATTATAATTTTGCGGATTTGATTTTTTTTATTGCACGATGTTATTCCTTCACCGTGGAAGTCAATGGTACGTACGTATTTCATTAGAAAAATTGGTACCTGCCTGCGGGATTCGAACACTAATTCGTAATAAGTAAACTAATTAGTAAAACTTACCATAATAATAAAATACGTCGCTTAATTAAAAATATCTATTTGGCACGTCTTCGTTTGGAAATACTATCAGTATCACACAATAAGAAGCTTAACATTTTTCATTTTTCATCTTCGGAACTCTAATGATCTTTAATGAAAGTAGGTCGATACAACCCTCCATTTTTAGGGTTCCTCGGGACTAAATTACAAAACGAAGGTCTTGCAATTTTAGGAAGAAAATGTGTAATTATTCTAATGGATTCTGCTCATTTTGTTTGACCATCATTACGTATATGAAATATACATAATTGCTGACAGCTATGTTAGCAACTTACATTAATATACCATAAACCTTTTTTCGATTTAAAGATCCAATTCATTCCGACGAACGTGGCGAAATAATTACATTATAGGCTTCATTTATTAGTTTTAAGTAATATGATGAAAATGTTAAGCGCTCCACAGTCAATCATGACATATGTACGTGACCAAGAAAACTGTAAAAAACGTTTGTAAGAAGACATTGTAAAAGCATAAATATCAAAAAGAAATGTCAAATGTTTGGGTAATTTTCAATTTGAAATCCGCATCGGTAATGAATGAGTTACTACCTGGTTTGGTCTGAAGCGTACACGTCTAACACTAAAATCCCGAATGGCAAACATCTCTAAAATATAGCACAAGCCTTAGTCCGCGATTACGAAGACCTAAAATATCGAAGCGTCTAAAATAATATAACTATAAAAATGGTAGATTAAACCCTAAATCTAATTTTTCTATTTTCAACGAGTATCCAGATTCCAATCAGCAATCGAACCAGAACCGCATTTTACAGGACTCAAGGCTACCAGTGACTAAAACAACTAGGAATCGCCCAATTTCAGTAACATACAAAATATTTAAGAGAACTTCAAATATTGTACGGAGCCCGCCTTGCGAAAATTGATTGTATTTTTCAATATTTCATTCCAACATGGCCGTTCATTACTTATAGTTCATTGGCTCTGAATAAAATATACAAAAAAAATGTATATATATAAATATCTTACAGACGTATCAGGAACACTTGTGGCTCCAGAAACATGCGCTTCGGGAAAAGCGGATAGCTATAAAATTACGCTCTAGAGAATACATTTACTGTTTTTATTGATATTTTTCCCAGAGCTATGGCTTATTGAATTTCTCTTTCAGTACTGCTAGTGTATTGAGCAATAGTGGATATATTTCTTTTGATTTCTTGTAAATAAACAGACGAGCTTATGGCTGATCTTTTATGAGCTACCGCCTTAAGACGTGAGGTCGAAATCTAAATTATAATAGCAACTTGCCTACCTCTCAAATCAGTGTCATGTTTTGCTAACTTTAGAGAAAGATTAGTTGTATCTGTCATCTACAGGGCTTCTAAGCCCCCCTTTTTTATTGCTTAGATGAGTGGATGAGCTTACCGCCCACCTGGTGTTAAATGGTTACTGGAGCCCATAGACAACTATAACGTAAATGCGCCACTCACCTTGAGATATAAGTTCTAAAGTCTCAAGTTTAGCTACAACGGCTGCCCACCCTTCAAACCGAAACGCATTTCTGCTTCACGACAGAAATAGGCAGGGCAATTTCAGAATTAATACTGTTGTATTAGCGCCTAATTATGTAAGTCGGGTATGTGTGGCCCGCTTAATTGTTACTTTAGTGCCGATTTCGTACGCGTGTTGTCTAGAGATTTCGGTAAGACCGGATACTAAGTGTGGGCTTATTTACAGTAGAAATATGTAGATGGCGGCTTGATTGTGCTAATGACCATGAGCGACGGTGATTACTTACTATTAGGTAGACGCTCGTTGTCAAAAAACTTAAGCTGCATTTTTCTTTGCGAATCAAGCAGAGTACTTACATAGGTATTTCTACAGGGAGTATTTTTTTATACTACTATGTCTATGATCACTTTTTTAATTTTTTTATTGCTTATATAGGTGAACGAACTCACAGCCCACCTGGTGCTAAGTGGTTACTGGAGCTCATAGACATCTACAACTTAAGCGCCACCACACACCTTGAGATATAAGTTCTAAGGTCTCAAGTATAGTTACAACGGCTGCCCCACCCTTCAAACCGAAACGCATTACTGCTTCACGGTAGAAATAGGCAGGGTGGTGGTACCCACCTCCGCGGACTCACAAGAGGTCCTACCACCAGTAATTCTACAGAGTGTATTTTTTTATACCGCAGTGCCTATAATCACTTACTACCCGATGGGCAGTGAACGCTTCTAGGTATCTAAACCAGAAAATAAAATAGAAAAACAAAGAAAATCGTATCTCTACTAAAGCTTGCTAGTTAAAGACTGAGCAACACAAAAGATTCTCGTTGAAGTTCGGCGAATGTTCGAACAAAAACGTGTTCTGTTTAAAGAAAGCTTTTTTTTACGTAACAAAATAAGTTGTCGGTTATAAGCTATGCCGAACCTTGTAGCTACAATTTTTATCTATAGTAACATTTTTATCTATTACTGGTGGTAGGACCTCTTGTGAGTCCGCGCGGTTGCGTACCACCACCCTGCCTATTTCTGCCGTGAAGCAGTAATGCGTATCGGTTTGAAGGGTGGGGCAGCCGTTGTAACTATACTTGAGACCTTAGAACTTATATATCAAGGTGGGTGGCGCATTTTACGTTGTGGATGTCTATAGACTCCAGTAACAACTTAACACCAGGTGGGCTGTGAGCTCGTCCACCCATCTAAGCAATAAAAAAAAATTATATTTTTTTACAAAAGACAAATTATTCTCCTCTGTAAATATTTTTGAAATCCTATATCTTCATCGCAGCGCCAAACCAAGGAGTCAATATGTATTTTTGCTTTCCACAGAAACCTAATATCGACCTCGCAGAGAATATAGCAAACGCTTAGTTAACTTCGGTTTTGATCATAGTGAAAATTTAATAAGTTCAATTAGTTGAAGTTTTTAAATTTTTAGAAGCGTCTAGACAATTTTGTGGCTTGACTCAACCCAACAACTGGTGTATTGGTAATATTACTGATTATTATAATTCCGTTAAAGGAATTTTACAGTTGATTTTATTTTTATTTTTCTTAGTTGTCTTGGTTTTCGAGAATTTCTCTTATTCTAATTTGATTCATGTTTTAGATTCTTGATTGACTTTTTTTTTGTATTTACGCTTTGTATTATGTATAAACTATTCTTAATCGGTGTTAGTTTATTTGTATTTCTATGATTGTATTTTAATATAACTGAAGAAGTGAAGTCGTCGTGGCCTAAAGGATAAGACGTCCGGTGCATTCGTGTTGAACGATGCACCGGTATTCGAATTCCAGGCGGGTACCAATTTTTTCTAATGAAATAGGTACTCAATAAACGTTCACGATTGACTTCCACGGTGAAGGAATAACATCGTGTAATGAAAATCAAACCCGCAAAATTATAATTTACGTAATTACTGGTGGTAGGACCTCTTAAGAGTCCGCATGGGTAGGTACCACCACCCTGCCTATTTCTGCCGTGAAGCAGTAATGCGTTTCGGTTTGAAAGGTGGGGCAGTCGTTCTAACTATACTTGAGACCTTAGAACTTATATCTCAAGGTGGGTGACGCATTTACATTATAGATGTCTATGGGCTCCAGTAACCACTTAACACCAGGTGGGCTGTGAGCTCACCCACCCATATAAGCAATTAAAAAATTTCAAAAAATAACATGTTGAGAGCCTATACCTAGTCTTACCATAAATACTGAGACAAAGGAAAAAAAAATCTATTGCAAATAACATTTATTACTTTTACAGTGTGTTAGTTTAAAACATAAATATAAAAAAAATTAAAGTATAAAAAGCTTATTCGAAGTGGTCTCCATTGGTTGCAATACGGTCCTATAAACGTTGAGACCAGTTATCAATATAAGAGCACGCACTCTTTCCATGGGAAAATTTTTCACTGCCAATCGTACGGATTGTTTTAGGGATTCCAAATTATCATGGCGTTTAGAGCAAGCCATACTCTCTAAAACTGACCATAAATCATAATCCAGCTGATTAAGATCGGGACTAGACGACGGCCAGTCTTCAGCTCTGATGAATTCCGAAACATTCGTTTCCAACCAAGACTGCGTAGACCGAGCTTTATGACCTGGCGCCGAGTCTTGCTGGAAAGACCATTCTTGATTATTGGACATGGTGTTGTTAAGGGGCTTCACTACCTTCTCAAGAATGGTATCTTGATACACTTGTGCCGATGTTTTGATATCTTTTTCACAAAAGTATGCCTCAGTCACTCCGCGGACTCACAAGAGGTCCTACAACCAGTAATTACGCAAATTATAATTTTGCGGGTTTGATTTTTATTACACGATGTTATTCCTTCACCGTGGAAGCCAATCGTGAACATTTGTTGAGTACGTATTTCATTCGAAAAATTGGTACCCGCCTCGAATTCGAACACCGGTGCATCGCTTCAACACGAATGCACCGGACGTCTTATCCTTTAGGCCACGACGACTTCAAATGTAGGGTAAATGTCGCAACGCCACTATTAAAAGATGGTACACGAACAGAGTCGAGCTTAATCCTCAGACACAGCCCCCTGAGTTTCTCGGCGGATCTTCCCAGTGGGTAGATTCTGCGAAGCACTGCTTTTGCTACCGGCCACCACCGACCACTGAGACTAGAATAAATGCGAGAGATTTAGCCGTAATAGCAGATTTAATTATTTTGTCTACGACTTGCGTAAACTATTGAAACTATCGAATGTAAAGTGTCGTCCTCAACTTTTTAATTTTGTATGGTTTTTTTTATTGCCCTTGTAGGCAGACGAGCATACGGCCCACCTGATGGTGAGTGGTTACCGTCGCCCATGGACTTCAGCTATGCTAGGGGCAGAACCAATCCGCCTACCGAGAGCCGCTGCCTCCTATACTCGTAGTTGTAATGATAGTTAGTTTGATAATTATCGAAATTCGACCATAATCACTTAGTATAAACGACATCTAAGGTTCATTTTACTTCTTACTTCTACGGTTTTCTATGATTTATTTTATATATGTATTACATATTCGCTTTTATTTAAATGCGGAAGATTTGAACAAAAAACTACTTCCCGATTTTTTTTTCAAAGCTTTTCCGCAGTTTTTATGGTTTATTTCTAAGCCAAAAAAGTAAATATAGACAAATAAAAGACAATATGTCAGTGTTAAAGGAAAAATATCTGCTTGTTAGATATGGGTTCTAATTTTAATGTACCTATTTAACTTTTGACCTCTTTATAATCCAAGTCAATCCTCTCGCGCTGACGCACGAAAATAATTAGTGATCTAAAATTACTTGGAAAATAACTTGTTTTCATAGATTATTTTTACAGAAGTCTTTACTTAATTACTGTGTACGAAAACAAATTATTTTAAGAGTTTTTGTTCACCATTAGACTATTTTGCACAGCTTGTGTGGAAGATTTATAAAAACATAGCTTTTGCCCGCGACTCCGTCCGCGTGGAATAGCTACTTTCGCTAACGCTAAATTTTACCCCCCACTTCATTTACGTAGAAAGTGAAAATATTTTTGAATTATATATTAAGGAGCCATTTAAACCCCTACCTATCCCCTTGAAACATTATTTATTGGTGCTCCACTTGTATTGGTCTTATCGTGATGTTATATAGCCTATAGCTATGCTCAAAAAATGGGCTGTCCAACACTGAAACAATTTTTAAAATCGGACCAGTAGTTCCCGAGATTAGCGCGTTCAAACAAACAAACTCTTCAGTTTTATAATATTAAGTATAGGTTATTTTTTATAATCATTAATATTAATTATAATTATGAAATGTGTATGATTTTCTTTTTATTTTATTTTTTCTCCATATTAATTGACTGATTGACATAATGATAGCTAATATTGACATAGAGTGGTTACTACTGTATTGATATAATTATGTGTTTCTAATTCATTTCCTTTGTATATTTAATTAATTGAATTAGTATATTGTTCATTTTCTATTTGTATTGTTGAACTGTTTGAGTGCTGACTATTGTATTATTATTATTTTATGGATTTTTTCTGAAATAAATGTTTTATTATTATTATTATTAATAAACGCACGTGTTTAAAATAAAAAACGAAGAAAACAAAATATGTTAACTTAATTACCTATACGTCATTTAAAAAAACAGTTCTACGGTTTCAAACCACAATCGTGTTTGTAAATAAATATAAATAAAAACGAGTGAATTTGTTAAATTTATTAAAACTAATGCGAGAATCAACAGTAAAAATGAGTAGTAGTCTTAGATCGAAAACCTAAAAATATTCTACTAAACACTTACTTGATAAAGTTATTCCTCTTAAAAACTTTCGTGTTATTAATATTATGATGATGAAACAATTCCCACTTCACTTTACTGTGTTTTGTAGCACTTATATTTTTCAATTATACCTGAAAAGATATCAAACATTTAACTACATTTAACTGTTTCGCTCGCGTATTAGCTTGCCTTTGAATTTTTGAAATTAATTAGTCTTAAAATAATATTCATTTTTCGCGGTTAAAAGTAGAAGATGCATTTTTGCTTAATTAATATGTTTTATCAATGCTCCCCAAAACAAAGCCAGACCAACTAACAAACTATTGCTGAAATTGATACAATTAATGATTATGAAAAATTGTTTTTTATTTATTTTTATTTTCATTTTTTTTATTGCCCTTGTAGGCATACGAGCTCATGCCCACCTGATGGTGAGTGGTTACCATCGCCCATGGACTTCAGCAATGCCAGGGGCAGAGCCAAGCCGCTGCCTTACATTCATTAATCAGCTTTAATGAAATCAAAATCTCATTCAGGAATTTAAATCGGCAATTGTTTTTATAATATACATTGTACATCCCACTCAAACTACAAAAACTTACACACAAATAATTTAATTAACCAACAAACTCTCGTACGAACGACGAACAATGAACTATTGTTTAATGAATTGTTTTGTTAAATTATCACCAGAAAACAGCCACATCATTACCGACTTGCGTTACTCCCACGATCAAAATATTGTTGTATTACCTTCACTTTTGTCGTTAAGGATCGGCAGCACATACGAATCACGTCGATCGTTTAGTTCACTAAGCGGCACATCACTATGATTAAAATTAAAAAGGCTGTTCTTCTGCAGCTAATCTTCATTCAACGTATCACGATCGAGCCTCGTGACTGTTCTTGCTATTACAATTTCCCAGTCACCGAAACTGCAACTAAGCTATTTGATGTTTCCGCTTTAGCGTCGCTCGTGTGCTGCATCCATTAAAACGTTAATAGCAATGCAACTATCCTATTATTTAACATCTGTCATATCATGTTTACTTTTGCCAATCAAACGGATCTCACTGCATTAGGCACATCCGTATGTTGCAACATGAAAACAACGAGTACCTAATTAACGTTAAATCACACACTGACACAACTGAACTATTCCGGCTTAATTGTCACGGCACGTATCCTTAGTAAACACTACGTAGGAACGAACATCCCTATAAAAAGGATGCAACGTAGCGATGTTTCGTTTGCGGGAGCGAGGGGAAACGATTCGCCTCCTCCGGCGGTCGGGAAGCGACTGCCACCAAATTATATTCAGCTGAGCACACCGGCTATTGCATCCGAGCATAAACGAAAACGGCCGAATGTGATTTTGAGGTGGGAACGAGATGCACGTTAAATCGAAGGGCGGAGAGAGGGACGGGTGAACAGGTGGAATGGGCTCTGCATGTACATAAAGGGGTTCTATGCAGGTCGGGGCTAGGAGTGCATTCGGCCGACAGACGCCGCTGGGAGATGCCCCCTGGCGCCCAGGGACCTATTATTTAAGACTATTAATGAATTGATGACTTAACTGGCCTCAATAGCGTCCAATCTCACTTAATTGTGATCGACGATAAAGCAATTTTATGATAAATTGCTTCGGGATTAAGAAAATTGTTTTATGCGTTCTCCAAGCAACGCTTTTTCCCTTTATATCTACAGTTCGTTATAGTTTGTATGTGTTTATTAACGTCATAAAACATCGTGTTTAATTTACACTGATAATTGCTACAGAGATGCCACACTTTTACAATTAAAAATTTCTTATGTGGATATAATTATAAAAGTTGGTTGTATTCATCTGGTCGTCCCATAATTTTTATTAGATTTTTTTACGAGGTAAATAATACATTAATTGACCTATCTACTCTACAAAGTTTACGGCTTAATATAAAACAAGACTCTAGCTAGATCAAAAATCATAAGTCGCTCTACATTTCAGATTAAGTTACCATATTATTATGAAATATGTATATAAAAATTTAAAGTGTATTTTTTTATAGCGTAGACAAGTGAAAGAGCTCACCACCCACCTTATGTTAAGTGGTTAGCTTAGCTCATACATATATACAACGTAAATGCCGACCTTCCTTGAGTTCTAAGTTTCATTTTTACGGTACAACGGCTGCCCCACCCTTCAAACCAAAACAAACTCCTACTATAACAGGCAAGATGGTGGTGCGCGCTCACAGAACCAGTGGTTTTCTCTCTCAAAATCTTGTTTGTAGAACAACATGTCATAACGCGCGGAGAACACCGCGGAAAAGATTCTATTTTAGCGCTAAAACCTATAAACGGAATGTGGTCGCATTGTGACTCCGGGAAGTGGGGGTGAGCTCTGATCCAGCGGCGGGTGGTATCATCATCAGCCTGTATCTTTCCACTGCTGGATGTAGGCCTCTCCGATAGTCCGCCACAATGAACGATCCTCCGCCTTCCGCATCCAATCTTTCCCAGCATATCGCCGCAAGTCATCGGTCCAACGGGCAGGGGGACGCCAACGCTGCGCTTACCGGTACGTGGTCTCCAATCCAGAACGCGTCTGCTCCATCGGCCGTCGGTTCTGCGACCTTATGTCTGGCCCATTGCCAATTCAGCTTGCTAATCTTTAAGGCTATGTCGGTTACTTTGGTTCTTTGACGGATTTCCTCATTTCTGACTCGATCCATCAAAGAAACTCCGAGCATACACCTTTCCATAGCACGCTGAGCGACTTTGAGCTTACGTCAGTAGCGGGTGGTGCGATGGTAAAATGAACAATCTCCCAAAGTACTTTCCATCGATTAGACATAATAATAACTGGAAACAAATCACGCACGGTCGTCCGGCTCCAAATTAGGATTCCCTGTGTTATGGATACCAGAGACTGACATACAAGTATACATTCAAATATATACATTTCATCATCATTATCCTGCCCTTCTCCCAGTCACCTGGGGTCGGCGCAACATGTTTTCTTTTTCCATACTCTTCTATCATATACCTCTTCCTCTATATCCGTCCACTTTCGTAGTTAACATTCTCTTACCAACCTCATTTTCATTTCGTCTCATCACATGTCCATACCATCCCAAACGCGCACTTCTCAGCTTCTCTGACACAGGTGCCACTTTCAGACTTCTTCTAACATATTCATTCCGTATTCTATCCATTCAAATATATACATAGATCGATAATAGATACCCAGACAAAGAGCAAATAAACCTGTTCATCATATGTTTTCTCGATGTTGGAACCGAACTCACGGCCCTTTTTTTATTGCTTAGATTAGTGGACGAGCTCACAGTCCACCTGGTGTTAACTGGTTACTGGAACTCATAGATATCTACTACGTAAATGTCGTCACAAACCTTGAGATATAAGTTCTTAGGTCTCAGTATAGTTACAACGGCTGCCCCACCCTTCAAACCGAAACGCATTACTGCTTCACGGCAGAAATAGGCAGGGCGGTGGTACCTATCTGTGCGGACTCACAAGAGCTCCTACCACCAGTCTGCGCTACAGTCAAGGACGGTAATTACTACAGCGCCGAGTCAGTCAAATTACTTAATAATATTCATAGTTTAGTATATTTTGATTGAAAGTTTCTATTGATATCGTTTATTACCTTTGAGAATAATTTACCAAATACATTCACGTCAAACTAGTTTTATATTAGTACACAATAAGCATTTTGAATATGAATTGTCTTTTATACATTTCACTGTTAATGTATTATTATAATTCTCGACTGAACCAATCGATAGTACAAACACTACAAACCAATATTTACTTTTTGAATTAAAGTTGTTGAATATTTTATACGAAATATTCCTAAGATAAACTCGGAATATATTAAAATAAAACCCACAGGACCATTCGTATGGACACCATAAAAACATGGATAATCTCATCTTTCATAAAAATTGTACTAAGCAGGTCGAGGTAAACATAATGTATTCGGGATCTGTTCGTGTGATAGCGATGTGCTAAAAACGATATATTATTACTATTATATTATTTTTATTGATGTTGAGTGATTACCGTCGCCTTCAGCAATATCAGGGGAAGAGCCAAACTGCTGCTTATTATACACGCAGTTGTAATGTTATTTAGGAACTGAGGTTGACTTTCGTATAAGTGAGTATTGTGTGAAAAAAATAATTCCGTATTGCATATTTTAAAAAAAATCCTGTCTAAGTCGGAAGTAAATTTGAATTTTTTAAAACAACAAAAATAATAAACAATAAAATCGTTCGTCAATTAATTTGAGTTATTAATAATTAATAATTTCATCGGACTTGGTTGAGGATGACGGTCGATCGAACACTACGGCGTAACATAGGTGAGGCCTAGCAGTGATATATGTAAGTACGTACATTGAGGAGTAAAAGGCTCTAAAGTAATTTTGTTGATTTCCCTCTTCGTTCTTCTTACCTAAGGCGCCGGAATATCTAGTAGACTCTCGGAAAGACGAATTCGAAGATACTGACAATGAATCTATTTCTAAGAGATCGAAAAGACTAAAACATACAATAGCAAACAAAAGAAGGCCAGGTTAGGCAACAGAAACCGCTGTAGGTGGCGGCCTCCCCCCGGTGAAGGTCAAGGGGCGACCTGAGGGGGTGAGGCCGCGCGGCGCGCTACCGGCACTCTAGCGCGCTGCCGTGGAGTGAATAGAGCGACCGGTCGACGGTGTATCGCGTCCCGACCCGGCAGGCTGGTTCTGGTCTAGCGGGGTATTCCGGGACACCAGCGGCACCGCCTGGGCGGCCCGACGGGCTGCCGTACCGAGACGGCCGACGTTTCAGAGCCTTCGATTCGCCTCGAAGACTCCGTCGGCTGGGCGTCCTTGGGGTGAGCCGCGCCGTCTGGTTATAGTGTTGACCGCGGTAGCCCCCCTACCTCATCCGGGTTCTGACCTCGGAGGGGATCGGACGTCGGGTGTAAGAGTGCAGGGGAGTCGTTTATTGGGTGGGTCCTAAAATCCTTGGGCCCGCAGTCTGCTCACAACACCATGCAGATCGTTGAGTCTCACATACCCCGCGCGCCCCTTTTGCGCGGGGACCTCGTAGGAGGTTCGGCCCTCTACCCGAAAAAAAAAAAAAAAAAAGGCAACAGAAACCGACATAATTACTTTAGTTCACATGGCAGTGAATGTGTTAAGCTTCTAAGACCACCAGGTCAAGCAGAAGGCTTCAAGAGTATTTCGGCATCGCGGTCGGTTTTAGGCTACGCGCTGTACTTTGGGCCAGATTAGCTCAATTGTCTTCATGTCCGCTGCCACGGTATCCGCTAGGTCTGCTTGGGACGCCCTACTTTCCAATTAATTATCTGGGTATGCAATATTTACACAATATTACCTATTCGTATAAGTATACATATCATTCCCAGTTCACATAGTACAGGAAAATCTAGTTTGGAGATTGAGGACCATGTGGGATTTGAAATGTTATAAGGTAGCGAAATCCAAGTTAGGGTTGACCATAGGCTACAGAAATCAAGGTATTTTATACTGTTATTTGAATATCAACATAATAATATATCAATATCACTACCAAAATGCAATTTAATAAACACACTACAAAATCTCTGCTCCATTATAGTTGATACTTTAGCAGACCCCTATACCTACTTTCTGTATAGAAGCATTGTAAAGATCATTAAGTACACAGAGAGCCTGTGAGTTGCGGCGCATTCTATGATCGTACTTTACTTATTATTTACACCAATAGTCAATGTGTGATTTGAGCGTAAAGCTGAGTTTAGAAGTACCTTAACGATTTAAGTATATTTTTATTTTCAAAAAAGGAAATTCTGAAAATCGGTACAAAAGTCGTAACTTTTTTTCCTACCTAATCGTTGGTAGCCTAAGAGGCTATTCCAATTTCGCACGGACCGGTAGGTGAGGTCACGGGCTCGACCTGAGAGAGTTGCTAACACTAGCCCTAGCAAGAGCAGTGTTTGGCTGAATCTACTACCGGAACGGAATCGCGACCCACAGAGAAGATCCGACGAGAAACTCAATGGGTTGGTAAGTTTAATTCTTATAAACGTCTATAGATTGGTATTTATAAGCATCGAGGAACATACTTTGAGTGTCTTAAGTCACATACGCACTATGTTTGTATACATATGCATATATATGTATGTGTGTGTGTACAAATTTTGACATCTGGTCAGCCGCGACAACCTGACAGCTAACCGCAACGCAAATAGTGACAGCAGATATCTATGTGACATATTTACTAGAGCGTATTATGTATGAGCATATTATGTATGCTACGTATGTATGGTGGACGAGCTCACAGCCCACCTGATGTAAAGTGGTTACTGGAGCCCATAGACATCCACAACGTAAATGCGCCACCCACCTTGAGATATAAATTCTAAGGGCTCAAGTATAGCTACAACGGCTGCCTCACCCTTCAAATCGAAACGCATTACTGCTTCACGGCAGAAATAGTCGGGGTGGTACC
This sequence comes from Bombyx mandarina, assembly GCF_030267445.1. NCBI lineage: Eukaryota > Metazoa > Arthropoda > Insecta > Lepidoptera > Bombycidae > Bombyx > Bombyx mandarina. The sequence continues at coordinate 2,771,048 of NC_143231.1, read as the reverse complement.
TACCCGCGCGGCCTCACAAGATCCTACTACCAATAATCCGATCCTGTAGTAGACGCATTCGCAAAGCAGCTGACGTTGAGCTGCTAGGTCTCCTTCGAAGGCGCTAGGACAGCTCTTAACAAACCCCACCCCTACCGTCTAAGCCCATGCTCGTCCACCCTGGTCAAAATGGAAAGGTCGCAGGGGCACAGGTAACAATTTCTTCGTAAAAAAATGTCTCGAAGTAGCGTTCCAGTTTTAGGGGTGGGTTAGGAATCAATAAGCTCCCCCTTTGAGATGGATGTTACAATGTAACGTCTGCGGGTTCCTGTAAGCATTTAAAACCAGCTTTTAGCCATAAGCTTTTCAGCATGTTCAATTTTCGATTGTCAATATTGTCTTTTGGATCATCAATTTACGTACCCTCAGAGAGAAACAGTAAATGTCTTTAGAAGAGGTCAGTGTACAATAAGCCTAACGAGGCACAGGACCCGTCAAACTCAAAAAGCTCTGCGAAAATAGTAACGTAACTTGCAATTAGCGAGCTTGTCTTTTAAAATATTTATTGCCTATTCGCCGTCCCGACTGAGAATTATTATTCCAAGTGTGAAATTAACATTTTAGTAACGGCTTCGTGTGCTTCGCAAGCTTTCTTGTAAATGACAGTAGGTAGAATTAAAGTGAGGTTCAAATTTATTTAAGATACGACACCGTACACATACAACAATACTGTTTCGATCGAAAAAAAACAAATGTATGATTGCTATATATTTATTGAAGATGGGATAGCGGTTCCATATTTAAGAAGGTTTTTTCTAGTCGTAGACATAATAAATGTAGAATTCGGATCGTGGTGCATAAAATAAAACTATTCCACTGTTGCATTTTTATTCTTCTTTTTCAAAATCTTCTCTATTATAATAATTAAAAATAAACTGACATATTTTTTAAGTCTAGCTCATTCAATCGTCTCGCTAAATCTTTTTCTTTCTTCTAAATCTAAATCTTTTTCTTTTTTCTGAGATAATGATCTCTTTTCCCTTTCTTATCGTTTTCTCGCACTCACCTACACTCATCTTAGCGCTTCGTTCCACATTCTTTTCATGCATTCCGTTCTTACCGATCCTAGATTAATGTAGTTACAATAGTTTTAAGTCTCAAATCCCGCAGACGGGCCCCAATATGTCTTAATTACCCACGAAATATATGTCAACGAAAGCTTTTCCGGTTAACGCACAATATTCTTCATATTGTAAGCCCGTACGGGTAAATCCCACCAAACTGCGGTTCCGTTGTGAAGGATGCGACAGCCGTAATACAATTCAAACAAGATTTTCGCGGAGCTTTACACGTTAGCAACATGAAAAACATTTTTTTAGTAAGCTCTCGTGAGGGTAATAAAGTTCTTGACCATACTTAACAAACTGTAGGGACAAGTCGTGAAATGTTCGTTTGAATATGGTCTGAGTTCTAGCGATTTGATAGATGCTAATTTAGTGAATGTTAATTAGATTGTTACTGGCTGGCAGAACTGGCTAAACAGAATAATATGCAATGTCCTCATTTGCTAAAAGTATTCAAGTGCCATCTATTTAGCGCTGATAGTACTATGCTATCATATTTTAAGCTTTTTTCCTACCTAACTATCCCAACTACTCGCGAACCGGTAGGTGAGCTCACGGTCTCAAACTAAAATTTCGGATTTGCTTCTCAATCGAAATCAGTATATTCGTTAAAGACATATAGTTTCTGCGTGCTCTTGATTTCTATCAAATACGTGTCGGTCACTCATAACATGGAAAATAATACTAGGTTGGGGCTAAAATCGATATGTCCACTTTTTAAATTGATTTTAATCAACAAAGTTTCGACTCTATTGCCGTTACTGCACACCCTGTACGTTTATTGGTAGAAACTTAAACTGTAACCAACAGAATGTGACAGCATTTATTACGTATCGACGGAAGAAAGCGAAATAGTCTTATCTTGAAAAATCCAACTGTATACCAAAGCCATAAATCGATGTATTAAAATTAATATAATCAGATAGGATTTAGATACCACACCATACTAATTTTCAACTTTCTATCACTATAGATATAATATGAGTTATGCATTTTTGAAAGAATTTTATAGCTCTGGTGTAAAGTTGGCTTTTTGAGGTACAACAATTTTGCTTTCTTCAGTCGATATATACTTTATCAGTATTGAATAATCAAAAATCGCTTTCAAACAGGCCACACCCCACACGCCCACAATATAAACTGAGTACTTGGCGATGTTTGCACGAATGTGACGCGTCAGTTGTGGGCGAAATCCTGATTTTATTGCTTTACTTATTCAGCCTGTTTTATATAATAAAAAAAAGCGTGTACCTATAGCTCTGATAGAAGTTCTTAACGAGACCGATAACGAGATTATAGAGCGGATTCTGTAAGATATTACGTTAAGAAGACAGTAATATTGTCTATTGAATGGTAACGATTGGATTCTTTTCCTTTTGGGATACTTAAATCTTGATATTTGAAATCTTAAAACTATTGTCACTAATTTTAGGGTTCCGTAACCGAAACGATAAACAACGGAACGCTTGTAAATTTGTCGTGTTCATCTGGTTATCTTGGGCACATGTCCGTCTGGCTGGGTATCACAAAGCCAAGTACTTCCAAGCACTCGCCAAAGGCCCATCAACTATTTTTTTTTCCTACCTAAGAGGTTGGCCTTGAGAGGCCATTTCAGCGTAACCCTATCAAGTATGTGAGCTCACGGGGCTAAAAACTGACGACCCTGCTAACACTAACCCTAGCAAGAGCAGTGCTTCGCAGAATCTACCAACGGATCGTAAACGCGACCCACTGAGAAGGTCTGGCGAGAAACTCAGTGGGCTGTGTCTGTGGGTTAATTTACTCGCCGAGCCCTTAGTCGCAAGCGACGGGTTCGACGAGAACGATGACCGGTGCAGCGTTTCCACTTTAATGATTTTCTTTCCCCAAGCCTCAATTCAAATTTCTCCTTCTCAGGCCTTTTTTCCCCTCAACATTTTTTCTCTGTAGTTTTTACTTTTGGCCCCAGTGTAGTAACGCTAGTCCACGGTAGAATCTATAAAAAAATAGAAAAAATAGTTCCGAATTACCGAAATATTTTATGCTAGGTTTTACCCATGATTTCCCTCAATTTCCCCTTTTAATGTCTTCCCCCTTTTCTGCCCATATGGGGAATTTCCTCTCATTGTGGAAACACTGAACCAGTGCTTGTGATACCTAAAAGCACCGGTACTGGCACTGAGGGCATTGATATAACAAACAATAGATTGAATACAAAGAATCCTTTGGTGACGTGTGTTCGGGTATTCAAGTTTTGAAACTCTTTGCGATACGTCAGTCCTAACTGTGCTTGAGGTACTTAAAAGCACCGTTAGTGGATCGGGAGGATCCGAAATGACGTTTGATCATCTATCAATTATTTACTTATTTATTACACTTCATGTAAAATTTACATTGGCGGACTAAATGCCTAAGGCATTCTCTACCAGTCAACCAAAGGTAGTGCAGAGTAAATAGTGGTAGGAGCAATGAAATTTATATTAAGTTACGAATACATACCCAAAAAGTATATATATACATATGTACACAATCACATATACATATACAAACATACATATAATAGCTTATACAGTATTAAAAGGAATATATTATAGTATAGTATAAATGGTATAGTATAAAGGAATATATTATTATTTAATTTACTATCAAATACTTTACTCGATTCAAACAGCTCACAGAACCAGCTACGGGTCGTTTGATCAAAAAACCGCAGGCAAACACTAAAACACTGTGTATGCATGAACCATTGTTCGCGTAATGGCGACCCGGCACCGAAACCCATAACTCTATAGAGCTGCATCGTAAATATTCTGCATGTGCCGGCCAACATGTCATTGCGGATAAAAACTCGAGCAGACGCGTTTGATGACGAGTTGCAGGTTGTATTACTCGGTAGATATAAAGTGTACGATAAATGAGACGGGCTCGTGAAAGATTCATTGATTTTTCCGGTTTTTTTTTAAAGTTTGAATTACGACTGGACCTTTACCAAATAGAAATGTTAATGTGAATGTGAAACCTTGAGATGTTAGATCGATTTCTCATCTGAATTATATAACAATTGTATCACAATATTCAATTGCACGATTAAATAAATTGATGAAATACAAAAGATAAATTACAACTATTGGAACGAAGTTCCTTACGGCAGGCTTGGAGGGGATAGGGATTTTGCTGCGCGACCGAACTGAAAAAAATGTGATAGTAAAACCGTAAGAAAAAGTCCATGGAAAAAAGTGCTTGGAAAAAATCCGTGGAAAAAAGTGCGTGGAATAAAACCGTTAAATGAGACGTGCGCAGGCGCGACAGTCGCATACACAAGCGAGTAGTGTATAATACCTTTCTCTTTCTTCCCCTTTCTTTTTCGTTCTCTCATCCCTTCTCTCTCTATTTTGTAATTATTTATATTTCTATGTAATTTTATGTTGTCAAACAAAAATAAAGAGACATATTTTGTTATTTTAATTGATAATTTGAATTACGATTTTATTTTTATTTTACGTAATTTATTATTTCCTAAAATACTGAATTTCCTAAATACTTTCCTGTACTTAAATAAAAACTAATCAGCAAAATTTAAGAGAAAAATCAAGAAAACCAACATAAAATTGGGCTCGATTATTTTTTTTGCATATTGTGTCGATTCTACATTAGCCGAAGGAACTTCGTTCCTACCTGGTGTCCCATGACACCACATTTTTTTTTTTAAATGTTCTATGCAATTATATTTTAATAATTAATAGAAAATGTTATCAGTTTTTTAGATGTTAACATCATCAGTGGTATAATGAAAGCTGTCGCCTTAAAACAAACCATGATCGGATTTTTATACAACATAATAACATATCTTTTATAAGTTTTAAAGTCATAACTACCTCCATGCTTTGAGTTGAGTAAAACACAGAGTATATGAAAAATGTAGGCTTAAGTTTAAGTAAAAGTCCCTAACAAAGTAAAAGCTTCTCGCATTGAGTTCACCAGCTGACTGATAGTGGAACTGACTCTCTAACTATGCGAACTAGAGCTCAGCTCAGAACTAGAGCCGCACACCCGAAAAATATACGACAAGCGTTTTAAATTATTTTCGGTATTAAATATAAAAACTCTACTATGGTTATATGGAAGAGTTTTACATAAAACAATCTATATTCAAAAAGGTACTGGTGGTAGGAGCTCTTCTGAGTCCGCGCGGGTAGGTACCACCGCCCCGCCTCTTTCTGCCGTGAAGCAGTAATGCGTTTCGGTTTGAAGGGTGGGGCAGCCATTGTGACTATACTGAGACCTTAGAACTATATCTCAAGGTGTGTGGCGCATTTACGTTGTAGATGTCTATGGGCTCCAGTAACCACTTAACACCAGGTGGGCTGTGAGCTCGTCCACACATCTAAGCAATAAAAATAATAAAAATAAAATACAACTGCCCCTCTATTTTTTCCGCACACCATCACCTGGTTTCTGAAACTCGAGGCCAATGTATAAAGCAATATTTTTATTACCTTGGACAGTTCGTTAGATGATGATATTTAGGCATTAACTTTAGTCAGCAATCCCGGGAAAACTTCTGTATGTGGCAAGAATTTAGTTCTTCCTTATTTAATAATTTTCGTACGAAATATAAGTTCGTTAAGTCAATAATATCCGCTGGTATTATAGTTTTATGCATTATTATTTGCGGATGCCGCACATTCAATAGCAACTACTTTCAGCAGCAACTAATTCATTTAAGTCGTCGTGGCCTAAAGGATAAGACGTCCGGTGCATTCGTATGTAGCGATGCACCGGTTGTTCGAATCCCGCAGGCGGGTACCAATTTTTCTAATGAAATACGTACTTAACAAATGTTCACGATTGACTTCCACGGTGAAGGAATAACATCGTGTAATAAAAATCAAATCCGCAAAATTATAATTTGCGTAATCACTGGTGGTAGGACCTCTTGTGAGTCCGCACGGGTAGGTACCACTGCCCTGCCTATTTCTGCCGTGAAGCAGTAATGCGTTTCGGTTTGAAGGGTGGGGTAGCCGTTGTAACTATACCTTATATCTCAAGGTGGGTGGCGTATTTACATTGTAGATGTCTATGGGCTCCAGTAACCACTTAACAACAGGTGGGCTGTGAGCTCGTCCACACATCTAAGCAATAAAAAAAAATTAAAAAAAATTCAAGCGTGTTGCAAAAAGCCTTTAATCCTTATCGAAGTCGTCTCACTAATGAAATAAGATCATCGATCGCCCCAATGCTTTATTCAGTACACATAATTTATACTATTTTTACGGTTTATAATTTAAGTTTTACTATATTCGACTACGGATTTTTGTTGTCACGGACGATTAATGTCAAACAGAAATAAGAAAGTTGCAATGAACAAATAAAATTTGAGAATGTAAAAATAATAATCAAATCAATTATAAATTTGGACAATGATATTTTTATAGCCAAGCGCTCTTAGTCGAACCACGCACTTGTATGCATGAAAATCGTTCTGTTGAAAATTTGTGGTTTATGCACAGAGCAGACAAACTTAGATTCAAATTCGAACCGGTCGGTAATACTGTATTTCATAAGGAGAGTGGGAATACGGCTGCACTGTATGTGTGGTTGGAAAATGGTTCCTGTGATTTTCAAATGATTTTCAAATGAAGAGCAGGTAGAAGCAATGGATCAGGTAAGGTTTTTAAGCAGCACGATGACTAAAGAAAAAGCAGTCCCAATCAAATAATCTAATATCAACCAAGTTTTTTTTTTTAGGATTGAAATATTACTGGTGGCCCGGAGACCTTTCCAGTTTCACCAGGACAGGTGGGCGAGCAAAGGCCCAGCCAGGAGGGGTGGGATTTGCTAACAGCCGCCCGAGCGCCTCCAAAGGAGACTTAACAGCTGCTTCGCGAATGAATGTACTACGGGATCGGAATCGCGACCCGCTGAGAAGATCCGGCGAGAAACTCAGAGAGCTGATTCATGGGTTAGGTTGCACGTCGAACTCTTTGTCGAGATCAACGAGTACGGTTACCGGGGTCCCTAAGCCTGCTCCTAGTTTTAGAGCAGAAGGCTTCTAATGGAAAGGTTATTGGATCTAATGGATCCGTAAGGACGTGTCTAGGGCGTCGACGGTGACTGGCTCCTGCGTGATCAGGATTCGAGGAGTAGTCAGCGGCGGCAACGATAAGGCGATTATCATGACGCATAGCCTTATCGAATCACGAACCACGGAGGAGCTTCGACGGTTAACCTGCAAAAGCGGGATTGTAGAGATTGGAGAGTTTCTATGTGTGTGCGGGCCGCGTGAGCAAACACCGCACTCGCGTAAGTCATGACGGGCAACCAAGTTCTTCCTCTGTTCCAACGGTAGGGTATCCTAATGGCAATCAAATGGAGGCGAGGAATTCAATGTAACATGAAGTCTGGTATGGTAACATACCGACGACATAATTAAAATTGAAGAATATATATGTCGGAGACGGTCATTAGTTTGGTAGCTAAACGAAACGCAGCACGATTCCCGAGAGATGGCAGCACGATTGCGGTATCGTCGGATCTCGCCTAACTTCATGCTACGACAGAGCTTAGCCGATGGAGACGCGAAGACGCCGTCACACTTACCAACCAGCCTTCTTGAAGAGCAGTGCCTCCATCCCAAGAACTGTCAATCGTTTTCGTTTGCTAACGTCAAGAGAAGATTTCTAAATTGTTGATTGAAATCCACTGAGCTTGCGTCGTAATCTTGTACTCTAAATCTAATATTATGTTGAAAGATAAAAGGCGCTTTTTTTGCCGCCACCCATCTTGAGATGTGACTCTAAGTGTCAATTGCATAGCAAAACCGCTGTCCCAGAAATATGCATGGTGGTGGTACCTACCCGCACGGACTCGTGACACGTACTACCAGATAATTACGCAAATTAGAATTTTTGGGTTTTAATTTTTATTACACGATGCTATTTCTTCGTCGCGGATGCCAGTCGTGACCTTACGCCGGCTACGTATTCCATCATAAGAATTGGTGGCTGAATGTGGAGTTGAATAGCGGCATAGTCGTATCGCGCGATACAAGTAGGTTGGGTGTCTTATCCATTTAGGATAGATGAATATAATACAAAATTAAATATATAAAAAAACAAAATACAATCAAATAAATAAACAAAAAAAAATTAACTTTGAAACATTTTATCGAGGGTAGGACCTCTTGTGAGTCCGCGCGGGTAGGTACCACCACCATGCGTATCGGTTTGAAGGGTGGGGCAGCCGTTGCAACTATATTTGAGACCTTAGAACTTATATTTCAAGGTAGGTGGCGCATTTATGTTGTAGATGTTTATAGGCTCCAGTAACCACTTAACACCAGGGGGACTGTGAGCTTATCAACCCATCTATAAATGAATAAACTTTTGTATAAAATGAACTTTAAACAAACAAAAGGAATCCGTCCGACGGGCGACACATCAAAGGAAAAACAAAATTGATATTTTTAGTTATTTCCGTAAATTTTCATTCATTTATCTACCTATTACTTACTACTACCTTCTCTGGACTTCCACAAATAATTCAAGACCAAAACCAAAGCCAAATAGGTCCAGCCGTTCTCGAGTTTTAGCGAGACTAACGAACATCAATTCATTTTTATATATATATATATATAGATGAGATTAGATTCGATGCTTTACGAATTTAGCATATCGCGTGTTCTATATAGTGCATTCCCAGAGGACATTATGGGCTGTCTGTTCGTATTTGTGTTCGTATGCTCCCACTGGGAATAGGGCGTTTTGTAAGCTCGGCGTGTGTTGCATAATGATGCGTTCCGTTTTCAAAATAGGAGCAGCCGTTACACAGTACGATTGAGCTTTGCGGCATTCACGCTATGACGCGAAGGAGCTTTGATAATCACTTATCACTAGGCGGGTCGTGAACTCGTATACCCATCTAGGCATTAACACAAAAGCGCGAAACGCAAGCATTTTTATGAGACTTCTCAGACACTCATTTTTAAGTTAAGCTTAATCAAATCTACCGTACAATATGAACATAAAAAAATTATATCCTTAAGTCGCAACTTGTGATTAATTTGCAACTAATTAGTACTCATCGTAATTAAGCAAGACCGCCGTTGTTGATATTATATGACTAGCAACCCTACAGACCTTCGTAGAGCCTCCATCCATACAGATCAGCAATTGCAAAAATTATATAATTTACACTTATGTGTAGTATGTCTTTTTGTGTACCTGCGGCTATTTCAAGAATATTAATATAGATTTATTGTGTTTGTGTATGTATGTTTGAAAACAACTACAGTCACTTTTTCTGTATAAAAAAAAACGAGGATGTACATATCAAATCTACCGTACAATATGAACATAAAAAAATTATATCCTTAAGTCGCAACTTGTGATTAATTTGCAACTAATTAGTACTCATCGTAATTAAGCAAGACCGCCGTTGTTGATATTATATGACTAGCAACCCTACAGACCTTCGTAGAGCCTCCATCCATACAGATCAGCAATTGCAAAAATTATATAATTTACACTTATGTGTAGTATGTCTTTTTGTGTACCTGCGGCTATTTCAAGAATATTAATATAGATTTATTGTGTTTGTGTATGTATGTTTGAAAACAACTACAGTCACTTTTTCTGTATAAAAAAAAACGAGGATGTACATATGTGTGTATTGTGTTGCATTTTTCTTTTTTTTTTGGAAATTTAATTTTCTTTTATTTTCTTAAGTTCACTTCCTACTTATATGTAAATTTTTATGGTGGTAACTTGTTTGGTTTTTGTTTTAGTTATTTCTTTTAAATATTTTATATCTTTGTTTTGTATATTTTTTTCCAAATAAATTGATAGGAATGGAGAAATGGTAGTGCAAGGTAGAGGGGGAAGAGGTCGACCGAAGAAGACATGGATGGAGTGTGTGAATGACGATATGAGAGAGAGAGGAGTGAGTGTTGAGATGACGACTGATAGAAGAGAATGGAAGAGAAAAATTAGCAGTGCCGACCCCACCTAGTGGGATAAGGTGGAGAAAAAGAAGAAGAAATTGATAGAGAAATTACGTTTAGTTGACTCATAGAGAATGATTTGATATTAAGCCAGCCAATGTATACAAATACTAGCGGACCCGACAGACGTTGTCCTGCAAAAATTCATTCAAGTCGATCCAGCCGTTTCGTTGTAGTATAAATAAATAACCTAGATACCGACCGCAGCGCCATCTGCCGGGCTGGTTTGTGAATCTAAGCCATCCAAGGTGACAGCCAAACGCATACAAGAAAAATCATTCAAATCGGTCCAGCCGTTTAGGAGGAGTTCAGTGACAAACACGCACTGAAGAAATATTTGTCTATACTAGGTATATATAAAAATGAATTGCTGTTCGTTAGTCTCGCTAAAACTCGAGAACGGCTGAACCGATTTGGCTAATTCTAGTCTTGAATTATTTGTGGAAGTCCAGGGAAGGTTTAAAAGGTAAATAAATATGAAAATGCTCGGAACTAAATAAAAATAACAATTTTGTTTTCCCTTTGATGTGTCCCCCCCGTCGCGTCGCCGCATCGAACGGATTCCTTTTGTTTGTTTTAAGTTTATTTTATACAAAAGTTTAGGTCTTTTGTTTATCGATTGAGGCACTACGAAGTCTGCCGGGTCAGCTAGTATATATATAAATATAAATAAACTTTGGGCTTAAGACGATGTCGCTTACACACGGACCATACGCCGACAAAACACGTTGTTTATAGTGCCGGAGTGTCCACGCACGTCCCATGCTACAGTAAAACTGCGTAACCATTGTTTGCATCCACTGTATTCATAAGTGAGTCGGCGAACGTGATTTGTCGAGTAGATTGTTAACTTGATTTGTATTGTTGTGTCTGATGGTTCTAAATCATGACGTTTCGGTGACCGATTTTGGGGGGTGTGATGTTTTATTTATTTATTCGGAAATCGACCTTAAAATTGGGCTTCATTTTTTTTTTAAATTCGGCTTCACCATTTTTAATTATAAAAAAAGAAAAGTTACTTATCAGTTTTAGTAATGGAACATATTGTAGAACAGAAAATATATATTTTTTTTTAAATTGGAAAGATATGACAAAAAATCAAACTTTTTTTTATTATTTTTTTATTGCTTAGATGGGTGGACAAGCTCACAGCCCACCTGGTGTTAAGTGGTTACTGGAGCCCATAGACATCCACGACGTAAATGCACCACCCACCTTGAGATATAAGTTCTAAGGTCTCAGTATAGTTACAACGTCTGCCCCACCCTTCAAACCGAAACGCATTACTGCTTCACGGCAGAAATAGGCAGGGTGGTGGTACCTACCCGTGCGGACGCACAAGAGGTCCTACCACCAGTAAAAAACTTTATAAACGTACACACACAATATGGCTTAGATGTAGTTTCATTCAGTTATTAATTGGTTTGAAAACTGGGCTCAGATCACGACGACTTCATACCTACATGTTTATCTGTGTCTAGGTGATGGACAAATGTGAAATTATTATAATAGCATTTCAGAAAGATACAAGCTCAAAAACTGCGCGACCACCAATACCATCACAACCTTTAGCGTTTTCTGACAGTCGTATAATCCTATGGAGTTCGACCTCATGACAGAAGCTATTGGTATACACGTCTTGAAGTCTATAGACTCTGATAACCACTAAAAACCATGTAGGCAATGAGCTTGTTCTCCCACCTTTTTTTATTGCTTAAGTGCGTGGACTAGCTCACAGCCCACCTGTTTTTTAAGTGCTTACTGGAGCTCATAGATATCTACAATGTAAATGGCCACCCACCTTGAGATATGAGTTCTAAGGTCTCAGTATAGTTACAACAGCTGCCCCACCCATCAAACCGAAACGCATTGCTGCTTCACGGCAGAAATAGGCAGGGTGAAGGTACCTACCCGTGCGGACTCACAAGAGGTCCTACCACCAGTAATTACGCAAATTATATTTTTGCTGGTTTGATTTTTATTACACGATGTTATTTTCTTTCACCGTGGAACTCAATCGTGAACATTTGTGAAGTACGTATTTTATTAGAAAAATTTGTACCTGCCGCCGGCGGGATTCGAACACCGATGCATCGCTACATGCGAATACATCGGACGCCTTATCCTTTAGGCCACGACGACTTCATATTATAAAAAAGAAATAAACATTTTGATATCAATATTCACATGAAGACCGGACCGTTCTTATTTTTCGAAATTACCCCACAATTATTATAAAATGCAATAACATGCAACTTCAGTAAGTGTGATGTCAAATTCGATAGCGTTAACTGAGTCGTCTATTATCAAAGGTGGCAATCTGTGCATTTGGACAAAAAAATGTTATTGATATGTCAATACAGATTGATTTGAATATAATCGTCTCCTTCAAAGAATACGGTTCAAAACCTGCATTAAATAAAGGTTAATAGTTAACCTGTTATTTATCTAAGATGTCGTTCCGAAGAGTTTTGTGACTGCCAATGGAATACAAAGTCAATAATTCGTTTTTCTGATTTACCAATAATTGTCCAAAAGTCAGATTGCCGGCTTTGATAATAGTCGACTCAACTATGCAACGATAGTCAATATTGATTAGCCACAAATGTAACGTGTCGTGATTTATGTTCAAAGTGCTACTTATTAGAATTTATTGAATAACTAGCGACCCGCCCTCGCTTCGCTTCGGAAACATTAAATTTTATTAATGAATAGCTGAATCCCGCGACACTAAAATTAATTTTAAAAAAGTAGCCTAAGTTACTCCTTATATCATCCTAAGCTACCTATCAGTGAAAGTCTCGTCAAAATTGGGCCAGCCGTTCCAGAGATTAGCCGGAACAAACAGACAGACAGACAAAAATTGTAAAAAATATTATTTTGGTGCATGTACCGTAATATATTCATATGTATGTAGTAAAAAGCGGTTATTTCAATATTACACACTCCATTTTTATTTATATGTATAGATAATCATTTATATTAAATCAATTATTAGGTTTTATTTAATGTCTTAAAGACGAAAATACTTATTGGATAATTGTTATTATGAAGCAAAATGCTATAAAATGATCTTTATATTAAATAAATCATATCAATTCCGGTTACAAAAAAACTTATTTATTCCCATAAGCCTGAAGTACTTTCCTAAGAACTCTAAGAAGTAATTCACGGCTTCTGTGATGCATTGTAAATATATCCGCTGACATTTTTATCTCTTGAAGACAATGAGTGAGTCAGAGTAACAACGAAGTCACGTAAGCATTTTGCTTTCACTTTATTTCATTTAAAATAAGGGATAATTTCGTGTAACTTAGGGGCGAGATATGTTTGTCGGTGTTATCTTGAATGATGGAAAGTTTTTTACGAGTTTGCAACATTATGCTCGACCAAATATTTTTGGCTTATTTTCATTATCATTCTTTTGTATTTCGGAGTGTGTTTTCACTGTTGTGAATATACACCTAAAATTCTTTTTGTACGTACGTGTTTCTAATGTTTGACAACGTCAGAATGCGTCTACAAGAAAGCGGCGCGACACGTTAATGCGTTATCGTGGTCGCTGTAAGGCTAGCCGTACACACGCAATCATATTGTCAATAAAGTTCATATTGTCAATATTATTGTATGTGTGCGACCTTTATTTTAGTATTGTTCAATATTATTGCGGATTTCTAGAAATTTGCATTTTCTTGCCACAATAATGGGGGAGGCAGGGATATTGTCAATAATATTGTCGTGTTCGGGGCTCGCGAGTCGCTACAATATTTTAGTCGAGAATTAAATTTACGGGAAGGTGGATGTGCTTGTTATACCTCTCTCGTTGTCTCTCTCTCGGACTCTTTGCCGAGTTCGACGAGTACAGCTACCAGGGTCTCTAAGTTTGCTCCTAGTGTTAGAGCTGAAGGCGTCGCCGGATTTTCTATGAAGGCGGTTGATTCAGAGACACACTGCTTTTACTTGGACACATGTTACCAAAGTCTCTCAGACTGAGTGAGCCCCTACCAGCCCGGTGAAACTAGAATAGCCCCTTGAGGCCACTGGGCTACAGGTACGCCAAAAAGGTAAAGTTTTCGTTCTAGAAGCGTCCGTGTCCTAATGGATAAGGCGCCCGGTGTATTACTGTCGAACGGTGCCGGGATTCTCGCTACAGGAAAATGTTTTTTTGTGAATAAATACGTACCTAACACATGTGTACGAATAACTAATACAACAATAGATGATTTTTATTGAGCAATAAAAAATCGACCTGTAAAAATCTGCCATTGACAATTATACTAAATATGAAACTCTATTAAGGTTTATGTGAAACAATATAACAATAATAATATGCAATACTGCTGGCTCATTCTTCAAGGTTTGTAATGATTTTATTATATATTTTACTATGGATTTGTGGGTTATAGAAGGTTTTAGTTCTACCCCAACGTACATAACTTACTGACCTCACGCCTGAGTTGGAAGTTCGACGACTTTCTTCTCTTTATAAAGCCATCAAACCAACAATATTAATTAACAAAAAATCTTGCATGCTGTTTAAAAATGTTCATATTTCATGAATCCGTAATTTAAGGTGAAGGAAGCATCATATACCCGTGCTCCTCCAAGGTCATTGACCTTGCTGGTCAGTTGGTTTTGAATTGTCTTACATTGTGTGTTAAGTTAAAAACATAAGTAACACTATTTTTAAACGTGATTATTTTGTGTTATAGAAAGCAAAATAAACTACTTCATTTTTTTTTTTTTTTTTTTTTTTTTTTTTTTTTTTTTTTTTTTTTTTTTTTTTTTTTTTTATTGCTTAGATGGGTGGACGAGCTCACAGCCCACCTGATGTTAAGTGGTTACTGGAGCCCATAGACATCCACAACGTAAATGCGCCACCCACCTTGAGATACAAGTTCTAAGGTCTCAAGTATAGTAACGACGGCTGCCCCACCCTTCAAACCGAAACGCATTACTGCTTCACGGCAGAAATAGGCAGGGTGGTGGTACCCACCCGCGCGGACTCACAAGAGGTCCTACCACCAGTAATTACGCAAATTATAATTTTGCGGGTTTCATTTTTATTACACGATGTTATTCCTTCACCGTGGAAGTCAATCGTGAACATTTGTTGAGTACGTATTTCATTTGAAAAATTGGTACCCGCCTGCGGGATTCGAACACCGGTGCATCGCTCAACACGAATGCACCGGACGTCTTATCCGTTAGGCCACGACGACTACATTACATTACTACATTAAAAGATAGATTACCTCAAAGGCGCTTTTGAATTCGAGATTCGTAAAATACGAGAAGAATTGGTAAGCAA
Organism: Bombyx mandarina; assembly: GCF_030267445.1. Classification (NCBI taxonomy): domain Eukaryota; kingdom Metazoa; phylum Arthropoda; class Insecta; order Lepidoptera; family Bombycidae; genus Bombyx; species Bombyx mandarina. The sequence continues at coordinate 2,755,654 of NC_143231.1, read as the reverse complement.
CTCAGGGCATGCTATTTTCTATCACGTCTACAAACAACTTTAGTAATGCTACGCGCTGGAGTTCGGGATAAATAAATGTTCCACCAAAGTACAACTTAGAACTGTATTTATCACTTAGAACACTCACAGAACACTTTAAAATTCTCAATCCGCTTCTTCCGCTTCGCTTCGGGTGATCCGTTCGCTGTTTCGCTTCGAGTAGTTCCGATTACTAACTAATTGCATGCCATCTCTGCAACGTTTTTTAGTCTATACGACATCCCTAGTATCGTCAAGAAAATTCCTCACAAGTCGATCACTTTCAATGCGTGCTTATGCTATCTGACAATAGATGGCATTGTACTCGTCGAGCGTTATAGATGTTACTAAATCCTTCGATATTCGTTCGGCTAATCGGCGATAGATGGTGTTACTCTTACCGGCGTATCAGTAGTAATAAGGGTGACTAGCCTGCAGAAATAGTTCCACATGACCAGGAACAGGCTAAAGATCTATTCGTGCTGTTGCTATGTTGCTATCGGTCGCTCTCCCTCTTCCTCTCACTTTCTTCCAAGCTATTCAGCTCACATAGTGGTGGGGTCAGTTTTACTTATTTTTCTCCTCCATTTTGTTCTGTCTTCGTCACCCTCCACTATTGCTCTGTGAAGCTCAAATTCAACCGCCCACGCGCTTTCATCATTCACATTGCCGCTGATCAGCTTAATATCTTGTCGGTAATCGCTAGTAGCTTGTCTTTATTACCCAAGACGTTTCCAGTACATCATGTATATTGTATTTCGTCATGACAAAACCGCCAACTTAATAGACCCATCAAGAATAGTCAACGATTGAATTAATATTCCCGTAAATAAAATGCTATTTGCACAAAAGGAAATCCTGGGGTACGCTGAAAAAACGCCTTTAACAACTCGGTGTAAAGATTAGAATCGCTTACAGTACCCCCCCACTATAATTCGTATGAAAGATCCCGGTAATTAGTTACTGCCGATCAATTATTTATAGTCGGGGACTTACATAATAGACGAAGTCCGGTTTAGTGATCCGCTCCGAACCGGCAGAAACCGGATTATCCGGTTCGTTATTGACTTACGGTTTTTCACGTGTCATTTGGGAGCCTATTGTTTTTGGGATCGATTGCGCTTTGTCCGTCAGATCGCGGTCTCTCGGGAAATGGTTTAGTACAGAGTATTGCGGAAAACAGTGACTGGTTCATTCTGAGCATTGTGTTGTTATTAATAACAAAAAGCCACGAGATTAACCTACCCAAGCATACTTCAAAGTTAATATTAAGACTTCTATAAGGATACATTTAATTTTGTATTTCTAACGCAATAATTTCAAATTGGATCGCACCCAGACTCGAACGCTAAAACTAGTATCTAGGAAGTGAAAGTCAATCATCACTGAAAGAAAATAATAGCATTGGTAATATTTAAATTCAGCAAATAATTCAGAGCTATACCCACGACTCTACCAAATTACAGTTAGGACTGACGTATCGCAAAGAGTTTCAAAACTTGAATACCCGAACACACGACTCCAAAGGATTCTTTGAATTCAATCTATTGTTTGTTATATCAATGCCCTCAGCGCCAACAGTGAGAGATAAAGGCGGCTAGCTCTTTGTGTCGCTTCCTTCAAGAGCGAAACAAAGGTTGAAAAGTCATCTATAGAATCCCACGGTCAGTGTAAACAATCTCAGTGTGATTGCGTGTTTTAGAAATATAAAGTGAATCGGAAAAGATCTCGAAAACGGAGGCTAGCGGTTCTTAAGTCGATCACAGTAAAAATATTGAATAAAAGTTTAATTCAACCACTCTATAGCACGCAATGTAACATCGACAAAAATCAGCCGAGCAAGGGATGTATCTACCTTCACGATACATTGCGGCTTTACGAAAAATGAAACTAGGTAATAAATTATATTTTATGTAATTTAAATTTGTAATCATGATCATTTTCCTGCCCTTTGTTTTTCCATACCCTTCTATCGTATACTATCTTTTCGCTCACTGCTTTCTTACACTTATCGTCTTTCAGGCAATCCATCCATTTTTTCATAGGTCTACCTCTTCCTTTAAATTTGTAAATGTAATTACATTATCAACGAAATTGTAACCACCTTTTTCTAGAGTTCCAAATAAGTCGAATTTGCTCACTTATCGAGGGCCAGTGGACCTGTCATTGTTTTATTGCGATGATATCAAATGGCTACCGGAGCTTACCTCAATGCACATTCACTTTGACACATGAAGTTTAAGTAACTTAGTTGCATAATAACAGATCATAATGTAAAAATAGGGCGGCATGATTTTTTGGATGACGTAATAGGCTGGAAACTAAATGTGCAATTTTGCATCCTCTATTATTAATAATATGTTTGATCTAGATACACTGACAATCTGAAATTGTTCGCTATCTGGGAAACTTGCTCGTAATGTCAATGAATGTTTCTGGAATAATGTCCACATCAAGAGAAGAACCAAGTTTAAAAAAATAATCTTTTCTCTAAAGGAGCGCGGTCAAACAAAACTAGGTATAAGCGTGTAGGTAGTTTTTCTAATCTCCTCCTTGCGTCATGTTCCTCAGTGCTGAGCATCCTTTATGGAACACTTTTGTTTGGACTATATTCCTCCATTCCTTCCTGTCCTCTACGCAGTGAATAGCGACATTGATGCTGGAGTCCAATGTCGTCTTAAATTGATCGGACCAGCGCATGGGACTACTGGTGGTAGGACCTCTTGTGAGTCCACGTGGGTAAGGTACCACCGCCCTGCCTATATCTGCCTTGAAGCAGTAATGCGTTTCGGTTTGAAGGGTGGGGCAGCCGTTGTAACTATACTGAGATCTTAGAACTTATATTTCGAGGTGGGTGGTTTTTCGAGATTGTCACCCTTTTCCCTCGCAACGTGACCGAAACACTCTTTCTCTTTCTAATCTAATGGACTAAAACTGTTGAGCTACCCTCGCATTACGAAAAATAGCATAGCCACGTTAAAACAAACGCGTAACGAATATAAAGCAGAATAGTAACTATAAGGGAGGCGGTAACACGTAGCAGTTTAGCGAACAGCACAATGGGGTATTTACATTACAAGTGGTATCTTCCGGATCTCGCCCCCGAGACCTCCTTAAGGCGTAATGTGAAAATCTTTTGTCCAAGATCAAATGAGCACACGTTATGGAATTTTGGATGTGGTAATTTGTAGTATTTATTTTAATCTCAGACATTTATTTTCATGTGGCTGAGATTTTTTGCCATTCGTATGCTTTGCCGCCCAGGGGAGTTGGCTATTACGCGACTTGTGATTCAGGGAAAGGTCGAGGTTACCAGGCCAGGAGGAAGATCACCTATAAGGTGGATTGACCAGATTTATGGCTTATCGTTGCATATCTTGGGTTCTATGTTGGCTACCTCCACATAAACATGAGCTATGTTATAAAGAAAAACTCATATGATAAATTAAAAGTTTTATTATGATTACATTGTACTTAATAATGTTCAAACTAGCAGCTATATTAAAATCGCACTTTCTATGTGCTATATCGATAAAATAGCATCAAAATTATGTAGATATGTACTTTGAAAAAATGTGTTGTTTTTTGCATTATACCACATCCACGAAAATTCGATAGTCCGTGACACGAATGGCCCTTTTGTATAGGGCCTCTTTGTTGCTTTGCCACAATAAGTGTGTACCCTCGCGACTGACCGGTCCGGTGTCGGCGAGAGTACACCTCTCGAGGAATTATGAGATTTCACACGGAGCTCTTAAATGTGCGAAAAGCCGACAACTCATAAATTTAAGAGCATTCATTACTTTTGTTTTGTTCGAATTTGCCGAATATGATTTCGATAGAATTCATATTTAAGATCTTATTAAACTCACTGATGTTTGAAAGAATTATCGTAGTCAGGAAAAGTATGTTGAATTTTGTGAGTTATTCGATGCGGCCTGGTATTGCGTCGCATTTTTATTAATTCATTTTTTTTGCTCTACGTGTGTAGGTTTAGTGGTGATCTTCTCAGAGGTTCGCGATTCCGATCCGGTAGTAGATCCATTCTCAGCAGCTGCTCTTAAGTTGTTCTATCTCCATTGGAGGCGCTCGGGTGGCTGTTAGCAAATTTCATTCCTTCTGACTGAGCCCAAGCTCGTCCACCTGTCCCGGTGAAACTGGAAAGGCTTCTGGGCCACACAGTAATTTTTCAATCTTAAAAAACGTCCAGCGGAATCCATAGACACCAACTACATCGTAAATGTTGACGCCGATCTTGACATATGAGGCTGAAGTGTCAATAGCATTACTTAACGACTGTTTCATTAAAGAGTGAGTTAAATCCAAGTGCATTCTTGTGGTAGAAATAGACAGAGTTAGTTTTTACGTGCGGCGTGGTGAAGAAAGAGTATCAGTGTATTTTACCGTGGAGTTGAGGTGTTTCTTCGGGATAAAAGGTAACCTTTGTCACTCTGCTGACCTAATACTATAAACTCTAATAAAAATCATATTAATATTTTGCTTCGTTTCGAAATGACATATTGATGAAATCAAGTAATCTTTCTAAAGATACAATAAAACATAAATTAATTTCCCGTGCGACAATGATTTTTTTTGGGAAAAAAGTCACTTACGTCACTATTCTGATAAACAACGATAACTTCAAAAAAATCATTTCAATATATTGCAACGTTTCAACTTGAATAAAGGGCAAACAAGCACACAAACAAACAAAAGGACGGACTAGTTTGGATAATGCAAAGGGCAGGAAACCTACGTACTTATCGGAAATTATGCATACCATTGCCAGTTAATTCAAATTATAATGAATGTAATTACAATAAAATTCCCATAGAGAGCTGATTTGTTCGTATTGTTTCGAACATCAAATTTTATAACAATTTTGCGGTGTAAACAAGATGATCTCTCGTCTACAGGAAACTCGTGGGCGTTAAGTGCGAAGGCGTCATTGAAATGAAGCCTCTATTGCAAGTATCCGAAGACCTATTTTCTGTTAGCTACAAAATTGAAATTTATATGCGTTAAATGTATTTGCAAGTATTTACTTACGTTTATTTTATTGTTTGAGTGAAATTAAAATGAACTCGCAATAACTTCGAGTACCATTAAAGCCCTGTCAGAATGTAAATATTGTTTTCTACATTGAACTAAATTTGGTATTAACTCAACTCTGAAAGTTTGCATTGCGAAATCGAATTCAATCACAGAGTTTTTGAGTTGTTCTTTAATAAAATACTGACGGTTTGGAAGGAACTATATCCTAATAAGATGTGTAGATGAATAGATATTAAAATGCAATTATCGTAATTTGGAAAATATGGACAACCCACAATAGAAACAAAGCTAAGCCCTACCTGGAATCGCTGCATACATTCACAGTGCGTTTCCAGATAACACCACCCGACTTTGGAATTGGAAGTCTCTTCCACTGTATTTTCTACGGATAATAACAAATTCTCCTTTGAGCTGTATTTAAAAAATTCGATTCCGTTAACCGCAGCTTGACTGTGTCCCTGGAATCGTTAGCGTCCATGCGCACAGTGAGTCCTTATGCTCATCTGCCACAAATGGCATCGATCATTTAAAGCTAGCCCAACTCTGATATATAGCCAAAAAAATTAACAGTGGCAAAGTTCAACAACCGTTCATTTCCCCTGCACCCCCTACTGAAGTCCAAAACGAACATTTTATATACGGATTATGGAAGGCTGAGTCAGCAACACGGGAGCCATTAGAGGCGGCACAAAGGGCGTTGGCGATACAAACACAAATCCTGTAGGGGAACATCATTCTGTGTATGATAAATGATTTTAAAACGATTCGACGATGCTTCTGGGAAAATAGTGGACAGGGGATATTTTGGTACTTAGGAAATGTAGCTATATGTTCGATTAATGTTCAGCTATATGTTCATGAGTTGCCTATATGAAGTAATTTTCGAGTTAACTTCGTGATGATGACCTTTGAAGTGTACAATTTTCCAGAGCCTGTATTTACTAAGGCCGCAGCTGATCAGGGGCAAGCACCAAACACGTCATTTCGGATCCAACCGATCCACTAGCGGGGCTTTTAGGTAACATATGCACCGGTCACCGTTCTCGTCGAACCGTCACTTGCGATGAAGAGCTCGGGGAGTAAATTAACACACAGATAGAGCCCACTGAGTTTCTCGCCGGATCTTCTTAGTGGGTCGCGTTTCTGATTCGGTCGTAGATTCTGCGAAGTACTGCTCTTGCTAGGGCTAGTGTTAGCAACGTCCACAGGTTAGAGCTCCATTAGCTAACTCATTCGTTCGGTGAATCTACCATGACTCCTCGAGATCACTAGAATAGGTAGGCAAAAGAAAAAAAAGGATAAGTACGTCGTAAGTCTAGAAGGAAAAGGCGCCTTAAATCCTTTAAAAAGTATCTTGCATATTTTTGCCGCGAAGTAATAATACCCATTTAATAATAAGGTGGACAATGAGCTCATTCATGTCTCATGTCTTCTCATCCGATGTATGCGATGAAACTAAATAAAATCTAGACGCCGCATTTGCAATTTGTAAGTTTGTAAGCCTTTATAAGGTAATCAAACTAACCCGACGGCTACAATTGTATACAAAGTCTTCAGTCATCGTCTTCTCCAATATTATCAGAGAGGATCTTTCCTCTGGGACACGTAACTTTCCTGTCAGGTTTTATTGTTCTTGTTTTGTGCCACTTTTTTTTTGTTTTCGCCGGGAAAAAATGAAAAATGACAAAAAATTTCGTTTGATTCCGACCCGCGAAGTGTTAACCGTATTTTTATTATTGCTTCCCTTGTGATATTTATCACGGGGTCTCCAGGTGGTTTATTTTCCGTTGGAATTAAAGTAAAATTACTTTTTGCGCCTATGGTTTTTTCTACTTATGATTGTTTTTGAATTGCAAAGAATTCTTCACTGATTTTTTTTCTTGTTTTTTTTTTCGGGCCTGGGTCCGAACTCCTACGAGGTCGTCGCGCCTAGGGAACGTGAGTGGTATGTGGGACTGGTTCGCAAAAGCGAACCGCGGGCCCAAGGATATTAGGACCCTACAAGATGACGATTGACGCCCTATCTAGCCGCCTAGCGGATAATTTTTTTCGCTAAACTGAAGCTCTATACGTTGTTATTCTAAACTTGGATATAAGCTTATCTTACAAATATCGCTAGCACAAGTGTCGAAGAAAGAAGAATTGTGTTGATAAAGATTACAGGGTACAATGGAACTCTAAGTTTGAATTAAGAAAAAAGAAAAGGTTGAGATTACTAAAATAAAGTACTAATAAATGTAAAAGATATTTATGTAATGTGATATGAACAATTAAAAAAATACTCAGTTAAATTAAAAGTGATCGCCATTTCAGTTACTCATGTTAGTTACCTACTTATTTTTCCCCTACCTAATTATTGATAGCCTAAGGGGATATTCCAACTACACACGTACCGGTAGTCATGTCGTTTCTCAAATGTAGGTATATATTATGATGTGTGGCAGTGTCCGTGAATCCTTATAATCCGAAAGCGCATGGTAAAATGCCTTTTGGCCATTGCAATAAAAAGCCTTGTTTTTCTTTTTTGCTTTTGGTAATAGTATTTTTTCTTAACTTTGTAAAGAGACGACCACGGAATAGATAAATAAGGTACTTTATGACGACAATATGACCCACTAAATGGTGATTGGTTACCGTCGCTCATAGATGTCAACTATACCAGGGGCTGAGCCAAGCAGCTGACTACTGCTGAGCACTCCTGGAATCCTCGTTTGAAGATGGAAGCCCATTCAAATGCTTGATGGTACATAGCAAAGAGAAAGAAGATCTCTCCAAACGCACTGTGAATGTATTTGGCAGCATGGATGAACACTGCACCGTTGGCTAGAGGTGCGATGATAAGATTTAGAGGAATCATCTTGAAAAATTTCTTAGAGCGCTCCCCTTTGATTTCTTTTCGGTATTATTATCATACTAGCTGTACCAGTCCGCTTCGCTGGGCATTTAAAATTAACATTATTATTTCTCACCCTCACAAAGATTCTCATCATTAACGCCCCCGCAACTGCTGTAGGGAGTCCAACACTCATATAAATATAAGCCTATCTATTAAGTTCATGTATTTTCTACATGAATACCAAGTTTTAAGTCAATCGGATGCATGGCTCAGTAGTTATAACGGACATCCGTAAAAACCACTGTAGATTTATATGTTAGTACTAGCTGACTCAGCAGATTTTATAGTGCCCCAATCGATAAATAAAATACCTAAACTTTTGTATAAAACAAACTTAAAACAAATAAAAGGAATCCGTCCGACGGGGGACACATTAAAGGAAAAACAAAATTGCTATTTTTATTTAATTCCGAGCATTTTCATATTTATCAACCTTTTAAACCTTCCCTGGACTTCCAGAAATAATTCAAGACCAAAAATCAGCCAAATCGGTCCAGCCGCTCTCGAGATTTAACGAGACTAACAAATAGCAATTCATTTTTATATATATAGAAGAAGAAGATAGATTTAGCAATCGACTCTGAGTTTTCTTACCTCGTTCCACAAGCGGCTCCTCCATCAAGATGTTCCTAAATATTAACTAAAGCTCAGTCATTTAAAGATAAGCAACATGACTGTACGGTGAATTTCACTTCCACTCTACCCGTTCCTGCCGTAGCAGAAAGCAATAAAACTCGAGTAAATATTATGTCTCGGCTCTGTAAATAGATAAAAGCACTTTCGCGTCTGAAACTTACTTTCGCATTCTATTCAAATAACCCTTCCACATAGGCCGTTAGGTTGGAATTGTAACGGTGTCAATAGAAGATCTATGGTAATATAAATAATTAAATTGAATATTCCAAAAGCGGTAGTATTGAATTCAATTCAGCAAATTATATTATTGAGGTTTTTTTTTCTTCTCCAGGACAGATGGGCGGTCGAAAGCTCAGCCAGGAGGGGTGGAATTTGCTAACAACCGCCCGAGCGCTTCCGAAGGAGACCTAACAACTCAATAGCAATTGCTTCGCGAATGAATCTACTACCGGATCGGAATCGCGATCCGCTGAGAAGATCCGGCGAGAAACTCAGCGGGCTGATGCATGGGTTAGGTAGCACGTCGACCTCTTTGTCGAGTTCGACGAGTACGGTTACCGGGGTCCCTAAGCCCGCTCCTAGGTTAGACCTGAAGACGTCTAATGCAAAGGTTATTGTATCTGATGGATCCGTAAGGACGTGACGGTAATTTTTGGTACATTGCGTCTTTTACTGCGGAACCCTGATTGTCGCACTGACAACGTCTTAGACGATTTTTACTCCAAAATATTCAAATTACGTGAAAAGAATCCGGAGATTCCTCAGAGGTGCCGTAGTGATAAAAATTTTGTAAAGCTTGTTTACAATCAAAATTAATATACAAAATTAAAAACTAAAAATAGACTCATCAATAGTAAACCGAAAAAAAGTGACAAATAAAACTTTATTCTATCATTAATCCTAGTCAGCATATATAACTCAATTTAAATTTTAAATTAATATATTAATACGTAAAGCCAAGCAAAAATTTTATACCCCTTTTTACGAATATTGCCCGGACGGGGGAGTATGAAATTTCCCACACTTATAGAGAATATAGAGAAGGAGTGCAGAATGCTAATATATTGTTTTAAATAGCCATAAAAAATACAATAAATAAAAAAAAACAAAATTACAGACACTACCATAATAATAATATATTTGACACACACAACATCCAAACACACCCACACACAACACACAGGCACACACACACACAACACACAGGCACACACACACACACACACACACACAAACGACCGCGCGCGCGCGCGTATTTATACTTTTTTTTATTATTACAGTCTGCGGTCAAATAATTGAGAATAGAATAATATGAAATCTGGGAAATCTGTGATTGTAAAACAATGATTATATCGGAAATAAGGATTATATAAATGTTATTTTCACATTTGCATAATGCTAAAACTTATAATCTCAATTAATTATTGTCGAATTTTGATCAACGGGCGACCACAAGTTAAAATAAAACGCTAAAATTGTTGTATCGTCAAAGATGCAATATACGTGTGCAAATTTACAAGTTGATCGAAAGTTTTGATGTTAGTAAAAAACTGCTCTGAAAGATTCCGTTACATACCCTTTAGATAGAATTCAAACTAAGAAAATCGAATTAATAATCGTGATTCTTCATAATAATTGAGGTTAGGAGACCTTACACTAATAGAAGACTCTAACCACCTTTATCTAATGATATTTTGTTTCCTTAACTCGGTCGTATTGTATCCTCGCTCGCCATAATCGTTCATTTCACCAGTAGGCCATATTAAAAGCCCAAATGCGACACCCTGTATATTTATGTCAAAAATCATTCGTGAATTAACCCTGTAGTTTATATACAAACTATGTAAAACTGTGTAAAAATAAACCCTACCAAAATAATACGTCTTTTATTACTTTGAATTAATTTGTGGTCACAGCGCAGTGTCTGACGAATTTATCATATTTCTTCAAGGTTTACTTACTTCAAAGCAGTAAGTTAAACATGAAGAGTTTTTGTATACAGACAATTAAACGAAATCTTTAGTACAATTATACTGGTGGTAGGATGACTTGTGAGTCCTCACGGGTAGAGATCACCACCCTGCCCCTTTCTGCCGTTAAGCAGTAACGCGTTTCGGTTTGAAGGGTGGGGTAGCCGTTGTGCTGTTAAAAGCGAGACCACTCATGTCTCAAGGTGGGTGGTGGAATTGAGGTTGTAGATTTCTATGGGCTCCAGTAACCACTTAACATCAGATGGGCCGTGAGCTCGTCCACCCATCCAAGCAATAAAAAAAAATTAATGTTTAAAAGAGATTATATCTAACTATTGCATCGTGAAAAATCGAACACCCTGTAACGTGAAGTGACGCCGCGGGCGGCTCCATATATACAGGACGTTTGAAAAATTTATAGTTATTAATGTTCGGAGCTTGCATTGTGCTTGGCTTGAGTGGAATTGGCTTGTGGGCGACCAGTTCCGATATAGCCCGATACGATAACGTGGCGATTGTTGTGAATTTATATTGGTACTTTAACTTACAAATATCATCCTCCCGGTATTATAGGTCACGGACTGGTGGTGCTATTGCTATATATTCTATCTTCATCTTGATTATTATTGCGACAAAACTACAAGGGTTTTGGTTTTAAAGCCAAGTAAAACATTTGGCAATGCAATGAAGACTTCGATCTAATGTGGCAGAGACTTCGACCATAATATCCATAAGATTCGATAATTTAATAACTAATTGAGCTTGCGAAAGAGTGATAGTGTTTTCCACGCGAACCATACTTTTAATATGACCTTGAGTATGGTTTCATCATCTGGTTTGGTACTAAAAATGTAAATAAATGTTACTCTAATAATATTTTTACTGGTGGTAGGACCTCTTGTGAGTCCACACGGGTAGGTACCACCACCCTGCCTATTTCTGCCGTGAAGCAGTAATGCGTTTCGGTTTGAAGGGTGGGGCAACCGTTGTAACTATACTGAGACCTTAGAAGTTATATCTCAAGGTGGCTGGCGCATTTACGTCGTAGATGTCTATGAGCTCCAGTAACCAATTAACACCAGGTGGGCTGTGAGCTCGTCCACCCATCTAGCAATAAAAAAAAAATCTGTATTCTGTCTAAGCTATCTCATAGTTTGCCCAACTAAAATAATTTAAATAGATGTTTTCTATTTTTACCGTTATTTTATTACGTGGTTTATAACCAACTTACAAATACAATTTATTTAAGGAAGAACCCCATTGGCAGTTGAGTTATTTGGTGCTAACAGACTAGAAAAGTTGACCTAGTAATTTAATTATCTGTCAGCTGGATACCGTACCTTCTTTCAGGCTGTCCCAAACTTGAAAGTATGACTCTTTCTCCGCTGTGATAGGCAGGATAGCGGTACCTACCTGTACTCCTTACATAACGACCTACCACGAGTGAAACGTCTTCAGTTTCGAAGAGAGATTTCCAAACACCCTGTATATATTACATATTTCAACTAGTAATTTTAAGAAGCGAACGATCTTACGATAACCAGTAGATGGAAGCGATTTCATTCAGTACTAACCATTATCGTGAGACCCAAAGTTCCAAATAGCCTGTTGGATGGTAAGAGTTAATATTTTAAATTTTATTTTTAGTTGTGTAGCACGATGCATCAAGGTCAGCTTGTTAAATTTAATTGCATTGACGGGACAATGAGCTAGATTTCAGAGGAAAAACATCAGATCATGTAAGAAACAAGATCATGTAAGAATTAAGCTCGTAAAATTGTCACTAAGAATATGTTATCGTAATTGAATGTGTACAAAATTTCACGTCGGTACTGTTTGTTACCATTAATGATTCCTGATTCAGGGCCCAATTTTGAATGCAAAAACTAGTCACGGTTTAACTTAAAACTGCCTATCAACAGACAAATAGAACAGTCAACGTACAGGGTGTAAAGACTCCTCATAAAACTAACAGGATAAAGGGAAAAAACGACTAAATCTAAGTCGTGGTTCAAAGGATAAAACGTCTGGTGTACTTGTAGCAAACGATTTCACCATGCTCCAGCTCAGATTCTTCAATGTTGAGCTTTCCGAATAAAATCGATTACTGCCGTAATTAACTGATAGTAGAACGCATTGTAAGTTCACATGGTTAAGTATCAGCATCTTGCCTAAGTTAGACGCGAAGCAGTCATTCACTTTGTTACCATAACTTAAGGTATCTTTTCATTCACGTTGTGATATATATGTATAGACACTTAAAACCATGTAGGTCTGAGATTGGAAAATTAGGTTAATTTATTAAAATAATAAAAATATTTTTAGCCTTCATACGTTAAATATTAATGACAACGTAACATAAGGTGAAGGTAGTTGAGAACGACCGGCGTTAGCGAGGCCAATAACCCCGCCAGTTGATTTGTAAACAAACATTTTCAAACATGACTTTTCTAGTTTTATCGTGCTTAGAATCAACACCGCCTGGCTTCGTTTTTGGGTACGATTTAACGACACCCTGTATTTATCTTTAGAGCAAGCCGGTTTCAGTACAGCTCGCTTATCAGATCGATCTTCTGATTAATGGCCTCGGTGGCGATCGCAATGGCCATCCACTAATTAATTGGATATCATATAGCTTCCTTAAAGGGCTCTTAACGTGGGATATCTTCATTGTTAACAGAGATATGCTGATCTGGTTTTTCGGTCGGTATGTGGCCTTGCGTTTCTGCTGTTTTGAGACTTTGTAGTGATCAAGCAACTGTAACTCTTGCATTAGCGAAAAGTGTATGAATGTTTTCAATTAATTCATCAAGTTCTTATCGAAAATCTGAACCTTAACATTTGAGCGCACACTAAGTATGTCTAAACTTGCTAATCGCTTAACATCTTTATATTTTCATATAATTAATCCGATCTCATCTGACGAGTTTCCTGTTGAAAGTAGTTTTAATACTTCCACTACGTCGTTTACTGCTATAGAAAATTGGACGGTAGCTAGAACAATATTCAAATGTCAACGAACAGATAGACGAGCACTTTGGTCGTATGTGACCATGAAAAACTCGAGATATCACAAATAATACAATGGCAATAAAAAACAGTAAATTAAACCATAGTAGTTTCACTCATGTCTGCAACTCGCGAAAACCGAAGTCATGGTCACAATACTAACCACGGCCATTGATAATAATCTGTTGACTGCTTTATTAACGATACGAATCTAGCTGCGAGCTTTGGTAAATCCACAACTTTAACTTTGCACTTAACATGTTAATTAATCTGTTAAATAGCTTTAAGGGGGCTCCGTTTCAAAAGCTCCAAGGAATCTAGAAATCTCTGTTATGGTAATGCAAGTCTTCGTCGCTTTTCCTGAATTCCATGGGGTTGTGAATTTATATATTTTTTTCATACTTCTATGTTTTTTTTTTATTTTTTTATTTTCCTGGTAGGCAGACGAGCATACGGCCCACCTGATGGTGAGTGGTTACCGTTGCCCATGAACCGTTGCCCAGGGGCAGAGCCAAGCCGCTGCCTACCGCAAGCTGTTTAGGAGTTAATAAAACACCGAACACTCAAAGGCTTAGTTCGATGGTTGTCCTATATTTTAATGCGAAGGAGTCCGTGGCCTAAAGAAGCCCGGTGCGTCGATACATTTATGTTAGCATGGGTTCACGAAGGACCTTCACTGCAAATTTTATAAAGCTTGTTTAATTACTGGTCAGTTGATCATATTCTGGGGTACTACAAGGCATTTAAATGTGCGATCTTAAAATGCGCTCGCAACCAGAATTTAGATAGCATAGATTGGTTTAATCGTACTAATATTAAATTACAGTCTAAAATAATTTTGGTAGGCAGCGGCTTGGCTCTGCCCCTGGCATTGCTGAAGTCCATGCGCGACGGTAACCACTCACCATCAGATCTGCCGTATGCTCGTCGGCCTACAAGGGCAATAAAATAATAATAATAGTAATCTTCTACTGGAATGAAAAGTTTAAAATCTGCAGAAAAGTACAGAGAGCTTTCAATTTATTCTGCACGTTTCAGACTTATACGTTTATTTTGCGCCGGTAATTCATCCCACGCGCCGCCTCAGTTTTTATGCAAATTTTTAAAGTTAAAAGGACTCATTAGCATCCTTTTAGGTCTTTCAACGTCTTAATTGAACTCCGTAATTGGTAATTCGATGAAATAATTATAAATTATAGTAAGGTTTTTTTTTTTTTTTTTTAATGTCAATCGCCAGACCTCTCTATGTTGTTTAATTTGATTCCCAGACAGATATTTTTCTTTTGCGAGTCGATATTTGCTATCATACTGAGTCACAGGAACGTGCTAGATGTTCATATTTTTTAGATTTAAATATCTTATAAATGAGGTCAACAGTGCGGTGGATCGACCAAATTAAAACTACAGTTGGAAGTCTCCTAAATAAGTGCAGTAGAATGGCCTCCAGCAGGAAGAGATGGCGGGACATTTTGAGATGCATCAAGTCTGCCCCTACCAAACCATATGACGATCACGACTCCTCAGTCAAGAGTGACACCATTGAGAAGAAGATTTTTTTGCAAATGAGCATATGACCCTCCTGATTATGAGCGAAGGCATTGCAGGTGATAACCGCTAAGAAGTCTCCTGGAATGTCGCATAAAAATCGTTATCAAACAAACAATATAATTTTGTGCCCCATTATTTTCAATCAACTATGTAAACGAAAAAGAACGTAACATTGGTAATTTTAAAATAAACAAATAAAAATATCGAATCTCAAAACTGCTTTTAATCATGTCCACGACCAACATAATCCAGAGAGTCTTAAGCAAAATTATCCCTTAAGATCGAGATGAAGAGATCATTTTCCGTTGTTGATTACGTGTCGATTGTATTGCTAAGAAAACATTGTTTTTGTAAACGGCAAGCATGTGTTATGGCGGTTATTGAAAGCGCATTGTCGGTACGACCGGTTTGCATTAAGCCGACCGCGTGCCATAAAGTACAGATAGAAAAAGTAATATATTTTTTTTTTTTTTCATCTCTTGGTACATATATTAAGTTGCCTTTTTGTTGCTGTGGGTGGATAGACAAGTTTACTACATAAAGAGATTAGTTTTCAACAAGAATGATAAATAGGGAGTATGGTGTTATTACCTGTAAGTTTTGGCTGTTAATCGCAGTGTGATGGTATCAGAGAAGGCTTCGATGAGTCCCCTAGTGGGTCACTGCTGTTAGACACAGCCAAAGTTGCTGAGTTTACATGTTTGCATGTGATTCAATTTGAGGTCGGAATATCAATAGTATTGTATGAAGGCTGTCTTACCCTTTAAGCTGGAATTCATGACTTCTTCTACGAGTACATGCGTTCAGAAATATGTAGGTAGATGGTAGCCCGCACGGACTGACACACCCTTCTGCAAGAAAGGGGGGCAACGTTGACTCTGTAAGGTTCAAAAACTCCGGTAGCTCTTTACAATAATAAACGTTCCACATTTGATCCACCGTTTATGGATACTGGAAATACACTACGAGAACTTCACGTCTGAGTGTACTGATACAGACTCCGACAATCGTACGATTGTCAGGGTCACCAAGAAACGACGAAGCGATCAACATACATCACCACTTTAAACCACAACTTTGAATTGCCTTTTTTTTCTTAAAGAATGGACGAGCTCACGGCCCCCCCGACCTGGTATTAAGTGGCTACCAGGGCCCATTGACATCTACAAGTTTAATTCTGCCACCGACTTCGAGACAAGTCGAGAGGTCTCAGTTTTTACAGTACAACGGCTGACCCATCCTTAAAACCGAAACGCATAACTGCTTCACATCAGAAATAGGCAGGGTTGTCGTCCCTACCTATCCGAACTCAGAAGATATCCTACCACCAGTAAATTCTACATTGTTTGTTCTGTCGCCACTACTAACAACAGCCGATATCTCTGCCTCACAATTCACATCCGTTGAAATAAAACTCGGAATAAAATGCAAAGGTCTGTGAACTTTCTCACATTATATTTTATTGTTTTTTTTTAAATATTTTTGCGACGTCTTTTTGATTTGTCGATAATAATTCGATTAATGCAATTATGTATACTGATGCCTTCGGGTTACGGTCGATTTTACATTATCACCAGTGTTCATAGTAATGGTTATAATATCAGTGTTGCTTAGTTTATTTTATTTTATTTTTTATTGCTTATATGGATAGACAAGCTCACGGCCCACTTGGTCTTGAGTGATTACCGGAGTCCATGGACATCTACAACGTAAATGCCGCCACCTACCTTGAGACATCAGTTCTAAGGTCTCACTTTTAACAGTACAACGGCTGACCCGCCCTTCAAATCGAAACGCGTTACTGCTTCACGGCAGAAATAGGGGCGGGTGGTGATACCTACTTGTCCGGACTTACAAGACGTCCTACCACCAGTAAAAGTCTGATTTTTTTTTATTTGATTACTTACTTTCCACTCAATTTCGGATGGTCACAGGAGCCAGTAGATACAGGCTTAAATAACCTTTCAAAGCGGCATAAAGCATTGTCATGAACAATAACCACTCACGCCAAAGTTACATTAAGTTGTTATAATATATGAAATAATCATGTCATAATTGCGAAAGTAAACGTGAATAAATATTCGCATATAAATAATTAAACGAAAAAAAAAATAGCTTATCAATATTAACGACCATTTTATACGATCTTAAATTGGCAACGGTATTCTGAATACAAAAGGTGAGATTATAATATTTTAAAGTGAACTGCTCGTTAAAGCTTCGGGCTTGCTTCTCTGCGACCGTCTGTGAGTTGTGTGACGTCATCTTCCTTTTATCTATATATTATTAATACGTGAAGCAAAAACTTTGTGTCACTTTTTACGAAAATTGCGTGGACGGAGAGGTATGAAATTTCCCACACTTATAGAATATACACTTATAGAGAAGGAATGCAGAAAGCTAATATTTTTTTTTAATTGTGCATTAATAGCACATTAAATCAATAAAAAAAGGATTACACACACTACCATATATTTGACACAACACATACATAAAAATATATTATGTACTCTTTGTTTACTGTCAATTGTCAAAGTTTTGTTATTGTTTAAAGTCTGTGGAAAAATTGAGAATAGATTAATATTGTGTGTCTTTAATATTATTTATCTATAGTGCAGTTTCGGCGAAATCTGTGATTATATTATAGAAGTATAATTGTGTTTGACAATAGAACCATAATAATGTTCAAACTTATAATTTCAATTAATTATAGTCGAATTTCGACTACTGCGGGATTACTTCTTTTTCCCTTACCTATGCTGATAGCCTTGAGAGGCTATATCAGCGTTACCCTAGCGTGTAGGTGAGCTCTCGGGGTTCAAACCGGAGTGTTGCCAACACTGGCCCTAGCAAGAGCAGTGCTTCGCAGAATCTACCACCGGATTGGAAACGCGACCCACTGAGAAGATGCGGCGAGAAACTCAGTGGGCCCGCTAATTCATAAATAAATAGTTTAAAAAAACTATCAAAATACGCTTTTATAGAAAATCCAACTAAAAAACAGAAAATAAATTTTAATAAATTTTAATTAAAAATAGTGTCTCCTCCTCCTCCTCCTCGCGTCGTTTCCTCACTGCTGAGGGTCGTGACCATTATAATTCGACATGATTTTACTCCTTGTGATGTCCCGCCAGCGCCTCCGATCATTGGCCGCATGAAGGGCGTCGTGGAATGGGATAGTGTGGTGCGGATTTGGTCGAACCACCTTGTCGGACTGCGCCCGCGCGGTCTCTTTCCCTCGATCTTCCCTGTCACGAATAGTCTTTCTAAGCTATCCGGTGTTTTCCGAGCAATATGACCGAAGTACTCGAGTGCGCGGCGAAGGCAGAGTGTGGACAGTCTAGTCTTGATCTGCAGTTGATCTAAGATAGACTGATTGCTTCTCTTCTTAGATAGACTCTTGAAAAATAGTGTAAGAAAAAAATAAAAAATAAAAATAAAAAAGCGTAGGGTTCTTTTCAGGTAATTATCAAAATAACCCTTCTGCTCATATATGTTCATAAAATATTTATAACTACTGATACCATGCAAATTTTTAAACTATTATTTATTTTTAAATTTTTAGTTGAATTTAAATTTTTTCAATTTTTTTTTTCAATTTTTCTAATATTGAATTTTCATCGGTCCTTGATAAGTACACCAAATTTCGAGTTAATTCGACGTTTTGAAGGGGGTCAAAATCATGTTCAAAGATTCCGTACGAACATACAAATGTCTGAAGCTAATAGAAGCGTATTAAAAACGAAATTGAATAAACGTCACTAATAAAACCTCTCATTGTTCATGAAACAATATAAAAAAAAGAAATAAAAAAAAAAACAACAAACCATATTTTGAAAATCAAAAATTCCAAAACGTATTCAGAAGCATGCTGCTGCTTGATCGTTTGTTCCATAATGTACACAAAATATAAAATGGTTTCTAAATTATTTAAGGACTAGCGGTCCCGGCAGACTTCGTTGTGCCTCAATCGATAAATAAAAGACTTAAATTTTTGTATAAAATAAACTTAAGGCAAACAAAAAGAACCCGTCCGACGGGGGACACATCAAAGAAAAAACAAAATTGTAATGTTTATTTAATTCCGAGCATTTTCATATTTCTCTACCTTTTAAACCTTCTCTGGACTTTTACAACTTTTACAACAAGATCAAAATTAGCCAAATCCGACCAGCCGTTCTCGAGTTGTAGCGAGACTAACGAACAGCAATTCATTTTTATACCTACTTATATATATATATGTCAATCAATCAATCAATATGTATGTCAATCTCTGGTACCAATAACACAGGGAATCCTAATTTGGAGTCGGATGAACGTGCATGATATTATGTTTCCAGTTATTATTTTCTTCTTCTTCCCAGTCGTGTCACTCTTGACAGAGTGGTCGTGATCGTCATGTAGTGTTGGAAGGGGCAGACTTGATGCTTCTGACGATGTCGCGCCATCTCTATTATTTATTTAATTATAAAAAAACTTCATAGTTTTTTAGCATATACGTAGCATAGGTTATTAAAGTACTAACCTTAAGCTAATAGTGACATTTAATCGTACAATTAAAAATTCACAGGTTCATGAAAAAAAAATTAGCCGTCTTTTTCATCTAGTGTTGAATATGAATTTTTCGGATGTCTCACTCTGAAGCAGTAATTAGGTTTAACCCTATAAATAAATTTAATATCCATAATATTTTATTTTCTTAGGCTACTAACGCCATCTGTTATCTCTTGTTACAATTGCACAATGGATGTCTGGTGTCAATTTACAATCTTCGCACCCCCCTCATTTCTTGTCATGGCCTTCATAAAAGTTAACAGAGAGAATCACAGTAGAATTAGAATTATAAATCCGTAGTTTTATCTGAATAATACTTTTGTACTGCGATGGCTAACAGTTTGATCTCATGCGGTTCTCAAGATGAAAGACGGAATTTACATTGTCTATTGCAAGCACTCAACATTAGGTGATTCGGGAGTTCGTTAACCCAACTACGAAAAAAAAACACTTATATCCGAAAACATGTATTAGTTTGACTTCATTAACACATTACATTTTTACTCGTGGTAGGACCTCTTGTGGGTCTGCACGGGTAGGTACCAACACCCTGCTTATTTCTGCCGTGAAGCAATAATGCGTTTCCGTTTGAAGGGTGGGGCAGCCGTTGTAACTATACTGAGACCTTAGAACGTATATCTCAAGGTGGGTGGCGCATTTACGTTGTAGATGCCTATGGGCTCCGGTAACCACCTAACACCAGGTGGGCTGAAAAAAAAAACCAATGTTACTCCTATGCAGATCGATAGTCTGTCTTTTCAATTTAGAAAACTATACTAATGGTTTATTTATTTCTTGACACAATGTATATTTTCTGTGACCATTATGGAACGTTTGAAAATAACAAGCAATGATGGCGACCCCAGAACAATGGGGGTTGAATATCGATGGCACTTGTCAAAAAAACGAAATCGCGAATCCCACTCGCTGCCGAGCGCAGACGCGATAACGGCAACAACGGTTTTTCTTTTTAATTTTCATAATGAGAAATAAGGTTTTTTTTAGAATACGTATTTTTGTATTAAAAAGAAGTCTTACGATGGTATACATAATATGTAGATAAAATGGCGCAAATTTTTATTTAAGGCTCAGTTTAAGGCTACGCTTAGATGCATTGATTATCATATCATCAGCATCATCGCCAGGATTGTTCTCGTGAGGCTCTGAAGTGATTACCATCCATCCTCCAACATCCTCAGCTTAGCTCTTATTTTAAGTCATGATTTAGTTACTTTATTTATTTATTCATTAGTTTATTTAGAAGCCTTCGTTGTTCTAAAGCAAACCGAAACGCATCACTGCCGCACGGCTGAAATAGGTAGGGTGGTGATACCTACCCGTGTAGACTCACAAGAGGTCCTGCCACCAGTAATTATGCAAATTATAATTTTGCGGGTTTGATTATTATTACACGGTGTTATTCCTTCACCGTGGAAGTCAATCGTGAACATTTCTTATGTACGTATTTCATTAGAAAAATTGGTATCCGCCTGCGGGACTCGAACACCGGTGTATCGCTTGATACAAATGCACCGGACGTGTTATTACTTAGATGGGTGGACGAGCTCACAGCCCACCTGGTGTTAATTGGTTACTGGTGCCCATAGACATATACGATGTAAATGCGCCACCCACCTTGAGATATAAGTTCTAAGGTCTCAAGTATAGTTACAGCGGCTGCCCCACTCTTCAAACCGAAACGCATTATTGCTTCACGGCAGAAATAGGTAGAGTGGCGGTATCTACCCGCGCGGACTCACAATAGGTCCCAGTTTATACCATAAACGCCACAGAGATTGTAATAAAAAAATCACAACAAAACAAGTATAGACGAATTTAGCGCGAAAAACAATGCGTTCTTGACAGCAAACGCAAAAACTCTTGGAAATACAAACAGACAAACAGCGCGAACATTCCTTATTAGGCCTCAAAGCATTAATACATGACCGGAACGTGTTGATCCCGGCAACGATTCATTTCGCCCACAGCAAACACGGATGGTCCAGTTCGAATGTTTCTCTTTACATCGGTCGTGTAATTCGAATAAATACACGCGATGCGCTATCGGATAGGCGACAACAATGGACGTTCGGAATTTTAAATTGAGTGTAAAATTCAGGGGTGATTCATATATATTTTTTGTATAGTATACTGGGTGTTAGGAGATCGCTTCCGAAAACGAAGACAGATGATAGTACTAATGACACCTTTGATGATGGGACGGAAAAAAAAATGGATCTTTATTTAAAAAAAACATATTTTGAAAACGTTTTATTAGCATTATTTACGCTCCATCATGTTAGTACAGCTAAATTAAACTACAGTTTTATAAAAATACATTACATATTTGAAAAAAAACAGCAAATGAAACACAAAATCAAAGACAGCTGGTGCTCGGATCAACGAACCCACGGACGCGGCGTAGACCCAGTATTTTTTTTTTAAACATACAATAAGAAGAGTCAGGGGAGGAAAAATTTCAAAGAAAACTTTTCCACTTTAAAACTATTTTATTCCAATGATATTACTTTAAGATTTAGTTGAACTAGTTTGAAAACCCAAATAAGCTTAAGAGGTCCATTCATCTTTTTAAAACTTTTTTCGTAGTCACGTAGTGCATGGGCTTACTAGGTCAATAGTAAACAGTGAATTGGCATTAAAATACGAAAAGCATCATTTAGTATTGAGGTATCTATGTTCAGTCCGCTTTTTGTTGAAAGACTATCTCCTACATTTCTTGTAAAATTATCCAATTCAAAAAATCTCCAAATGCCATAGATAAAACATTGAGAGTGGTTTAAATGCAGATTCACGACTAATGTATTTGTTCGTTGACGTTGCATCTATGAGCACAGAATCGAATTTACAGAGTTGGCACACGATAATATGGATGCGGTCATGATAATTGTGAAATATTCGAAGACCTTGTTGTAGATTAAAGTAAAAACGATAAGTCTGTCTGCCCGTTATTCAGATAAGGGTCATTGGGGTATTGACTTTATAGTCCGGTCAAGTTAGCCCGAAAAATAGGGGTACCCTTGCATAAATTCCCAAGAAGCTGAATTTTTGCTTAAAGGTTCGGAATACCATTACGTTCATGCAAAAAAGTCAGTTTTTTGGGAATTTATACTAGGGTAAATGAGGCTAGGACTGAACTTGGGTGGCGGAATTAATCCATCGGCATCTGTAGAGTCTAGTGACTTGTTTAATTCGATTCCGTTGATGTTACAAAATAAATGTCGCCACACATTTTCAGATATGGGGACGAAAGTTTAATTGATCAGTATATTAGTGCCTTAATCTTCAAACGGGAAGGTATTCACGGCAGTATGGCGATACTTCCACATGCGGATTCAATATACATCAATGACATTAATTTATCGAATTAAACAGATTTTATTGCACCATCTTATTCCTTCGTCATTGAAACTTCTCTAGGTGCTTATTTAGAAATTTGGAAACTTTTGTGAAACTTTGGCATATTTCGGCATGACTATACGAATGATACTGATCCTTCATCTTACAGAGTGTGATGCTTGTCGACTTTATCGATTTTAATTTACTCAGTACAGGATACTACTTTTATTAACACTATTTTGTAGGAATATTATTTTAAGATTTGTTGAGTCTATCTTATCTACATTTTAAACTACGGTAAATAAGGTTCTTACCATGATTATAACATTTAGTGGTCTACCGATATTTGGGCATCGAGTTCCAGATATAACATCCACAATGGAATAGGGAGCGTAGACAAACAGGCATGTTTGTTTCCAAGATCTTACCCGCAGTTAACAATCCACCCATGATCATCTTACTTTAAAATCGTGATAAGAACACGTCGTCATAGCAATATTAAAAATATTCATGTTTATTAATACTTAATCATTAAATTGATAGAGCAAATTTTGTAAATAAAATTGTAGATTTCGCTGGGATATCCATGCTAAGTGTGTCGTGAATATTTTTAGATCACAAAGCGTTTCCCGTTCATGATTGATTAAAAAATAAAGGATTAGATCGTATTGGCATCGGTCAAGGGAATTTAATCCATATCGTCCTATTAGAAAGAGTGCGTCGAAAATTGCTTTGAATAAATTTTGTAGCATGTCGTTTTGGTTTCCTTTCTAATTTTAAACATTTTAATGCCTGTTTGTATAAAGGTCAATTCAAACATACTTTAGTGCGTTCGTTAGTGGTATTCGCTGTCACAAGTCCAAAGTCTTGATATGAGACCAAACTACCCTACTACTATTTTTATTAGTTAATTTCTTTTATTAGAATGTTTCATTGTAGTCGTCGTGGCCTAAAGGATAAGACGTCCGGTGCATTCGTTGTTGCGATGCACCGGTGTTCGAATTCCGCAGGCGGGTACCAATTTTTCTAAGGAAATACGTACTTAACAAATGTTCACTATTGACTTCCACGGTGAAGGAATAACATCGTGTAATAAAAATCAAACCCGCAAAATTATAATTTGCGTAATCACTGGTGGTAGGACCTCTTGTAAGTTCGCACGGGTAGGTACCACCACCCTGCCTATTTCTGTCGTGAAGCAGTAATGCGTTTCGGTTTGAAGGGTGGAGCAGCCGTTGTAACTATACTGAGACCTTAGAACTTATATCTCAAGGTGGGTGGCGCATTTACGTTGTAGATGTCTATGGGCTCCAGTAACCACTTAACACCAGGTGGGCTGTGAGCTCGTTCACACATCTAAGAAATAAAAAAAAAAGAAAATAACGCGCTGTGAAGAGCATAAGAAATTATTAATTTCATTAAAAACTAAACACCGTCGATATTTTTATTTTTTTATATGAACATTTACATAACAAAACAAGAACAAAATTATGACATTGTACCAAAATATTATCATTAATTTTAATGAGTTTTTTTAATCACTTGTCTGTAGACAGCCCTAAGCAACATTGTGTAGAACAAACAGAGAGCTGGTTGATACGCTCGTTACAAGATGTCAACGTAGTATTAGCACCGGTAAAAATTTACTACAGAGAGCCGGTGGCTTCACTTTTGGAATAAAAGGGTTGCGGTAGTCTTAAGGTATTTTCTGCGGAAGAATTTGGATTACCGCGGCCTTGCGCGCACGTGTGGGTGGACACCGGGGTGGTTTTAGCCGGTAGGAGTCCGGCACGCCCCTCCGCCTTTCCCCAGGCGGAGGTAGTCCATGAGGATTTCCCGCCGAAAAAAAAAAAAAAAAGTGAGCTTGGGATTCGTCAGGGTTTGTTACAACTATCTGACGCTTCTTTCGCGATCGCGTCTAGAACTGCATCGAAATCACGACGCGCTAAGAAGCTCCGGCAAGAAACTCAGCGGTTTCAGCGAGTGCGACGACCCCTGCTTTGATTGCAGCGAGCTTTGGTGCCAGTAGCAATAGCCAAAAGACTCCAACAGTAATATCAAGAATCACGAAGAGCCGTGATACCAGCAGAAACTTCTACGATAAATATGTACTTATGTTTTAAATTACGTGTTTAATCCGAATCCAACCCCATCGTGGTAGCCTAGGGCTCCGGAAACCAGCACGAGGGGACTGTCGAGCACGTGGTCGGGAATATCATCAGTCTACATCCAGCTATCACCACTCTGCTTATTTTGCTGCTAAGATCGAAAGCTGAAGATAGCCGTAACACCAATATACAAGTCAGACTTACACCTTTTATCTCAAGGTGATGGCGACAGTCATGTATTACGGTAGGCAGCGGCTTGGCTCTGCCCCTGGCATTGCTGAAGTCCATGGGCGACGGTAACCACTCACCATCGGGTTGGCCGTATCCTCGTCTGCCTACAAGGGCAATAAAATAATATTCTGATATTAGTTCCTGTAACCTTAATACATACATCCATAACTAATACTTTTGTTATTTGAATTTGTCCTCTGAACAAGATTCAAAACCTCGATGGATTTAAAATAACAGATCGGTCAGTTTTCTTACCCCCCTAAGCCTTCAAACAAACCAATTCTCTCAAAGGTTGTCAACAGTGCAATCCAGGATTTTTTGGACATATATCGCGACGGCCAGCAGATTCTATCGAGAAATTTGTTGTTTAGGGTAGGGTCAATGGTAAGAGATCTCGTGGACGAATCCCCATGCGCTAGACTGATTAGGTGAAAAACCTTACTGAAACTCCACTTAACGAGTGTGTGCGCCAGGTCTCGGTTCGCAAACTATGGAAAGCAACTGTCAAGGCTTTAATAAGCAAGAATTCCACATGGCCACGACTGCTCTGCGAAGAGCAACCGATTGTGATGATAATGAAGCCATGCCAGCTTAACCGAGCTCTCGGGGCTCTAACCTGGGGGCGTTGCTAACATTAGCACTAGCAAGAGCAGTGCTTCGCAGAATCTATTACCTGCACTCTGTATTGGTATACACTCATGCGAGCCATCGTATGCGCAATCAGCGATGTTACAGCCCACGCCGATCTGGTGACTAGATGACGTGATATCAGATTTCATTATAATATTCCTATGGAATCGTAAAATTTACATGTATTTAAAAATGTGTATATCTTCTTAAAAGACACAGTTATTTACAATTTATTACAGACACACTTACAATTTATTCGTTGTTCCATGTAAATTACTTTTAAGACTTCCTTTTTTTTTATTACTCAGATGGGTGAACGAGCTCACAGCCCACCTGGTGTTAAGTGGCTACTGGAGCTCATAGATATCTATCTACAACGTAAATGCGCCACCCACCTTGAGATATAAGTTCTAAGGTCTCAAGTATAGTTACAACGGCTGCCCCACCTTTCAAACCGAAACGCATTACTGCTTCACAGCAGAAATAGGTGGTACCTACTCATGCGGACTCACAAGAGGTCCTACCACCAGTAATTACGCAAATTATAATTTTTCGGATTTTATTTTTATTACACGATGTTATTCCTTCACCGTGGAAGTCAATCGTGAACATTTGTTGAGTACGTATTTCATTAGAAAAGATTCTTGTGCGAAGATTGACTTAAGATCATTGGTAGTCTCAATTTTGTAATGACTGTTTTATTCTTGAAATATCATTAATGACAGCTTAGCTGAGCTGAAATACTGAAGGCGGTAGTACCTAGCCGTGCGTCCACCTGTTCTGGTGAAACTAGAGAGTCCTCCGGGCCACCAGTGATCCAACATTCATAAAAAAAAAGTAAGATAAGATACATTTTTTTTAGAAGTTTTGTTGAGGTTGTTAATGTTATTTATATATTATTAATAATATGTCTTTACTGTGAAGTTGCTGTCTTACAATACCGGCCATTCGAAAATTAATCTGTGTATGGCTGCCAATAAATTTAATTTAAAAAATATGGAATTCAGTTCTTTTATTTTCAAACTTAATTTATTAATTGGTTAATGTTTTGTTTTCACTACATTTTTATACTTTTTATCATAATGGACACGATAAAAATACGAGTAATTATGGGTTACGTGTTCGGTCGCAGTAGCAATGCCACAACGGCTCACAACATTAATTACGAGTGGAGCGAGCACTACAAACGAACGCACAACCCGCCATTGTTTTGAATGCTGCCACATGAAAATTTTGATCTAAAAAATGAACCTCGTGTTCGCCAGAAAACTAAAGTCAACGGGGAATTAAAGGCGACAATGGAAGTTGATATTCAATCTACTACTGAGATAGTGGCAACTTTTAAAGTCAGCATCAAAACGATATTGGTCCAATAACGTTAAATTGGATTATTAAAAGCTTGATAAGTGAATGCCGCATGAATTGAATGATCGCCAATGCGACAAACGTGTTAAAGTGTGGCTTGCCTTGCTTAGCAGAAACGAAGGAATTTTGAACCGCATTGTTACTTGCGATGAAAAATTGATTCTTTTTGATAATCGTAAGCGGATATCAGATTGGTTAGACCTTGGTTCAGAACTAGGCAACGCCCCAAACGAAAACTTCATGGCCAATGTTTGGTGATCTAGTGCCAGTATAATTCATCACATATTCTTATCAAATAGCACCACCATTACTGGGGATGTACTTTGATGAACTGGACACAATCATTTAGAGTCACGCGAATCTTCGGCCAGTCTTAGTTAACCTTTCACCCAAGCTTCTTTTAGACGAAAACTCTCGACCTCATACGACAGAATAGACGGTCTCTAAGCTACAAGAGCTAGGGTTGTAAGTGTTGCGTCATCCATAATACTGACCAGACCTTTTGAGGACAGACTTCTACATATTCTAACATTTGGACAACTTCTTATGCAAATGAATTCTTCAAGAAGGATATTGGAAAATTACTACTGCGTTGACAAAGATGCGTCGATCCCACGGATCAAGTTTTGACTAAGAGATATAAACAATAATTACATAAAAAATGACTTTAACTTTCTGTATACTGAGTGGCGAATTAGTAGCTATTGTGATCACAAGCAAAGTATACGGAATGACCAAAGTTCACATTAAATTATTTTTGAGAAAAACAATAACACGTGTTCAGTTTTGAATGAGTTTCATTCCTTCAAAATTCCGGTCTCAGCTACAATTGTGTCCTCGTGGCTTATTTGAAGTCTCTCGCCAAAGAAGGTAGTTTAGAAGAAACTATCATTTTGAAAATTCTATTTTCGAATTTCTAGGTACCCTCCTTTTCTCTTATAGAGATTATTATTATTATTTTTTTATTGCTTAGATGGGTAGACGGGCTCACAGCCCATCTGGTGTTAAGTGGTTACTGGAGCCCATAGACATCCACAACGTAAATGCGCCACCCACCTTGAGATATAAGTTCTAAGGTCTCAAGAAAGTTACAACGGCTGCCCCACCCTTCAAACCGAAACGCATTACTGCTTCACGGCAGAAATAGGCAAGGTGGTGGTACCCACCCGCGCGGACTCACAAGAGGTCCTACACCAGTAAAAGTTGCAGATAGAACGCAGTATTAGCTCGGCAAAGGCAGGATATAGTAATTATTTTCTTACTTATTCAGCTGAAATATCTCTTTCACCCAACGAAACGAAATTAATTTCCACGATCATTACTAATTTCCTCACAATGATCACGATGAGCCAATGATTGAAAAAGTTCAAAGCATTCGTTTCGTCCCTTAAAAAAACGAACGTGGAAATTCTAAAAATGTTAATTGCTATAAAATAGTGAATAACAAAGTAGTTTCACTAAGTATCCTAATAATTTCAGTCGCTCCCTTAAAATCTCGGAAACTGTTCTATTTCTGGAAAAGATAACTGAATATAAGGCTTGGCGTATACCTACGCCATTACTATCTTGCAATGCTAACTCACTCACAATTAATAATTTTTTTTTTCATTGATCGAGTAGGCAGACGAGCATACGGCCCACCTGATGGTGAGTGGTTACCGTCGCCCATGGACTTCAGCAATGCCAGAGGCAGAGCCAAGCCGCTGCCTACCGATTAATAGTACATATTAATTCGGATTCAGTTAATTTGTTTATTACAATTATCATTTGACGTTTTGACTAACAAGGTGGTGCAGTAGTTCCCCTCCCTGCTGAGCCGAAAGTCGTGGGTTCAATTCCCAGTCAAACATTTGTATGATGAATAGATTGTTTGCCGTTCGTCTGGGTGTTTGTAATCTTCATATACTCGTATATCTATTTAAACGTATATAAATACGATATGTATATGATTCATGGGTTTTTCTTTTTTTTTGGCATTGCAAACTTTTTTTTTTTGGTTAGGACGAAATTGCCGGACTTCCGCCCTCCACTGGGGATGGAGGGCGGGGCATGTCAGAGTCGAACTGACTAAAACCTCCTGTCGCTCAACAACCAACATCCAAACCTCGCATGAGACAGAACTCATGAAGAGGCAGAGGGGGGAAAGTGAAGCGTTTAGTGCGGAGCACATCTCTCCCATCACCCTCCCCCTCGGGACGCCGGACCGGCGGTCGTCGGCGCCACGACCACCAGCCCTCTCGGTCGGCAGGCTATCCGAAGCCCGCCTAGGCATTGCAGACATAGTTTGGAGGCAAATGACAGCGTTTGTGTCAGTGGATTTTTTTTTACCCGTTAGATGAAGGTAGCTTTATTAGTCCATATAATCATCCTCTTAGTTATCAGTTTTGTTTTGTTTGTTTTTTTTTTAATAAATAAATATTTACTAACAATCACGCCACGTTAACTGGTCCCGTGATAAGTTCGTAAAGAACTTGTGTTACATGTACCAGATAACGGAAATAAATGTAAGATTTTTATTATACACATACACATATTTAATATGCATCCATAACCCTGGAAAAGACATTTATATTTATCATACAAATATTAAATATTGGCGGGATTCCAACCCGCGACCCCCTTGTGTAGTGACCATGTCACTTACCACTACACCAGACGGCCGTTCAGTACACATACCTTCGGTCCAGGAGTTAGTTTTTCATAACGAAAACGGCAAATATTTTGCTTAATAAAGCGAAAGGGCCAATAGGTGCCGAGGAAAATGCAAATTTAACTGTTTTTTAATAATAACTACTAGAGATCCCGCTGTAGTCGAAATTAAACTATAGTTAATTGCAATTGTAAGTTTGTACACCATTATGATTGTATTTTATACTTCTATAATCACAAATTTCGCCAAGACTATACTATAAAAAATATTAACAAAGACAAACAATATTTAATCTATTCTCAATTTGACAACAGACGACGTTTGACAATTAATAGTATGCTTGCGTGTGTGTCAAATAGATGGTATGTAGTGTGTGTAATGTTTTCTTTATTGATTTAATGTATCTTTTATGCATTATTTTAAAAAATATTAGCATTGTGCACTTCTTCTCTTTATTCTCTATAAGTGTGGAAAATTTCATACTCCTCTGTCCGCACAATTTTCGTAAAAAGGGATACAAAGTTTTTGCTTCACGTATTAATATATAGATACTTACATATCTATACTTACATATCATCATCATACTTACATATCATCATCATACTTACATATCTATATGATTTTTTTTAACTCATTTGTAACTGACTGGTGGTAGGACCTCTTGTGAATCCGCGCGGGTAGGTACCACCACTCCGCCTATTTTTGCCGTGAAGCACTAATGCGTTTCGGTTTGAAGGGTGGGGCAGCCGTTGTAACTATACTTGAGACCTTAGAACTTATATCTCAAGGTGGGTGACGCATTTACGTCGTAGATGTCTATGGACTCCAGTAACCACTTAATACCAGGTGGGCTGTGAGCTCGTCCACCAATCTAAGCAATAAAAAAAAAAGTTGCTCGTTTTGAGTTAAATTAGTCTACAAACTAAAAAGCTTACTACAAACTCTTTTGAAGCTACGAGTAAATCGTCTTGAAGGAACCCGTTAAAAAGTCGTAAAACGCAAATCGCAGGTTCCCGGCCCGCCTTATTTCCAACGACGTGTCAACCGCGCGTAAACGTCGCCGCTTCTAAACTGGGCTTGATTTATTTTATTGCGTCGATAAATGAGTGCGTTGCGCTGCGCCGCGGCGCTTGTAAATTCTCATCCAACTATAGTTTAATTTTTGGGAATTTTGTAATTCGATTCAGCCCAAAAAAAAGGACAACTAGATATGCCGAACTGTTTCTCCTTCCTCGTGTCTTGAGTGACATATGTTCTATCTCTGCCAAAAAAGTATCGATTTTTTTTTTATTAATAAATCTACAATGAAAATGCTGCCACCCACTTCGAAACCTGACTTCTAAGTTCTAAATTTTTACAGTACAACGGCTGCCCCACCCCTCAAAACGAAACGCATTACTGCTTCACGGCAGAACTAGGCGGGGCGGTGGTACCTACCCGTGCGGACTCACAAGATGCCCGAACACCACCAATATCGCAAATTATAATTTTGCGAGATTGATTTGGATTGCACGCTGTTTTCCTTCATCGCGAAATTCATTCATGAACATTTCTTAAGTACGCGTTTCATTAGAAAAATTGGTATGTACCTGCCTGCGGGATTCGAACACCGGTGATACGAATGTACTGGACGTCTTATCCTTTAGGCCACAATAAACCCAATACGTTGTACCCTTGTTTACAAAAATATATTTTCTCGTAACAATGACTCGGCTAATGATGTCAATTACGATAAATTAGATCGTCTATGATGACTGTCGGCAGCCAAGCTCTAAGCTAGTCCATCCATGTCGAATAAAATTAGTCAACATTCAGAGGAATGATACCGATAATTTTGCGTAGGTTAAGATGAAGCTAGAACTCGAAGGCGTCCGTGGGACTTATACTAGCCGATGACATGAATATGTCATATTGAAGGTAGATTAGGGCTATGTAGCGAATTACCTACGGATTTAGTAATCATTTAACATAAGGTTGGGCGTGAGCTGAAAACGTTAGACTAACATCAATTGCTGATGACTATAAAATTCTCGCCCGAAAAGCACTTACGCCATGACAAAGCTCAATTTAATAAGCACACTGCAATGCCGAACATTAAAAGCTAATTAATAACAAAAGACATTAATTAATTAACTTTTCAAACACGCAGCTTTTAAACCGAAAGCTTTTGTTTACGCTTAAACGTTTTAAATCTGTAAGCCGGTAAACACATTTACGGTCTTTTTTGATTTCGATTCGGCTTAAGTGATGTGCGTAGTGCAGACTACAGAGTATATTAGGCATAGAGGGAACAGTCGTTATTGATGAGAATTTTATTTAAGTTGGCTCTTACCGCCTTCCTGAACATATTCACAAGCCGTGTGGAATCATTCAGCTAGGTTAGAAGACGAAGAACGACGAAACTAGTTTAGAAGAAGATCGCTGTACCTACTAATTAGACTATCACATTAACATGGACAAAAATGCTGTTAGATTGTTATTTCTAGAATACTACTTCAAGGTGGGTAGCGCATTTACGTCGTAGATGTCTATGGGCTCCAGTAACCACTTAACAACTGGTGGGCTGTGAGCTCGTCCACCCATTTAAGCAATAAAAAAATACTAGCACAAAATTATAACTTTTTTGATAGATAGGTACTTAGGTAATTATTTTGCTTAAATTTTATTTCAGTACCTCGGAATACGTTAATTAGCAAACGCATTATTAACGGTATTACGAACTTAGATAAACATTTTATGTTAAAAAAGTATGTTGAGCAACCAAAATCATTTTACGAAACAAATTATCTTTACTTGTTGTATACATTTTTTAAATAGTTATTAGTACTTAGGTAATCTTAGGTGATTAACTTAAGTAGGTACTTAGGTAGTCTCTAACATTTTATAGCCTCGCAATTTGGTTTAATTTTAATGAGGGTTTTAAAAAACTATTAACCACGGCTGAGGTCTATACAATTATAGAAAAAATATGATTTTTCGACTCAATAAATTTATTTTCCAAATGTTACTCTATGTTAATTTTACTCTATGTTAATTTTACTCTATGTCACAAATTCGTGATGTAGTACTTTCATTATTAAAATGCGTCCATTATGAACCTAATGCTCTTCTATTTCTTTGATCTATACATACATACATGTAAGTACTAATCTATAATTATTTACGAAAAACTGGGTGGCAGAGTATACCAATAGATTTTGTTTCTAATGGATTTTTGGAGGAATAGTTCTAAGATTGGATTCAAATTCGTTGTTATATCTAAATGTATGTATATATATATATTCAAATATTTATCATAAAATTATATTACTCCGGTTGATTGTAGACCAAAAACTTTATTTCATTATATATAAATACATACGTGCTATTATATTACCGTGGACCGCCAAGAGAACAAACAAATCTGTCCTCGAGCAACTTCGTATAGAAACGAGACTGTCGCCGATTTGCTACCAGAAGGTTCTTGGTTACTTTGGTCATATTGCTCGGCGGCCACCAGAAAACTTTGAATGATTGATTGTGGTGGGCAAGGTAGAAGGGAAAAGACCCACCGGCCGGCCACCAAACCGTTGGTCGGATCAGATAACTGCGCTCACTGGACTCTCTGTTGCGAACGCCCTGAGAGAAACCAAAAACCGAAGCAAATGGAAGCTGAGGGTACAAAGAGCCACGAAGGGCTTTCAAGGACACGACCTTCAGAAATGAAGTATTCGACTAAGAAGAAGAAGCTATTTTATCTAATATCATCATTCTCCTGCCCTTCTCCCTGTCACCTGAGGTCGGCGCGACATGTTTACTCCTTCCACACTCCTCTATCTGATACCATTTCTTCGCTTACTTTCCTCTTACACATATCGTCTTTCACGCAATCCATCCATTTCTTCTTAGGTCTACCTCTTCCTCTATGTCCCTCCAAATTCATAGTTAACACTCTTTTACCAACCTCATTTTCATTACGCCTCATCACATGTCCATACCCTCTATCCCAAACGCCTTCACTTCCCTGTCACAGATGCCACTTTCAGACTTCCTCTAACATATTCTCGAACATATTCGTACTATTTTCTATCTAGTTTTAACTTTATTAAAATCTGATAAGCTTATTCGCAGCCCACTGAGTTTCTCGCCGGATCTCCTCAGTGGGTCGTCATTCCGATGCGGTAGTAGATACAATGAAACACTGTTCTTGCTAGGATATTAACAAAGGCTTCCAGGCTCAGCCCCATGAGCTCCCCTACACATTCGGTAAAGCTAGTATAATCTCATGAGGTTACTAGCAGTAGGTAGGCAGGAAAAACTTAACCTATTAATTTTAAAGTCTAAAACAAGTTTCTACTATATAGATAATAGAAAACATACAAATAAACTTAGTTATAAACTTAGGACCCAAAGATTTTGAATAAGTTAAATTAGTGTTTTGGGATGCGCTGATTAAGTAGTAGAAAATATCAGCCTTTTTTTTATGAAGGATCTTAGATTCTTATTTGAATTGACTACTCAGCATCACGTGACGGTACACTTACCTGTATCTATACTAATATTATAAAGAGGAAAGATTTGTTTGTTTGTTTGTTTCGAATAGGCTCCGAAACTACTGGACCGATTTGAAAAATTCTTTTTCCATTAGATGCCGACATTGTCCCTGATGAACATAGGCTACTTTTTTAAATTTATTTTTTATTTTATTTTTTTGGTTTCATGTGTGTTTTAATGTTTCCGAAGCGAAGCGAGGGCGGGTCGCTAGGTTCAATGATAAAAAGTGTACTATGGATTTCAACTTGGATATTTCCATCAAAGGTCCAGCGCCGTGGTCGTCTGCTTATCTATTGAGTACATAATTATTGGTGGTTGGGCATTTTATGAGTTCGCACGGGTAGCTACAACCACCTATTTCTACCGGGAAACAGTAATGCATACTTTGGTTTCAAGGGTGGGGCAGGCAGTAAATTATGAGAACTAGAAATCATGTCTCAAGGTATGTGTGTACGTGGATGATATCTACGGTCTCCAGTAACCATTTAACACCAGGTGGGCCGCGAGCTTGATCATACTTCGAAGCAATAAAAAAATTCAATATAAAAAAATAATTTAATATTAAAATATAAAAATATTACACGATTTAATCCATTTACAGCCTCCTAATAAAAATCTTTTACGAAAAATATTGATAAGAAGAAATAAATTCAATAAACTAAATGAGATGAAAAGGTAGAGGCCCGAAGAGATATTTTGAACAGTTAAGGAAATTTATTCGCGAACAATGAAATATAGAGGAAGTCCTAAACGTGAATCGACTTTCAAACTGTAAATCGGAAACCAGACAAAACTGGAAATAACTCGATTGAAGCAACTATTCTCTCTACACGAACTCAATCTCGGTGCAATCCGAAAATAGACTGATACCGCAACAAAAGGAGCTCAACTTTGGCACCTCCTAATAAAAGAATCGACTGTATCTATCATTGGGAAGTAAAAATAGGTTGAAATCAGCGCAGTCGCGTCGTTCCGGGTTAGACGTGCCTGGCATGTTTTGGTGTAATCGCCCCCAAAACATAAGCTAGGGCGAGCTTAGTACATAATCTTAATTAGTACTAGCTGACCCGGCAGACTTCGTAGTGCCTCAATCGATAAATAAAAGACCTAAGCTTTTGGGGTACACATTAAAGGAAACACAAAATTGACATTTTTATTTCATTCTGAGCATTTTCATATTTATCTACCTTTTAAACCTTCTCTGGACTTCGACAAATAATTCAAGACCAAAATTAGCCAAATCAGTCCAGGCGTTCTCGAGTTTTAGCGAGACTAACGAACAGCAATTCATTTTTATATATATAGATAGATTAAAATTTCTTCAAGCGGGATCTCGGAATGTTTAACTTATATCTGGATTCGATTCCAATGTACAATGGCGGAATCAAATTAAATATGGTTTTTAGTGTATAAGTAGTGTAGTTTTTGTGGATATGTATGGTTTAAATTAATTGTGTTCTTGTTCGTAGAGTGCTCAAATCCAAATCATTTCAAGGGCTAAGCTACACATCCAAGAGATACGAGTTAAATATGTACTTAAATTGAAGCACAAAAACTGTTTAAAACTTTGAAAATAATATGATCACCGAAGAAGATGTTAGTCGAAAGCATCTTCTTCTCAAAGAACGTAGGAGATCATTGCTCTATTGATTTAAACGTCGAATTAGAAACTAATTACCGCTAAAGTTTTTAATCTGAACCACAGCAAAGCTTACGGCAGCGAGGCTAGAACCTATATCCGGTCCGGACACGGCACCTGGGGGCTTTTTTAGCTTGTATCATTCATATGGTAATGCCATCGAATATTTGCGATAGAGGCCATTCATGCCTCGAGTCCATTTTGGGCTGTTCGAGTTTTTAACGCTCAATAGGCAGATTCGGGTATGTTCACAGTGAATCCATTATTATTTATGCCTGTTGGATTTATGGTGAAATACTTCTTTTATGTTGAAATGGTAGGTACTTACTGGAGTATTTTCTTGCTTATTGCATGGCTTATGATTTGATTGATATTCTTATAATTGCGCAAAACTGTCTCACCGTTGCTAAATTTTTGCTACGAAATTGAAATGCCCCATTTTTGGCCCATGCAGAATAAAAGGTTATGGTAATTTCAGTCCATTCCTGAATGTTCCACAAGCACAACTCTTTAATGGTCTTGTTTCTCTGTCTCTTTTCAATAGCTTTGAAAGTGGCCACCGAAACTGTTGGTAATCCAGCAGCTTAGAAGGTAGTAGATATTTTTTTGTAATGTATAATCGGCTTAAGAGCTTGGAAGATATGTTCTTGATTTTTGTCTGATATTTCATTAACACTAATAATCGGTAAAATTATATTTACTTTGCGCTGAGCAACACAAGTGAAGGGCTAATACTAACACGACTATTAATTTCTCTAAATCAGAGCGTGCGGATGTTTTGCAGCTAAACTAGGCAAAATCGCGGTACCTACTTACCTTTCCAGATTTTGAAATATTGTTTTGACACGACTTTATTATTTTATCGCCAGTATTACGTATTAGGTACGTATTTACTTGATAAAAAAGTAAGTATCGGGTGGGGATGTTTGTGAAGTCGTAAAAAGTATTAATAGAGCCTCAGCAAAATCCCTTAACATTGATACCAAAATAGTACCTTTCCTAGGTATTAGGTGAAATTGCTAAAAGCGAATCCTGCAGTGCCGTAAATAACAATAAAAATACAATACAAAAACCAACAGTTCACGGTCTGTTGCACTTCACTGAATGCACAATAAAACGTATTTGCATCCAGCAGTAAGCAAGACAATCACTTAGCTTAAGTAATTGGTAAGCAACGTTTGGATATCCAATCACAGGCGATCGTCCCATCAAACCGTTTTCGACTTTGACGTTATTGGTATAGCTCTTAGAATTATTCAAGGTTGTCTGTACAGGAATACAGGCAATTTTGGGTTCCACCATATACCCCGGGGGCCAGATATCGGTCTGACTAGGTAATTGAATACTGAGCCTTACCCGATCGGCCCATATTCACCAAGGAAATTCCTTCATCTCGATTTCTGACGTCTTATAGTTTTGGTGTGACTATAATTTCCAAGAGATTTCATAATTATCGGATAACATTCTCAATGGGACGTCAATAACAATCTCAATAATCGCATCTGAAGTCGTAACATTTTCAACTTTTTTTTTTATTGCTTTATTAGTGGAAATGCTAAAGCGTGCTTAAATGTTTCTATTTGGTCAATAGGTATATTTGTACATTCGACTACTTCACTCTATAGTACACACAACGTGCCTAGATTAGCATTACGACATATTTTCCTTGCTTATTACAAAATGGTATTAACAATTCAAGGCAGAATCGGTATGAAGCGTTCTCTGAGCAACATACTTCGATCTTAAAACCGCACTTAGGGCTTATTATGAGTCCGTGCGAATTTTCCTGCCAGTTTCTGCTGTGAAGTAATCATGTGTTACGATTTAAACGGTGGAACAGGCTTTACGCAATGTATTTGACAGCATTCATCAAGTCAGTTTATTCATCTATAGTTTTCATCTCCGGCAATAACAATAAACAAACCTAAGGTCCTTATTGATGGCAGAGGTTATTGAGAATATCAACGCATCAGTCAATACGAGTCACACGGATCTAGAAACAACCCTAAAGTTTTAATTTTTTTGTAGATATACATACTTATATATAAGGTCAAGGTAAAGAAAAACTTCTTTAGTTTTAAAAATATTTTTCTTAGACTAGTTACTTATCTGTCGTTTAATGTAGATAATAATTCAATCCTACATATTATAATATTAATTGACATAGATATATTATCGGCTTTTAATGTTGTTTTCGTATTTATAATTCAGTAGACGCAGTGAAGTCTTTTATTGCCTGAGGTATATGGTATCATAATATACCTATCTATATATTAATACGTGAAGCAAAAACTTTGTAACCCTTTTTAAGAAAATTGCGCGTGCGGAGGAGTATGAAATTTTCCACACTTATAGAGGATATAGAGAGGAAGTGTACAAAGCTAATATTTTTTAAAATTTATGCATAATAGATATATTAAATCAATAAAGAAAACATTAAATACACTACCATGTATTTGACACACACACATATACTCTTTGTTTATTTTCAAACTTTTGTTATTGCTTAAAATCTGTCAATCAATTGAGAATAGGTTAGTAATGTTTATTTTTAATATTACGAGTATTTGTCTATAGTGTAGTCTTGGTGAAATCTGTAACAATAGGACCATAATAATGTTGAAACTTATAATTTCAATTAATTATAGTCGAAATTCGAATACTGTATGGTATTTATAAATGGATCTGTGTCTGCCGCTTATGACTATTCTGAAGAGCCAAAGTTACCACCACAGAAACAGTTCACCTCAAAGATCTTGCGTCGTAAGTATTCGCTTTCATAGCTTTCATACTTCTGATTAGCAGTTGAACAAACTAATCATCGCAATATCCTGATGATGATGAGTGTTTGGTATGTATTACATATTATTATCATACAACGAAATTTGTCTAATTATCCTTAACAGACTTCGAAAGTTCAGCAATAAAATTGTAGACGTGCTTAAATAAAAAAAAAACAATTACTTTGCTATCGGTACCGGTACGGTCAGCATTTAAGTGAAAACCTGCTAAAGCGGACGTCAGCTACACAAACACGGAGTCTAGTGGCTTCCTACAAATAAAAATCTATTGTGCGCTTAGAAGCTCACTTAGATCTTGGAGCCACAAATATTTGGATACGGCGCTTTTAATGTATCAAAAGAAG
The DNA here is from genome assembly GCF_030267445.1 of Bombyx mandarina. Lineage (NCBI taxonomy): Eukaryota > Metazoa > Arthropoda > Insecta > Lepidoptera > Bombycidae > Bombyx > Bombyx mandarina. The sequence goes on along the minus strand of NC_143231.1, from coordinate 2,716,310 downwards.
CCGATTTTATTTGTACGTTCGTATATTTAGCGTGTGCTATTGTAATATATTTAGGACACAATTCAAATATTAATGTTCTCGTACTCCTTTTTCCTATTTACGTGGCGACGTAATCATGAGTTCTAGTTAGATAACAATTAATCCTTCATATCTTAAGGTGTTGTGGTGTGTGATCAATTTTATCTCGCAGCATTGAGGTATCAGCTCAGAATATTTCGTCTGTATCAAAAATAGAATCAGATAATTTAATAGAGGAGTTAAATTGAATCTTACGATTTTTTTTAAATTAAACCATAAAGGTGTTTTTATTGTGTTATATTACTGATGTCTGAAGGGAACTTAAGTATTCATATTTAAAAATCACTCCAGTATATTCGTTTCTGAATTACTGGTGGTAGGATCTCTTGTGATTTCGCACGGGTAGGTACCACTACCCTGCCTATTTCTGCCGTGAAGCAGTAATGCGTTTCAATTTGAAGGGCTTAAGCATTAATTTTGTATTTTATTAACACCGTCCACATTTTGACAAGCGATCTTTAGACTTAGATCTTTTAGACCAAAGCGTACTGTTTTGGTTGTTCAATGACGTCATTAAAAATAATTTTTGTTTGTTCCAATTGTTTTTTTTTGTTTTCAATTATTACCCAACCAGTTCATGTAGAAAAACTCGCTTCCGACACTTTAAATATGATGCCATATAAATAAACGCGCGTGTTATATTAAAAGTCCTCATATACTCACAATTAGCATCAAACATTAAAAGAGAAAGAGAAAACATTAGTACCTAAGCTATGATAAGTTGTTGCATAGCGCTTTCTTCGGTTTTTAAATTTAATTCGAATATTCCAATTTCGCCGAATAACACTTTAGTGTACGGGTAGTAGTAATACTAGAAATAGTAATTAATTAATTCACGCGTCGGAAATAGTAGAAATACAAATAAAAACGCGAAATGAAACAGTAAAAACTGTTTTAAGTTATCGCATATTCAACAGGAGAGACAAGTTCTAATCTTGACTTTTAGAATCTTCTTTTTTTCCACCTTATTCCACTGGGTCGGCACAGCTAATTTTTCTCTTCCATTCTATCAGCCGTCATTTCAACACTCACTCCCCCCTCTCTCGCCATATCGCCATTCCCACACTCCATCCATGTCTTCTTTGGTCGACCTCTTCCCCCTCTACCTTGCACTACCATTTCCATACATCTCCTAGTCACATGCATTTTCTCTCTACACATTTCATGTCCATACGACGCTAACCGTCCGCTCTTTAATTTGTTGATTACTCGGGGCTACTTTCCCACTGCCTCTGATAATCTTGAATTTTAGAATAACATACAAAATGAATTGAAATGAAATACATACACAGCACAACGGTACGTTAAGAATGTATTTTATGGGATGCAACCTGTTCAGACACGCTGGCCCCTTCCCATCTACATGGAACCAACAATGGAGCTGGTGCGGCTTGTGATGTGGCTGAAAAAGCCAAAGCATGTAAATACAGGGATTTAGACTCGGAATATGTTTTTGTCCCATTCGGTGTCGAGACCCTTGGTCCGTGGGGTCCTAGCGCTATAAGGCTTTTTAAGGAAATAGCGAAAAGGTTAGTCGACACCAAAGGAGACCGAAGAGCTGGCAGCTACCACGGACAAAGAATTAGTCTAGCTATTCAAAGGGGAAACGCTGTCAGTATCTTCGGAACCTTGCCTAAAGGGACTCCTTTTAATAATATATTTTAGTTATTAAATTATTGTTTTTATTATTTATTATTATGAATACTATTTTAATATTATTAATTTAGTATTTAATTTTGTCATAAATCATATAGAGGTTACATGTATAGAATTGTTTTTTATATTAAATACATACCACACATTCTAGCCTCAGTGGCCGGTGAAACTATTTTCATATAAATGAATTTGAAAATTAAATTAAACCATAACCAAAAAAAAGCATAAGTATTAACATCTAATTCCCATACTTTTCTTAAACGAAGCGCTCATGTTTGGCTCGCAATACAAACTACATAGTGACCAGTATAAAAAATCTTAATGATAATATCCATAACTATTAATGATCCGACATATCTGTTCTTCGTGAATGACGAGGCATTTTTTGTTTTGGGGTTATCAAAAAGGCGATTAATACATTGTAACGAAACCTATTTTATCAAAGTACTAATGGACTATTGATTTGACGAATAACCGTTCACGTAACATCCTCATAAAAGTTGATAATTAGTTAAAAACATTAGTTGAGCCACTGTCGCGTTGCGCGGAGTGTGACTCCCTTAGTTTTTTTTTATTAATTCAGTATTCACTTATTATTACAAAATAAATTAGATTCAATAATAACACTAGCTACAGCTCCACCTAGTAGTTGATTCATAAACTACCAATAATTTCAGTTCATTAATAATTATTAAAGTATAGATATTTCATTGACAGGTTTACAATAAATTTAATAGATAGCGGTAGCATCGACCGGCCACCTGCTTAATTGTTCAGTTCAGTTTGATAATAAAGTAGTTTTAGTTATATTCGTCATATTTTAAGTTGCTTTCCTTACCGGTTAAACCTTAGATTCTTCTTACTTTACTTTATCCGTACTACTTCGGAAGACCGATGAACTCGGTAAGATAGGAGTCGGCAAAAACATGTCTGGGGGGACATCACCCCCCATAGTCAGCACACCCGGCCCGTCCAATAAGGGACGCTCTGCGGTCTCACGCATGTTTGCCCACCGCCCTTCGACCTCTAACCCCGGTCTTATGGACCCTGACCTGGCCAATCGGCCTGGACCTTCCAGAGAGGCCCAGGGGTCCCCGAAGACCGGTCCGGGGGAAAGTACCTTTCCTACTCCGGCCGCTCGTTCGGGGGCCACTCAGTCTCGAAAGAAGGCCAGGTCTGAGTCGGACCAGGGCTCATCCGGAGGTGACAAGCGCGCCAGGATAGGACCGTCGTCTAGGTCTAGGGAGGATAACAACAGCGAGGAGTCTTCCTCTTCTTCTCCCTCCTATACCACGACTCCCTCCTCTTCTTGTTCCTCCTCTCGCAGTGGTAGTCCTGAACCCACTCCCACTCCTAAACCCACTCCTATGCCAAGGGCTCTTGCCAGTACGGCGGAAGTACGACGGTGCAAGAGAACCCCTCCTCGTTCCCCTTCTCCTCCTATATCTCCCATCCCTTCTGTTCGGCCTCGAGGTGCCCCTGCCCTAAGCAGCACGGCAGGCAACCTCGAATCCACGAGGTATATGGACTTAGAGGCCACGCAGTTGCATACGCACACGCAGTCTCATGTGATCCCAGCTGCCCCAGCTACCATCCCAAGAACGTCGTACGCGGCTAAAGCCGCAGCTCGTCCTCCAGCTCGTTCCATCCCTCCAAGAGCTTCAGTCCCATCAACATCATCCATTCCTACCCCGGGCACTAGGGGCCGCGCCCCAGAGCTCAAACGCCACCCACCTATATTGGTGGAGGTGCTCCCTAATTGGCCTAGCCACATGGCCGCCATTAGGGAGCGATTAGGCCGGGCTCCTTCGGTGAGACCCCATGGGTCCGGTTTTCGATTCCTGCCTACATCCGTGGAGGAATACAGGGCGGTCCAGTCGTACCTGTCGGGGGCCTCCGCCGCGGACAGTACCATTAAGTGGTACTGTTACGCAATGTCGGAGGACATTCCCACTAAGGTAGCGATTCGGGGCCTCCCTGCCGACACGGACTCGGCAGCAGTCATCAACGCCCTTAAAGAACTGGGATTCCCGGCACGCTATGCCCGGTGTATAGAGGCCATGAGAGGTAGGCCGAGCTGCATTTTTCATGTAGCTCTAGACCACCTCTCGAAGGTCGACCTCGCCCGCCTGTATGCAGTCAGTGAACTGCTATACTTGCCGGGGGTGACGGTTGAGGGTTGGCGTCCTGGCAAGGGTCCTGCGCAGTGTCACCGCTGCCAGGCCTTTGGTCACGCCTCCTACAATTGTCATCGAGCGGTCCGCTGCGTGCGATGTGCAGGTGAGCACGTTGTGGCGGACTGCCCGAGGCCGAGGGAGGGCCCCTTCACCTGTGCCAACTGTGGTAAGGATCATGCCGCCGTCGACAGACGGTGTGTAACCTACCGCAGGAGGCTAAGGATGATGGGGGTATCCGCTCCCCCTCCATTACCACCGGTGCCGCGGCCAAGGGCGAACCCAGTTCTTACTCCCACCGTTGCCCCTTTACCGATCCCCCAAGGGAAGGGTAAGGGGAAGGGAAAATCTTCTCTTCCTCCCTCCCAACCCACACTCCTCCTTACGAATGTGGAGGCCCACGCCACAGCGGCAACGCTGATGGCGGAGGCTAACCCACCACGCCCTTCCACATCCTCCGCTCCCGTCCCAAGAGCTCCAGCTGTTGCGTCCGCAAAACAGGTACGCACTACCGGAGGGAAAGCCGCAAGAAATGCAAAAAAAAATAAAAACAAAAAATTAAAGAAAAAGGAGAAGAAACTTGCGGCAAAGGCTCAAGAACAAGCCTTGCAAACTCAGGCCACAGGCAGTACCTTAACTGCCCAATCCAAGCCACAAAAAGAGGCGCCTCAACAAATGGAGGTGGAGTATGTGGAGCCGGAAGAGGCAGTAGCCTCCACCTCCTCTACATCCAGGCCAATAAAAAAAACGTCGATCGAGAAGCCCCAAGACCCAACGACCTCGGGCCCAAATCTGCAAACCCTCCCACCCCGCCCGCAGCGTGAGCGGCGCAGCGGTCGGCAGGCCTCCCAGCCTGCCGGCTTTGCTGCATGGCTGCTCAAGCTATGGGAGAAACTGTCTGAGGTGATCTCCGGAGTAATCCGTGAGATCGCCTCAGGAGCCAGCCCTTTCGGGGCGCTCCTGTCGGGGTTCTACCAGATGATTGCGCAGCTCAATGGCTAGCCAGGAGTTGCGCATCATCTACTGGAACCCCGACGGGATTAAATCCCGTAAGAACGACCTCTTGATTCTCGCCCGGGAGTACAACCCTGAGGTTGTGCTCCTGGGCGAGACCAAGCTACGTCCTCAGGATGTGTTCAGGATTCCAAACTACTTCATGTACCGACGTGACGAGCTTACCCCTGCCGGGCGGCCGTTCAGGGGCACTGCGGCCCTCGTCAGGCGGGACGTGGTACATGATGGGTTGGATTTGCTGTCCTTCACATCGACAAGGTCAGTCGGTGTGAGGGTACACACCTCGGGGGGAGATATGCGGATTTATGCCGCGTATAGACCCCCGGGGCCTGAGTTCCACCCTGAGGATATAAGACGGGCCCTGAATTACGACAGCCGCCCAGCTCTGCTGGTCGGGGACCTCAACGCGAAGCATGTCGCGTGGGGCTCCCGACTTAACACAGCAGTGGGCAGGCGGCTGTTAGAAGATGCCGATAGGGGCGACTACTCCGTGGTCGGCCCTGACGAACCCACGCACGTCCCGTCCGCCGCGCGATATCAGCCCGACGTACTGGACGTGTGTGTTCATAAGGGGCTACGGTGCCCCGTAACGATCGAGGCACTGTACGACCTGGGTACCCCCCATCTCCCTATCCTGGTGACACTGGGTATGGGGCTCACCCGGGTTGCGACCTCGCCCCTACGACCGAAGGTCGACTGGGAGCTCGTTAAGAGACGACTGGTCGACCTTCCCGTAATTCAGGACCCCAACACCCCTGAGGGGGTCGACGACGCGGCGGTCCGCCTTGTCGACTCCATCAGGGGAGCGATCGACCAGGCGACGACTCTTGTGCCCAGCGGCGGGCCCAGAGGTATACTCCCGGCCCATCTGAAAGCGATTATTCGCCGGAAGAGGGGCCTGAGGAGGCTCTGGGCGACAACTCGTTGTCCCAGGATCAAGCGCGAGCTTAATGAGTTGGAAGCGGAGTTGGCGGCGAAGATTAGCTCCTTTCGGGGCTATGCGTGGGAGGAACGGATTGAGGAGGCCCGTGAGGACCCCTCTTCCGTGTCCCTCCACCGACTTTGCCGCCAGCTCTCAAATCGGCCTGCCCCCACTAGTCCACTTGTGGACGAGAGGGGCAACCGATGCTTCTCGGCTCAGGCTCGCGCCGATGTCCTGGCCGCAATGCTGGAGCGGCAGTTCGCTCCAAATGACTCTGTATCCTCAGAGGCCGCATTCCACCAATCGGTGGAAGAGAGCGTAGCGAACCTACTCTCCTCCCCGGTGCCACCGTTGGGAGACGATGATTTCATCACTCCCGGCGAATTGCGCCTCTCCATCAAGCGGATGAAGAGGCGCAAGGCGCCGGGTGAGGACGGTATTCCCTCCCTCGCATTCTTCCACTTCCCTGAAACGGTCGTGTCATACATGACACGGCTGTTCAATTCCATTCTGTCCACAGGACACTTCCCGGGAATTTGGAAATTGGGCAAGGCAATGACCTTAGGCCCGGCAAGGATAGGAGAAATCCCTCCAGTTACCGTCCGATCACCTTGCTGTCGCATGTGGGCAAGTTGTTCGAGCGGCTGCTGCTGAGAAGGGTGTCGCCGCACATCCTTCTCAGACCCGAGCAATTCGGGTTTCGCAGCGGTCACTCGACAACGCTGCAATTGGTCCGAGTTATGCATCACTTGGCGGATCGGTCCAACGCGCGCCAGTACACGGCCGCAGTCTTTCTCGATATCGAGAAGGCCTTCGACCGTGTCTGGCATGCGGGACTGGTTCACAAGTTGTTGCGGAACACGGACCTCCAGCACGCCTACGTGCGACTGCTGGGGTCGTACCTGGAGGGAAGATCCTTCCTTGTCGCGGTCGAGGGCGCCAAGTCGTCGGTGCGCCCAGTCACGGCCGGAGTTCCTCAAGGGAGTGTCCTGGCACCACTCCTCTACGCTAAACGACATTCCCACGCTTGAGGGCAACCTCCAAGCGTGGGAAGCCGACGTGAAGTTGGCGCTGTTTGCCGACGACAGCGCCTACTTCGCGTCATCCAACTTCCCCTCTGCGGCCATCTCGAGGATGCAGAGGCTATTGGACTTACTGCCCCAGTGGCTGGACCGATGGAGGGTCGCGGTCAACGTGGGGAAGACTGCGGCTATCCTCTTCGGTCCGGTCCGCACAAGAGTCGTCCCGGGACAGCTCAGTCTCCGTGGCGCTAATGTCGAGTTTAGATCCAGCGTCCGGTACTTGGGGGTCGATATCGACCGGAGTTTGAGGATGACCGCCCACGCCAAATCGGCGTTGGCGGCCGCTCGCTACGCGAGATTCCTCCTCCGGCCGGTGTTAGCCTCCGGGTTGCCGGTCAGGACTAAGCTCGGCATTTATAAGACGTATGTCCGTTCCCGTATCACGTACGCAGCTGCGGCCTGGTATCACCTCATCCCGCAGGTCATGCGGGTGAAGTTACAGGCCCAGCAGAATCTGGCTCTTCGCACGATAGTCGGAGCAGGGCGTTACGTCAGTAATGCCGTAATCGCCCGGGATCTGGATGTGGAGTCGCTCGAGGAGTTCATCCGGAGGCTAGCTCGTAATCTTTACGAGCGGGCTGACGGTGGACCCCACGAGCATCTCCACAATTTAGCTCCCTTGCACGCCAGACCACCTGATGGTCTGGCGCTACCAAGGGAGCTACTAGAACCCCCTTCTATGGTAAGATAGTCGGCTTAACCGGAGTGATATGGGAGTGCTCATAATGAGTGCCCCCATGGGACTGAGCTGTCCACACTCGTCAGTTCCCCCCACATTGTTGGGGTGCCCCCTTATGGGGACCCATTTCCCACCCCCGTTGGGTGGACCACTCCCCCTTATGGGGAGTGACTAAAAGTCGGTCCCTCCCCGCGACGGCCTTCCCCTTTTGGTGAGTTCTTAGCGGGAGAGCGCCAAACTAGTGCCGCGGCCCCCCCTCTGAATTGTAGAGGTGGGGCCGCGGCATGGGGCCGGTGGCGGGCCCCTCGTATGCTGTCTGTTGCCCTGGTTTCTTGTATATAGATGTATATAGTAGTATAGTTAGTTGTAGTTAGTTTAGTTAGAATTAGTTAGATTGTAAGGGGAAAAAAAAAAAAAAAAAAAAAAAAACCGAAGCCAAGGACAGCAGCCGGCGCCGGGGTGCCACCTCCGCGGGCATCAATCCGTCGCTTACATCAAGCTCATCGTATTATGTATATGTATATATTTTGTCGATGTGGAGTGCGCCGAACGCGCATACGAACCCTCTTCCCATTCCCCCCTGCATCAACTCACCCCTGCCCTATGTGGTAGGGAGCTTCTGCCCGGGCAGTGGGGTTCGCCCCGAGGCCCGTTCCGTACCCCCGTAAGGGGGTACGACGACCCTTCTTCTTCTTCTTCTTCTCATAAAAGTTGATATTAAAAAGGTTTAGTTCGAATTAGTATTCTGATAAACTGAACTTCATTAGACACTTCATTGTCAAATTCAATTTGCGGTAGGCAGCGGCTTGGTTCTGCCCCTGGCATTGCTGAAGTCCATGGGCAACGGTAACCACTCACCATCAGGTGGGCCGTATGCTCGTCTGCCTACAAGGGCAATAAAAAAAAATCGATTTTGCGTGTGTCAGTAAAATCAAAGAAATTAATGGCCTCATGCATAGTTTCCATTGAGAAAGAAAAATAACTATGTTCCAAATATATTCGTTTGAATTTGATCACCTTTCGAGTTGAATTAAACCTATTGGAACGAAGTTCCTTATGGGACGATGTGGGGGGGGGGGGTACCCTAACCGGGAAAAAACGTCCGTAACGTAAGATTTTTATTATTCATGTATAGTCTCAGTATGATGGCTATACAGTGTCTAATGTATAGTCTACGTGATGTTATTATTATTATTCATAGAAATAGCTGTTTTTTTGTATATTATTATTATATATTTTTTATAAAACATTGTGAATAAAATAAAATTGATAACTTTGTAAAGTAGTTTTTTTTTTATCAATAAAAAAATCATAATAAAAAACGTATACCCGAATAATTATTTTCTTCACCGTTAGAGAAATTCTTAATTTTCATATTAACAGATTATAGTTTGTTAGAAATTTGAGAACTAAAGTGATTATACCGATGATAGAATGAATGAAAGAATTTAATGGAACTACTCCAGTGATCTAAATATGACGCGAACACACTCGAATACGTCACATGCTAAATAAACACAGACGGTGTGTTTGGATTGAGAAAAAAGACCACAAATCAAATTCAGTTTTCGAGGCCTACGAAAATATTTGAACAACAAAACTGCGCTGGCGAACAGAACAGAAATTCAATTTGTGCCCGAACAAAAACTAGGTGACCGTTCCTCTATTTCGGAGGAAAACAAATGGCCCCATTTTCGTACGTGAGCTTAGTTTTCAAACGCTTCTTAACCACCATACTGTCAAGTGCTCCAGCATCACTAAATACCAGATAGACTGTGTGTTTGTCTGCAGATCTGGGTAAAGGTTAATTCTTGGTCAACACATAGTAAGTATATGACGGCGCCAGTTATGGCTGAGCGGCAGATTCCGTCACCATTAGTATCCGGTTGAACTTAGTTTATTGCAATAAAGGTCATAAAAACCTTTTGAATAATAATTGTTGAAACTCTCACATATAATTTTCACAACCGACAGTTTCGTTTCAACTGACCGACTGACAGACTGCCTGAGACTGACTAAGACTGACTGACTGCCTGAGACTGACTGAGACTGACAGACTGCCTGAGACTGACTGACTGCCTGAGACTGACTGAGACTGACAGACTGCCTGAGACTGACAGACTGCCTGAGATTGACTGAGACTGACTGACTGCCTGGGACGACTCTGTCCATGTACCGCCATTTTATACTTTAGCGTTACGGCGTCCACCCTACATTTCTGTGATATTTATCGAAACAACATTTTATCATTTAAAATAATAATCAAAACAATGTCTGAATATTAGTAAAGTCGTTATCCACGACATTTATATTGGAAATGTGATAATGTTTTTAAGCGATTTGGAAATTTGCAAAAATGTGACCATATAAAGGACTATAAAAACCAGCGATAAACCTCAAGTGAAAGTTAAAAACGGAAACTCTTTCAATAAAAGGTTATAATAATTCAAATAAACTGTTTTATAATTAATGAACGAAACACTATTCTTCGAACTACGAAAATTCCTGTATCGTTACAAATTAAATTTCAGAGCCAATGGCAACACTTTTGTCGGGGGCAGGCAAACAAAAACCGTTTTAAAGTCAACACAATCAACGTCGGAATTCCTCCAACGCTGCATCGTTTGAATTTCACACATCAAAAATTCCCGAGCTGAACCCACGCAACGGTGAAAATAATTAATTTCACCCAAAATCCATTATAGTTGAGTGCTTTTCCGTGAAACAGGTAACAATAACTTGGCCGCTCTTTAATAAACATGCAATAGGTCCTGTTCATTAGTGCACAAAGATTCATTGTAGCACTATTTCCCGTCAAGTAATTTAGCTATTCTAAAACGGTGATAGAAATGGTTTCAGAACATCCTAATTAGGTTATTTCTGACTGCTCATTCTACATTTGTTACTTTTTTAGTTCGAACCTTGCGTAAAAACTACGTAACTGTCAATATGTTGCTGTTTCGATTCTTTGTCTTCTTTTGTGGTATGCTGGTAAACTCTGGTAAACTCATCAACGAGCTCTTTATACATGCTTTTTTCCTAAACGATAATCTGGGTCTTGAATCGATCCGGAAACACTTGAAGTTACCGTCGGAAAGGTACTTCGATAAGGCAGCGGATCACGATAATCGCCTTATGGTTGCCATGATTTATGATAATATGATTTTCAAAAGCTTTTTGTGTTTAAGAACACGTGATCGATAAAACATGTTGTTTGTGACTAGATAATATGGAGACGATCTCATCGACCACCTGTTGTCAAGTGGATCTCGGAGCTTAGATATACCACTACGCTATACAAAATCGTAAATTGAACCTACTTCGATAGGTTTCACATAAATGACCATGTTCTAAACAGGTAGCATTTGGTATGCCTGGTATCCGTATCTAGTAAGCACGTGGTAATTTCAAAATTTCGTAATTGCTACCGCAAAGATTAGTACCGAAGTCAACCTTTTTGTCGATTCAATGATTCACTTTTGCAAGGCCTTTCCTGTCTCATGAAGAAAAGTGGATGAATATAGGCAGCACTACTGCCACTTCGTATTATTCCTGATTCCAGCTTAAAAGTCGGGATAGATGTTACACAATAGAAATCCAATTTATAGGTATCTGAAGATGAGTGACGTCATTCAGTTTTGCTAAGACTATATGCTGCGACTATAAAGAGCACTCTAATATCTGAGAGGAACGTTTTTGGCCGAAAAATTCGGGTTCGGGTATATGAATAAGAATAGCTAACGGTAACATCTCCGAATTATCAATAGCCTTACCCTTGTCGTTACCACTTCCACATGTTGCGGCTCTGCGCTTATAAATTTAACCTCACAAAGGCCGTAGCTATCCGCAGTACAGAGCTTGGGGCTCGTGGAGTGTGGCTCAAAGAGAGATCGCGATAACGCGCGACCAGTCGTGGTTCCGGGGAGGGCGGTATGCAACATTAGCCAATCTCTGGAATCTAGGAAAGTTAATTTGTAATATTACCGCTCCGGTAAGTGGATTTCAAGAGCTGATTCTTTAATTAATTTATTTCATTTTCTTCAGATTTTGCATCCATATTAAATTCATTAACATTTTATATAGTATACCAGAATTAAATAAAAACAATAACTACAATCTCGGAATAGAACAATAGCAATAATAATAATAATATAACAAAAAATCAAATAATAATAATAACAAAACAAAAACTCAAAATTAACGTCAAAACTACCTTAATGAAAGGGCTGGTTTGGATCCAGAGTGCTCAACATGCACACGTGTCCAGTGCTGAATTATTGGGCAGTCCAGATCCATTCGTGAGGCGAACAGCCGTAGGTAGCTGTTGCGACTGACCCGCACGCGGTGAATCAGGGAAGCAATTCGTTTACGAATGATTGCTGCGAAGCATCTATTCGCGCATCCGCAAACATCCTCGACGCGCCGCAGTGACGTATTAAATGCACTCGTGGCCATAAAGTTCATTAAAGAGTATTTTTTTGTTACTCTCCTAACTGTGCATCACGTTTTTACTGTTAAAAAAATACAAAAGTAAAATGCGTAAACAACATAAACTGCGGTTGGGATTAAGATAAAATGGACGAATATCAATAATGTTCTTAAAGCATAATAATATTAATGTACTGTGTCAATATAAATTGAAAATTGAGAATGGGTAGAATTGATGAATTTTAAATAAATCTTATTGATCATTATTTGTGATTGCCGTAGACGGATAACTTTTCATCTCACTTATTATTAAGTAATCAGGATGAATTTCAATAATGTTCTTAAAGCATAATAACATTATTGTACTGTGTTAATATAAATTGAAAATTGAGAATGGGTAGAATTGATGAATTTTAAATAAATGTGATTAATCGATAGACGGATTAATTAATAATATTATCTATATTGATAATTGAGGATTAATAGATAATTGATATACGGATAAGTTTTCATTTCACTTATTATTAAGTAATCAAAATATCGAAGACCGTGAACATAATGAGAATTTCACCAATCTTAAGACATGACATCGAAAACTAACGTACAGTGTACCGTATGTATAGTTTACCCTATGTATAGTGTGTGTTTGAACTCGAACGAATGAACGTTTCTCTGATCCTACGCAATTTAATTAAAATCTTCAAACTCTTGTCGAAATTAACTATTTCAAAAAGCCCGTCTGCCCCCTTAAATTTACATGACGTACATTTTAGACAATGTTAGACAAACAAGGCGATCAAACAAAGATCGCATTAGAACGAGGAGGTCCCATAATATTGAGAAATGTCTCATGTTGTATAACACCGACCATCCGCTGTCCGCCCTCTCATATAACGTAATGGCCGCCGGCTAAATCTTCACATAGTGTTATACGGCAGTCTCAGTCAATAGAAGCTCTCACATTTTAAGCCGCAGTAGTATTCTATTTGTTCCTTTTCTTATAAAAGCATAATGAATAATTTATAGTATATTTTAATAGCACTTTTGTATTAATATGAAAAGTAATTCTATAAAGTAATACTCGGATTGGTTGTGGGACTGCAATGTTTAGTTTATAAAATTGAAATAAAAAATAGGATAGTAAATTAAAAATAACGTTACTCGGGTAACGGTAATATGTTGCCATAAAAATATAAATCAATTATTAGCATTTAACAATATTTTTAGATATTCCATTCGATGTGACAAACACATTTTTAAGGTTAACTTTTTACTGAGCCAAGATCTCTGAAGGAATAAATAATAAATAAATAAAAAACAACAAAACAAATAAATAGTCATTTATTTCGACGCTAAAATCTTAAATCAAAATTTCTATACCCATAGCAATTTAGCCAATGCCACGATCATTACCCAAAGTAGCGGAGACAGTGTTCTTCCGCTGCTGTTTAAGTACCCAAATCTTCTGCCCTGATGGATTAATTCCAGCACAGAATCCATTGTTTCTTGACTATTGGGCAGAATCTGCTCTGGCGGAAGCAGGAAACCGTATTGGCCTCTATCGCGAGACTCGTAACAGTACACGAGTGGAACGTTTAAGTCCTCTTTAACCCAATCAATGCTACCTCCAGTAGCGAGGTCTGGAAAATAAAAATAAAATGATCCTGTATCAAATATAGGACATTAGGTAGTTACCAGACGTGTTAAAGCAACCAAATGCCTGAGTGAAACGATTTTGCGTACAAACTCACGGCCCGAGTTTTAAGTGGTCATTGGGGCCCATCAACATTGCATCATGAATGCCCTTATTCACCTTGAGACATGTAGTCAAGGTTCCACTCTTCAAACTCGAAGCTGAAACAGCTAAAAGTTTTACCTTAAAAAATACCAATCACGTCGTAAATGAATAGCTTCCTAAAATATATCGATAAAATAAGACCTATTAAAAATCTGTTAATTTTCGTAGTAACTGGTATATGTATAAACGTATTACTATCATGCCTAATCCAGCTTAAAGGTTACAGCTGCTCTCAAAGCAGAAATATGAGACTAAATAGAAAATGTGGGATATGAATTCGTTTGGTTAACTATAACAATAAAATATATATTTGTAACTAACAAAAATATTTTTTAATGTGCCCTAAGTAACCACAAGCACCGTCCTCATTGAACCCGTCGCTTGCGACAAAGGGCTCGACGAGTGAATTAACCCATAGACACAGCCCACTGAGTTCCTCGCCGGATCTTCTCAGTGGGTCGCGTTTCCGTTCCGGGGGTAGATTCTGCGAAGCATTGCTTTTGCTAGGGCCAGTGTTAGCAACACTCCCGGTTTGAACCCCGTGAGCTCATCTAGACATCAAGGAGAACAGAAATAGCCTCTCAAGGCTATTAGTATAGGTTGGAAAATTTGTTGATAAAAAGTTTTTACCTATGAAGAACCGAACAGTTGTCTGAAAACATTTAGGCATCACCCATCCCAAACGTTTTTTTTTCCAGGTTACTTAAATTTTTAATAGATCGAGTTTTACTCACAGATAGCCTCAGCTATATTCCCGGTCCTGTAGAGAGTTCCAAATCTGACAGACAAAGCTCCCATGGCGCGTCTTCCGATGTTTATCTGCAATAAATAATGAAATTTTTTATACATAGTCAGGTCATAAATTCTGTCACATGTTTAATGTAAAATAATTGAAACAAGGTTATTCATTATGTAACCATTCATATACCAAAATGTACTTAACAAAACATAGATTCTTATGACACTAAAGTTTATTCAAAATGACCTCCGTGATTTTGAATATAGGCCTTCAATCTGCGCGGCCAGTCGTCTATCGCAGCACGAACGAGGTCCATGTCAATATCGGCGGCTGACTTAATCAAGGATGTCTTGAGTGACTCCAAATTGGGATGAGGCTTTGAGCACGCCTTTTCCTCCAAGTGTTGCCATATCTTGTAATCTAACGGATTCAAATCTGGACTGGAGGAGGGCCAGTCTTCGTGCCGGATGAAGTCGATTTCACGCGCCGCCAGCCAGTCTTGTGTGCTCTTCGCTCTATGAGCTGGCGCCGAATCTTGTTGGAATACCCAGTGCCTGTTATTGAACATGATATAAGAAACAGGTACCACAAGGTTCGTCAGGACTGTATTTTGATACACAACTGCATTCGTTTTTACACCTTTCTCACAAAAATGTACCTCTGTTAAGCCCCAATAAGAAACTCCCAACCATACCATGAGCGAGGATGGAAAATGACCTCGTTGGATACGCGGAATACGGTTGCTCGCTTCTTCATTACTGTGTGCGTACACCTTATCATTTTTTTTGTTGTAGCTCCCTTCTACGGTAAAAATTTTTTCATCCGAAAAAAGAATTTCCCGATATTTTTTTCCCGCGTACCGCTTCAACAAAGCGCGGCATCTCTTCAGTCTCAGGTCCGTTAGACGAGCATTCAAACGATTTCCTGTTTTTCTTCGAAATGCCCGAAGCCCTAAGTCTTCATTTAACACCCCTTTCACCGTGGTTCTGCTTAACCCCATCTAGAGGGCCAACAGTTTCTGCTTACGTTTGGGATTTCTTTGAATTCGCGCCTTCACAGCTTTTATCACTGCTGGAATCCTAACAGACCGAGGGCGACCACTTCTTGACCTGTCATCTACACTAGAGTCTTCATTGTATCGTTTGATGGTACGATAAACGAATCTTTTGGTTATATTAAAATTTTTCAATATGTTAAAAATTTGAATTGGCGCGTAACCGCAACGATGCAACGCAATAACTGCAACACGGTCTTCTTTAAGCGTCCACTCCATATTTAAAAATGAGTAAAATTCTAAATGTATACTATTTTTATTTTCATGAACAATTCGAAATTCGAATTCAATAAACTTTTTTGTGACCAGCATTCTAAAAGAAAAGTTTTTACTGTGTGACAATACTTATGACCTGACTAGGTATATTTGACGTCCGTCAGACTGGAATATTTGTTATGGTTCCGGGAATCTGTACATTTAGTATTGTAATCTAAATAGGCATTTTAATTGAAAAGTTAAAATAATGTGGTATTTTTCTTTCACCAGTAAAACTATACTGGTGCTGTTTTATGCACGAACGAACGGGTCACTCATTAATGGAAGAAGCCTATACATGGTAGATATGATAAGTTTTGATGCGTCTGCAACCCAATTTGTTCGTCATTTGACAAAACTGCTATCAGGATTCTGAGACATGAATAAATTTTACTAAATACAATTATCGTATCGTATCATATGTCGTATCACTCTTGTCAGAGCGGTCGTGGTCGTCATCCAGTATCATTGGTGTGTGCAGATGTTATGCGTCTCACGAGCAATCGCCACTCCTCCCGGTCTGTGGTGAGCCTGGTACACTCATGCAAACAGCCGCCAACTGCCGACTTGATCTGGTCGGTCCATCGCATGGGCAGCCAAAATATAAATATACAAATATACCGCCATCAAAATTTAAGCATAAAATATTCAATGATACTGACACTTCGCTCTGATCTCAACATAGGTAGTTAGGTGCTACTTAGCTTAGGTGCTAGTAAAAAAATAGGGTACAATATCAGCATGTTAATGAAATTAATTTGTGGACACATGGACACAGTTGCCAACTATCGGTAAAATGCTTTCTATATGAGGCTGGTGCGAACTATGTCCTCAGTTTTATGGAAACCATATCACTACTTACTTAACAAGGGTACCAATTTATCGAATGAAAAACGTTTTCGACAAATATTCACGAATGACTTCCACGGTAAAAGAATAACATTGTGTAATCAAAATGAAACTAGTAAAAAATGTCATAATTAGGTACTGCCTGTAGGACGTCTGGTGAACCCGGAAGAGTATGTACCACTACCCTGACCATTTATGTCGCATTAAGTTAAGTGTTTACCGGAACATATAGACACTACAACGTAAATGCCGCTACCCACCTCGAGACATGAGTTCAATTGTCTCAGTTTTTACAGTACAGCACAACGAAACGCATTATTACTTCACGGCAGAAAACGGCAGAGTGGTGGTACCTACCCATGCGGACTCACAAGATAAGCTATAACCAGTGCCGGATAATTGTCTATAACTCTAAATGTCTACGTAAAATGTGTGACATGTGATCGATAATCCTTCAAAAATCGTAGGCACCATGAATTAATCTTATCTCGTATTCAATTAATATTTTATCTAACTAAATGATATTTTATTGTTAAACGCTGTCTGGTATTTTATCTAAAGGAAATGGAATTTATTTATCCGCTAATATGTACTTTACACATAAATAATGGTATTTTGTTATCGAATACCTATACGTTTTTTGTAAATATATATATATTTATTGAAAAGTATTTTTAAGTTTAGGAAAGTACCACCTTACTGTAGGTACTACTGTATTCTACTTACTTCTATATTATTGATTATAGTTTGTAAGGTGTTTCAATATCTTCATTTCTGACTAGCTGACCCAGCAGACTTCGTAGTGCCTCAATCGATAAATAAAAGACCTAAACTTTTGTATAAAATAAATTTAAAACAGACAAAAAGCATCCGTCCGACGGGGGACACATCAGAGGAAAAACAAAATTGTTATTTTTATTTAAGTCCGAGCATTTTCATATTTATCTACCTTTTAAACCTTCTCTGAACTTCCACAAATAATTCGAGACCAAAATTAGTCAAATCGGTCCAGCCGTTCTCGAGTTTTAGCGAGGCTAACGAACAGTATTTCATTTATATATAACTAGTCAGGTCATAAGTATTGTCACACAGTAAAAACTTTTCTTTTAGAATGCTGGCCACAAAAAAGATTATTGAATTCGAATTTCGAATTGTTCACGAAAATAAAAATGTATACTTTTAGAATTTTACTCATTTTTAAATATGGAGTGGACGCTTAAAGAAGACCGTGTTGCAGTTATTGCGTTGCATCGTTGCGGTTACGCGCCAATTCAAATTTTTAACATTCTGAAAATTTTTAATATAACCAAAAGATTCGTTTATCGTACCATCAAACGATACAATGAAGACTCTAGTGTAGATGACAGGTCAAGAAGTGGTCGCCCTCGGTCTGTTAGGACTCCAACAGTGATAAAAGCTGTGAAGGCGCGAATTCAAAGAAATCCCAAACGTAAGCAGAAACTGTTGGCCCTTCAGATGGGGTTAAGCAGAACCACGGTGAAAAGGGTGTTAAATGAAGACTTAGGGCTTCGGGCATATCGAACAAAAACAGGACATCGTTTGAATGCTCGTCTAATGGACCTGAGACTGAAGAGATGCCGCGCTTTGTTGAAGCGGTACGCGGGAAAAAAATATCGGGAAATTCTTTTTTCGGATGAAAAAATTTTTACCGTAGAAGAAAGCTACAACAAACAAAATGATAAGGTGTACGCACACAGTAATGAAGAAGCGAGCAACCGTATTCCGCGTGTCCAACGAGGTCATTTTCCATCCTCGCTCATGGTATGGTTGGGAGTTTCTTATTGGGGCTTAACAGAGGTACATTTTTATGAGAAAGGTGTAAAAACGAATGCAGCTGTGTATCAAAATACAGTCCTGACGAACCTTGCGGAACCTGTTTCTCATACCATGTTCAATAACAGGCACTGGGTATTCCAACAAGATTCGGCGCCAGCTCATAGAGCGAAGAGCACACAAGACTGGCTGGCGGCGCGTGAAATCGACTTCATCCGGCACGAAGACTGGCCCTCCTCCAGTCCAGATTTGAATCCGTTAGATTACAAGATATGGCAACACTTGGAGGAAAAGGCGTGCTCAAAGCCTCATCCCAATTTGGAGTCACTCAAGACATCCTTGATTAAGGCAGCCGCCGATATTGACATGGACCTCGTTCGTGCTGCGATAGACGACTGGCCGCGCAGATTGAAGGCCTGTATTCAAAATCTCGGAGGTAATTTTGAATAAACTTTAGTGTCATAAGAATCTATGTTTTGTTAAGTTCATTTTGGTATATGAATGGTTACATAATGAATAAACTTGTTTCAATTATTTTACATTAAACATGTGACAGAATTTATGACCTGAATAGGTATATACAGTCAAACCTGGGTAAGTGAGAACTGGATAAGTAAGAAAACTCTATAAGTGAGAGTAATAGCCAGGACCCGTCATTTTAAGCTCCCAAAACCTCTATTAGCGAGAAACAGAAACCTCTGTAAGAGTGAGTCGTTTTTCCCTCATGGACCTCCGTAAGTGAGACTGCTACCTATCTATACCTCTATAAGCGACAGCCGAGTTTTATTTATTTATTTATATTATTTAGGAGGAACAAATGACAAAACCTATTTTATGACTCATTCTTAACTTTCGTGGAACTTCCTATCATTGTTTTTGTTATGTTTTCTCGTCAATATTGAACCTATTCTATTTCGTGGAACCAAAAAATAACGTTGTTATTTTATCGCATTCTTTTCGAATGGACACGTGTGCCTGTGTACTGTCCTGTTTGTCGGACTTACTCAGTTCATCGTTAATCAATTGCGAAGGAAAGTTCTATTCTGCATCATGTAAAAACGGAAAATTAAAGTACTGTCATTAAAGTCATAAACTTAAAATAGTGAATGCATTTGAATGCGGAAAATCCCGAATCGAAATTCAGAGGGAGCATTAGCGAGAAACTCGGGTTAGTGAGAAACCTCTATAAGCGAGAATGAGATTGTGCTCCCTTGAACTCTCGCTTATCCAGGTTTGACTGTATATAAAAATGAATTGCTGTTAGTTTAATTAGTCTCGCTAAAACTCGAGAACGGCTGGACCAATTTGGCTAAGTTTAGTCTTGAATTATTCGTGGAAGTCCAGGGAAGGTTTAAAACAGAGATAAATATGAAAATACCCAGAAACAAATAAAAATAACAATTTTGATGTTTCCCTTTGATGTCCCCCCCGTCGGACGGATTCCTTTTATTAGTTTATTTTATACAAAAGTTTAGGTCTTTTATTTATCGATTGAGGCACTACGAAGTCTGCCAGGTCAGCTAGTAATGTATAATTAAACGTACTACTTACTGCGTCGTGGTAATTGGCGTAAGGAGCTGTTGAGTTGCCGAACGGAATCAGAAGAAGTTCTCCAAACGAATGGAAAGAGAGATACATATCGATTCTGTCTCCAAGGCTCCTCAAATACGTCGATAATGATCTGCTCTCGGGTTCAGAAAACGGTCCTGGACCGGCGTAGGTGTCAGTAGCTGGATTGGTGCTGGCTCCACTGACTGTTATTTTTGTAGATATTAATTATTGAAAGCGATGTAAAAATCTACGACATCTAGCAGCCATATTATTTTCGAATAATTATATAAATTAAATTAAATTCACTTATAATTATAACCTGATCAAGGAGATTTCCGCACGCCTCATCGACGCCTCAAGGGATCCAAGGGCTGGCGCGCATTTTGGACAAAGGTTGAGCCTGGCCATTTAACGGGGAAATGCCGCCAGCCTCTTGAGCACCCTACCCTATGAGCGCAGCGATTTGGGGTCGATTTTTTACATTATCAAGTTTTATTTTGAATTTGGTATAAGTATATATTTGAAGTAGTTTATTTAGTAGTTTTAAACTATTCTGATAATTGAAATAAAATATTCTAGATTAAAAAAAAAGTTATACCTACACTTGTTTAAATAATTAAATACTACCAATACTATTCGATGCGTCATTAATCAGCACAACTCAGTTAACTGCTAGTCTAATGCGACTCAGATTTAGAAATCTTTCTAGATTAACATTGACATATATGCTGAAAAGACCGCAGTAATTGCATATCTGATGGCTTTTGAGATCGTTTGCTTGGCCATTCAAAAAAACATGATTATTCTCTATAATTATTATCTATTATAGTCTATTATAGTCTATATTAAAGTCTTGTAAACGTCCAATATAAGTTGGCAGTTCAATAAACTTACCGAGCCAATTGCTGTTCCAATTTCTGTTCAAATCGACACCGAAGAAGTTGCCGATAGGACGCCTGTTCTTACGCCACATACGGAACTAAAAGAATAGAAATCTATAGATGCTATTTTTGTGTACCTTAGTTTTATTGGTTGAACAATACAAATTTATAGATTTACTTAAAGTCCTCATTTGTATGTCAATTATCAGTCCCCTCATTATCTCGATGGTGAATTCTTGCATAGTAGTTATATTTTAATCATTTTATTCATGAAACTTTCGTGAATTTTTCATGCGTACTGTCATTCACCTATTATTCTTTCATAAAATTTGTATTCATTTAAACTTAAAAGTCGTCACGTCTAATTAAATATGTTAGAAACAATTACTTACATTAGTATGACTCCATACATAGCCATCAGGATTGGTCACTGGAAAGATATACCAGTCAAAATCACGAGCAGCTGCTCTCGTCTCTGGGTTAGTACTGGTAAGTAGTTCATTAGCAATGAAACAGACGGTAGCTGGCGATATCCATTCTCTGGCATGTAGGCCTCCTTCCAAGAATATAATCTTTCTACCGCTGCCGTGAGATATTCTGAAACCTTCGATTTCTCGACCCTCGTAACTGACGCCTCCAACTAATTTCGTCACTTCCGAATAAGTTCGGACTAAATCATTGATCCAGGCATTGATTCCTTCTAAATTGTAGTAAGTATCAAATCGCATGCTCGGTGTGCGTCCTCTTGTGTAAGGGCTAACTGTCTCTTTATCAATAGCTCTGGAAAACCGAATTTATTGTATTTTAACCAGTAATATTTCGCTTTCTCGCCTTTATTTACATTTTACGTCAATATGAATACCTTGCTACCTTGTAAATCTCAGGCCTAATATTTCCAAGGGTTGTTTTTTTACCGTTCATCAGTAGTAGATCTATGCTTGCTTACTATACAATCATCGAACCATCAAAAATTGCTAATTAGAAACATATGCATACTTACTCTTGAATATTGGACATGACAATCTCATAATTAATTCCATTGCTGCTTAGAAAATTATCCAAATCAATTTTGTTCTCAGGTTTGCTCATGATATTCACGAATTCGGCTTTGATACCAGGACTTGACCAGAAATCGAATCTTAAATCGTTATCCTGAAGGTTCTGTAGTATTTCGATCTGTCGTTCATTTTCTGGTAGAACTTTGAATAAAGTATAATTATCGAATCTAAACTTTTCACTCAAAACGACTGGGGCGAGTAAAAGAAAACTAAAATTAAATAAAAAACGCATCATTTTGACACTAGCTAGTATATTACGTTGACGATAAGTTTCACACAACTAAAATCCAAAACAGTATCAACATTTATGTTGAAAATTTGATGGATCTATAGTGAATTATAATGATACTTAAACGTGGGTAAAAAAACGATGATAACAATTTTAAATAATCTTATCGATAAAACGGATAAAAACAACCGCTTTGATACTTGTTCGTTTATACTTTTAATTTATTTACCTATAAGGGACATGATTTGAGGAATTTTTCGAGATGATACCAGCATCTCGTTTTTACCATCGCACCGCCCGCCACCGGAGTAGAGTTCATCCACATTACCTGGAGCCACTGCGGTCATCCACAGTGCGTTTCCAGAGATCTTTTTTGCCACGTACCATCCGGCTATGGAATGAGCTTCCCCTCCACGGTGTTTCACGAGCGCTATGACATGTACTTCTTCAAACGAGGGTTGTGAAGAGTATTAAGCGGTAGGCAGCGGCTTGGCTCTGCCCCTGGCATTGCCATGTTGTCTATGGGCGACGATAACCACTCACCATCAGGTGGGCCGTATGCCCGTCTGCCTGCAAAGGCAATAAAAAAAATATATATATTTTGCTACATCATTATTTATTAAAATATTAAGTAGTAGAAGTAAAATAAGTAAACAGTGCTAAAAAATTCACGAAATGCTTTTAATTTGTATGAAATTAGGATTGTAAAAATTATTTTGCTTGTGCATTTTTGTTTGCTATGTTCTACGAATCTAATCTTTCTGTCGAAAAATATGCAGTTTCCGTTCTTGGCGAATTACATTAATTATTATTTAATTTTTAATTAACTCGTTTCGACCAAGAATAATGCAAAGTGCAGTGGAATGTTTCAAAACTTGTTGGGACAGGCGTGATTATTATTAAAATACACATAACCTTCCTATTAGTGGAAGAGTTCACAATAATGCACTTTTATGCCTAGTATCCTATCCACACTATTCATATTATTGTATTATATTGTGTTCAACTTAAAAAAAAAGTTGGTATTTTGTATGTTTATTTTTTTGGAAATACATAGAACATAATAATATATGAATAATGTAGATGGTTGACTAGGTATAGAAGTTTATATACTCGTAGAAGTGAATATAAATAATCGGAATAGATTTTTCAAAAATAAAATAGTACAGATGTCATGTCTACTAAAGACAAAACGCACTGAATGTTACAAATTAATTGAAGTACAATAATGATTTATCTTGATTACAAATAATCACACCTAAACTAGCACTTTTCAAATTATATGCATGTAGAGAAACCATCGAAATCAGAAAGTAGTTATAAAATGTCAGACGAGGGAATCAGACTCGTAACTTTTTTGTGAATTTTGATTGCTAGGTTAATAAACATCACACAACAGATTTAACAACGAAAAGCAGTAGTGGAGTTAAAAATGAAAATTTTAGTCCGTTTCCGCTGTTCATGTATCCAAATCTCTTGGCTTGGTGGATGAGGTCTATTATAGAGTCCATTGTCTCTTCGCTGGTGGGCAAGATCTGATCAGGAGGCAGGAGATGACCGAAAGTTCCCCTGTCACGGAGCTCGTATATGTAGACTAAGGGAACGTCAAGGAATTCTTTGACCCAATCTGCGCTGCTTCCCGTTGCATGGTCTGATAAATGAAGAGTTACTATTATAATAATACTAGCTTTTGCCCGCGGCTTCGTCCGCGTGGAATAGTTACTTTGGTATAACGCTAAATTTTACCCGCGACTTCATTTACGTAGAAGTAAGTGTATTTTTGAATAATAAAATGTTAAGGAGCTATTTAAGGTACCAAAATCATGCTTTTTAGCCGACTTCAAAAGAGGAGGTTATTAGGGCTCTGCTCGTATTGGTCTTAGCATGATGTTATAAATAGCCTTCCTCAATAAATAAGCTATCTAACACTGAAAGAATTTTTCAAATCGAACCAGTAGTTCCTGAGATTAGCGCGTTCAAACGAAAAAACTCTTCAGCTTTATAATATTAGTATAGATTATGTTATTCCTGATAAAAAAAAATTGAGAGCCGTAATAATTCAAGATAGCTAGTTGTTTTATATCGGGTAATTATTACGATCTCGATTATTATCTATATCATTAAAATATTGAATGCTAATTCAACAATTCGTAATGGCTTCCAATATGCCAGTATTCAGGATATGCCGATCGAAACGATGAGGCTTCAAAAGTTCACATTTTAATTATCATAATAATAATAACTAATAAATGAGAACAAATCATACACGGTCATTCGGTCCCGATTTAGGATTCACTGTGTTATATTTTGTACCAGAGACTGATAAACATATTGATATACTTTTAATTATATACATAAGGTGATTTAATCCGAAGAGAGTAAGTTGATGTACATAATAATATGTGCGTATTGTGTTGCTTTTGTTTTTTTGTCTATACTAATATTATAAAGAGGAAAGATTTGTTTGTTTGTTTGTTTCGAATAGGCTCCGAAACTACTGGACCGATTTGAAAAATTCTTTTTCCATTAGAAGCCGACATTGTCCCTGATGAACATAGGCTACTTTTTTTTTTTTTTTTTGGTGTCATATGTCTTTTAATGTTTCCGAAGCGAAGCGAAGGCGGGTCGCTAGTGTAAACTAAAATTTCTAAATTTCTCTTTTTTTTTCTTTGTTATCTACTTATATGTGGTTTTAATTATGTAAACACGTTTGGTTATTGTTTTAGCAATTTTTTTAAATATTTTTTTTTGTTTTGTGCTGTCGGTTTCTCAAATAAATAAATAAAATAAAATATACCAATCACTGATCAGTGAAAACTAATTTTACTGTTTAGGCTCGCGTTTTTATTTTCATTATAGTATATCCAACTATAGTTTTCCGTGACCACAAAAGTATTATTAAGTTCGTCCACGACCCGCGAATTTCTAGATTGTATTATTAATTACTCACATATGGCTTCAGCTATATTTCCTGTTGTATATTCTGTACCGTATCTCACGGATAAAGCTCCCATCGCACGCCTTCCAATATTCACCTGCATAAAAGAAATAAACTTCAATAATCTAGTTATAAAGAAAATAAAGCAGTAATGCGTTTCGGTTTGAAGGGTGGGGCAGCCATTGTAACTATACTGAGACCTTAGGACTTATCTCAAGGTGGGTGGCGCATTTACATTGTAGAAGTCTATGGGCTCCAGTAACCACTTAACACCAGGTGGGCTGTGAGCTCGTCCACCCATCTAAGCTATAAATAAATAAAAAAAGAAAAAAAATATTCGATGGCTACAAACTAAGATTTTCTCCTGTGTAATGACACAGTCTTCTGTGTAATGTCAAACATTCATAAAAGACAAGGACATCATTCATACAAAACACTCTGAATATGAAATTTTTATCACACTGATACCGAGTCAGACCAAAGAATGATCGTGGACATCTTGGTATATGTATCAAGAATCATAAAACATACAACCAACGTTACAAAATTAAGTAGTTAGATCTTAATTCCAACACGTAAGAATTTCATGCTCAGTATAAATTCACAAAATTATAAGGGATTATTATGAAATTATCATGATTATAAGATTTTACCATCCAATCAGTTATAATCCATTGTTTTTCTTTTTGTTCGTTTCGTTAATTTTTCTATTTATTAACTGAGATAGGCTGACCAACTTGTGGCTAACTTAGAGTTAATTGTTTGCCATAATCCCTAAGTAACGTCTATGATTTAGGAGAACAAGATTAGAAAAACCGGTACATCCAATATACTAGAATTCGAACTCCACGAGTTTAAGTTTAAGGCAGGTGGAGTAATTTCTGTTCTTAATTACTACATAGGCCATAATCTCAGCTATTTATCTAGTGAAAAAAAATAAGCTTCTAAGCACTTACCACATCATAATAATTTGCCAAAGGCTGAGTTGTGTTGCCAAAAGGTACCAATAACAGCTGGCCAGAGGAATGCATCGACAGGTATATATCAATTTTATTTCCGATAGCCGTTATGTATGTGGAAAGAGTGCGGGTTTCGGGTTCCGAGAATGGTCCAAGACCAGCGTAGTTATTTGAAGACGGATTAGTACTGGAGCCTTTAACTGAAATAGGGAAAAATAAGGATAAAATATCAAAGTAACAGAAAATCACACTAAAAAGTTAAAAAATCTTCTACTGCTTTCTTTGTATTTACATCTGATTCCCGATTCATAGGTACACTCATGGTAACCACCAAGAGTTTAGTTTAAAAACAATTGCAAGCCTCTACTATATTTAATTTTAATGCCATAAAACACTGTGTGCTACTAATCGATCTTAAGCTTCGGCTGGTAGCCCACTGAGTTTCTCGCCGAATCTTCTCAGTGGGTCGCGTTTGCGATCCGGTGGTAGATTCTGCGTAGCACTGCCCTTGCTAGGGCTAGTGTTAGCACCACTCCGGTTTGAGCCCCGTGAACTCACCTACACGTTAGGGTGAAGCTGAAATAGCCTCTCAAGGCTATCAGCATAGGTAGGAAAAAAATATGCTCCGGCTGGCATTTCAATTCCTATGCTACTGTTCCAACCTCATGACTTTATGGGTTTCGGTGGACGTTAAAGATCAGGTGGATCTAAAGCTCGTCTATTTCTCCACTTAAGCTCTGAGTATGATGATGATGATGATGATGATCATCCGACCGATTTCGGCCATGGCGACCACTTTGACTCCTATCCGTCGGTTTGGCGCTCGTGCGCTCGAAGATGGCTTATATAGCCTATCTTCGCGGCAAAACTCCTTGCGCATTGAGAGCACGCTCTGAGTATATTTAAATAAGATATCAAGACACTTTTTATTGCAAGTATGACTTAGATGTGCCTTGAATATGACTGATTTGTATGACTAGCGTTAACTACGTCGCGTAGCATGGAGAACTCGCTTAAATGATCACAATTTTATATTGTACATTGTGTTATTTCAGCATGATTGAGTCGTCACCCTATCCCAGGCTGATTGACAGCGTGGGATAAACACCGAAATATATGGCGCAAAGCTTTGTTCGTTTGTCATATTATTTCATAAATAATTTTCATGTTATTAATAAAGTTTTGTCTATTGTCCTAATATAAAAATACTATGCCCTATTCCTTACAACATCAATCAATAAATGAATATTATGTTAATCACATACCCAACCAGTTACTGTTCCAGTTTCTATTTAAATCAATACCAAATTCTGTACCGACTGGCTTTCTGTTTTTGCGCCACAGTCTAAACTAAAAAAAAATACAAAAAATAATAAATTAGTTATTTGATAAAGATACTTCAAAATACCAAGTATTTGCCTAAATTACTTATATTTTCAATAAAAACTCTTCAACATCCTGCAATTTGTTACGGTGAGTGACTAAAATCATACATTGCAGAACCATGTTACCTAGGCGGCACTGAAAATTTCGGGAATTAACGAAGTGACACAACATTACTATATAAAAATGTATTTATTGCTTTTCGAAGTATTCTCCGCGAAATTGGACACATTTTTCCATACGATGGAACCAATCATTGAAGCAACCATTCCATTCGGAAGTTGGGGTCTCCAAAATGGCCGTTTTGTAGGCGTCCACAGCTTCTGCAGGTGATGAAAATCTCTGTCCACGCGATTTATTCTTTATTTTAGGGAAAGTATAGAAATCATTAGGGCTTAGGTCGGGGCTGTACGGCGGATGGTCTAATAATTCTACGTTTTCTTGCTCTAAAAACTCTTTTGTTCTGTGCGCGGTGTGAGAACTCGCATTGTCGTGATGGAGGATGATGCGGCGGTTGCAGTTCTCTTTACGGAGTTCAAAAACGACCTGTGGCAAACAAATGCTAGCATACCATTCTCATTAACCTTTCTTTGTCCCTCAAGAAGAATAGTCGTAATATGGCCGGTTTTGGAGGCAAACGTGGCCACCATTTTTTTTGCAACACTCCGTGAACGAACAATTTTTGTTGGCTTTAACTCATTTTCGAACACCCAAACTCGTGAGTGGTTTTTTGTTTCGGGTTCGTACGCGTATATCCAGGATTCGTCACGTGATACAATGTTGTATACAGCATTTGAGGATCCTGCGTGGAATCATTCGAGAGTTCTGACGCACCAAGTAACGCGAGCCGCTTTTTGCTCTTCACAGAGCGAATGCGGTATCCATCGGGAAAACAACTTTTTTACACCTAATTGTTCATGCAAGATTATTTGTATTTGACTCATGCCAATGTCTAAAGTTGCCTGAATTTCGCGGTATGTCACATGTCAATCTTCCTCAATCAGCTTACGCACAGCATCAACGTTTTCTTGGGTGACTGCAGTTTTTGGACGACCTTGACGGGGATCATCACTGAGCTTGACACGTCCACGTTGAAACTCAGCAAACCAGCGAAAAATTGTGGTTTTGGATGGGGCTTCATCACCAAATGCAGAAATCATCCGGTCAACACACTGTTTTTGTGTTAAGCCACTTCGAAAGTCATAATAAATCATCGCTCTTGAATTTTCTCGAGTCAATTCCATTTTCTCAACGACTAAACAAGTTTGACAAAACCTCCTGACAAGACCGAGAATCTTTTTTTAAATAAATAAATGGTATTCGATTTTTAAAACCAAGGAGTTTTCAATTAAAAAGATTTTGATATGACAGGAACAGTGGACATATTCCATTCCCGATACTTTTAGTGCAGCCCTCGTAGGTTGTAGATAAAAGGTAAAAGGTAGGTATTTCTAACATTATTAGTAACAAAAAGGTAGAAATAAAATAAATTATACTATATTATAATCTAGTTTAGGTATATTGTTATTGAATTTTAAATGAAATATGTATATCAATTCCATTCTAATTAGTTGAAGATTTAAAGACAATGTTGTCTTGCATTGAGTGAGAACTTGAATCACTCAATGCGACTGTTCAACCGTATGTTTTTCTTTTAATCAGAAACTAAAACCATATGCTTTAGATGACAGGTTAAAATGGACTGAAGGAAAATTAAGTGATAAAGATTATGACTTGCACTAAGCATTAAAAAAAAAATTAGATGGAAACATACACTGTCAATCGAAATCATTCCTTTAATGTGGTTTTAAAAATCATTCATATAAAATACATAAAATAACAAATTACCACATATTTCTTATACGAGTAATACATAAACACTTATTTCCATATACACTTACATCAGTGTGTGTCCAAACATACCCATCTGGGTTCGTCACAGGGAATATATACCAGTCGAAATCTCTTGCTGCTGCCCTTGTCTCTGGATCGTTACTAGTAAGCAACTGGGCGGTGATATAGCATACTGTAGCTGGAGTGATCCATTCTCTAGCATGAATACCGCTTTCGATAAACACTATCCTTCTACCGGACCCATGGGATATTTTCAATCCCTTAATTTCTCGACCTGAATTTAATTTGATTTTATTTGCATAGTCTAGTAAGAGACTTTTTTAATTTTTTATTTCTTGATTTGATGGGTGGACAGCCCACCTGGTGGTAAGTGGTTACTGGAGCCCATAGACATCTACAACGCAAATGCGCCACTCACCTTGAGATATAAGTTGTAAGGTCTCAAGTATAGTTACAAACCGAAACGCATTACTGCTTCACGGCAGAAATAGGCAGGGTGGTGGTACCTACCCACGCGGACTCACAAGAGGTCCTACTACCAGTAAGTATAGTTATAGTTAGTATAGTAATAGTATAGCTATAGTGCTGGCTAAAGTGAATGGAAGACGAACCAGAGGTTGGAGCTAAAAAAGATGGAGTGACTAAGTGGCCGAGCATCTGGTCACGAGACTGAGTCACGCACTTCACTGTACCACTGACCAACATAATTGGCTACAAATTACAAAAAAAAGGTCACAGGCGGGTTCATCACGATACTCAGCAATGAGCGATCGACTGAAGAAGCAGGAGCTTAGTAAGATAGAGAATAGGGAAGACTATCAAAAAGATTATTTTAAATTAGCTGCAGAAACTATAACTGGGTAATAAATATAATATAGGGAGATTATTTCAAGAACCTATTTAATTATGCTACAAATATTTCTGTAGACCCAAATATCAATGTCTCATTATTATTATAATAAATTTTAAATGGTTTATCTGTCTTAATAATGAGACCATCACAACCATCTCAACTTAAAAATTCTACTCCTAATTTTGCTTAAATTTGCCGTAGAATCAATATTCCTAGTTTGAGCACATATGATGAGAAATTTGATACCACTGCTCTATTGCCTCTAAAGCCATTATGTGTAGGCTGCATCATGGACACGATCATCATTAGGTTGATACAATTAAGATTTCCATTTCACGATAGGATTAGTTCATTGATGGAATTCGGACGGTTCTATTCACGTATTAAATCTGTGACTTAGAGAAGTAGCTTTTTAGGAGCAGAACTGAGTTGCTAAGTCATCTATTTATGCAAAAAAAATACCTTCATATGAAGTACCAGCGACTTCAGTTGTGACAATATCTGGATATGTTTTTGCTAAATCATCTATCCAGGCGTATATTTCTTCCAGTTCGTAATACGCATCCCATTGCATACTTCGGATATTATTGCGTGTATACTTTTTAACTGTCTGTCGGTCAATGGCTCTGAAAGTTTCAACATGTTCGGTGCGGGAAATCATTTGGCACTTTAATTAATAATAGCTAATAGGACAGGCTGATACTGCCGTTTGCAACAGAGTCGTTGGGTTTGTTAGGTGGATACAAAACGGACCGATGGTTCAAAATAATTATTTTTGTAACTTGTACATTATGTAAAACAAAAACAAGACAGGCAACGGTCAAGTTTCAGGAACACGACCTTCAGCAATGAAGAAAACGACGAAGATGATGATGACATTATGTAAAAAATATTGAAATTATATATAGCACGATGCAGGCTTGAGACTTATTCCTTTCAGCGATTTTATCCAATAAAACTTAGTACATGGTTTTACTTACAACAACTAAAAACTGATAAATAATAAGAAAAATTAAATAATAAGACTAAGTAAATTTTAAATGGCCAAAAAGAAAAACATACAAACACCTATTTTTTTGCGA